>NW_024412391.1:45175909-45276527 GCF_014898765.1 Herpailurus yagouaroundi
AAGCTCAGAGAACACATCCCCTTTAGCGAAGGATTTGTTTATTTCATGAACATTTCTTAAGGACCTGTTACTCACCAGATGCTGTGAAGTACTGGTTTTATGAAGATGAGTAAGATATAGTTCTTGCCCTACAGAGACTCAGAACCTGAAATGATAGATAAACATGCACATAAATCCCTGTACCTTACTGTGGCAGGTGGGCATTTAAAAGATTGGGGTGGTGGGGAACCTGGGTGGCTCAGTTGGTTGAGCGTCCGACTTCAGCTCAGGTCATGATCTTGCAATTCATGAGTTCCAGCCCCATATCAGGCTCTGTGCTGACAGCTCAGAGCCTGGAGCCTGCTTCGGATTCGTGTCTCCCTCTCCGCCCCTCCCCTGCTCATGCTATGTCTGTCTGTCTGTCTCTCTCAGAAATAAATAAACGTTAAAAAAATTTTTTTTGAAGATGGGGGGTGGCACGAGGGAAGCCGTGTCCATCCAGTTCCAGAAGTGAGGGTCTGGGAATACTTCCCAAAGACAACTGTGTATAAACCAGGTAGCTGGCTCTCTCCAGGCACTGAATCTGACAGCACCTTGATCTTGGACTTCCCAGCCTCCGGAATTCTGAGAAACAAAATTCTGTTGTTCATGAACCACCCTGTCTAGGGTATTATGTTATGGCAGCCCAGATAGCCTGACGCAGGTGGATACTCCACACCTGGGTCTTGAAGGATAAACAGGAACCCAAAGATGGAGAGAAAAGAGAAGAGCACCCAGATAGCAGCGTGCAGAAATGCATGGGGTCCGTGGGTTGCACGGTGAGATTGGGATCCCGTAGGGGCTGTTGTAGCATGGGCTTGTATATGTAGGAGGCAGAGGACGAGGTGAGCGAGGCAGGCAGGGCCCACATATCATGATGGGTTCTATCTATGAAATGCCAGCGGATTTGGACTTGGGGTTGAGTGCCACGAGGAGCCCCGGAGGGACTGTAGACAGGAAGAGATGTGGTCAGATGAGCATTTTGAAAAATAGCTCCCGCTGCAGAGAGTAGTATGATCTGGAAGGCGCATGTGGGGGGTTGGGCAGGCGGGTGGGCCTGGAGGGGGTTGGGTCTGGAGGGTGGTAGACCAGATGGGAGGTAATGGTAGTAACCCTTCTGTGAAATTGCTCAAGGCACGTGGGAGGTAGAATGAGCCGAACTGAGTTTGGGCCTGAATGTGAGCAGTGAAAGAAAAAACGGAAGCCTAGGCTGACAGATTTCTGGCTTGCAAAGTTTCTAGCTTACCACTTTTGGAGGTGTTATTGGTGGCACAAAAGAGAAAGGAATTTGGAAGGATAGGTGACAGAAACTCAGTGCTCAGTGCTAGTGTGGGGGAATATTCATTGCCTCTCAAACCCAATCTTCTTTCAGAGCAGCTGAGCCTTTGATTTCTAGGGAAGCTGAAAAAACAGCTACGTTTTCCAGGTTTCTTTGCACCTAGGTATGGCCATGTGCCTAAATTCTGGCCAACATGATGAAACTGAAGTATCATGTGATAAGTCTGGGAATCATCTCTGAAAGAAGCCAACACATACCTCTTAACTCTCTTATTTTTTGTTCCTGAGCTCAAAGGAGGCTGGATCCCTGAGAACTTAGTGGAGCAAAGCACCCTTAGCACCCTGGATTGCCTGCTTCCAGACTTCACTTATATGAAAAACACAAAGCTTTTATATTGTTTACTGTTAATTTGATTTTCAGTCACACATAGCTGAACCTAACTAATTAATTCACATCATTTGTGGGATCGATACATACTCTAATTTGAGGACTTCCAAGTATTATCAGCTCAAATAAATGGTTTTATGGTTATTCAATGAAAAGTCTTAGACAAGTAAGCTTTCATTTCTGTAAGTCTGGTTTTCATTTCTACCAAATTCTTTTTTTTTTTTTTTTCAACGTTTATTTATTTTGGGGACAGAGAGAGACAGAGCATGAACGGGGGAGGGGCAGAGAGAGAGGGAGACACAGAATCAGAAACAGGCTCCAGGCTCTGAGCCATCAGCCCAGAGCCTGACGCGGGGCTCGAACTCACGGACTGCGAGATGGTGACCTGGCTGAAGTTGGACGCTTAACCGACTGCGCCACCCAGGCGCCCCTCTACCAAATTCTCAGAACGAGTCTTCCTGGGCCCCAGGGAAGTCAGGGATATGGTGAGATGCAAGTTTTGATCTTACCTCTCATTTCCTATATAATCCCAGAGAATTGCAGTTGGTGTTCTGTTAATCACGTCACTTGCTTCTGTATTTTTGGTGCTTTGACTTATTGAAGCTTGGCTGACTCTGGAGAGACTTTCCTTTCCTGGGCTAGCTAATTCCTAGAGATAGCAGACAACTCACTTTGGGAGCATGCCTTTCATATGCAAATCACCCAATCAAGGGTTCACATCTCCAACCACCTCCTTTGTTGGGTTCTTACTCATTGAGCCACTGTTCCCCTGCCCAAATCATCACAGAGCCAGAATACCAGACAACTAGAGAGAGCCTCTATATGCCAGAGACCACAGAAATTGTTCCAACCAGCCAGTCCTAAACCTGCTTACCCTGCTTTGTCTACTCCTTCCTGCAGAAAGCACAGATAAAGGCTCTTGCCCATGTTTTCCCCTCTCTCTCTGCTTCCTACCGACCTGGATGCTTCCCCAGTGGCCCTACATAGCATGCTAAGCCTTCTGTTTCTAGGCATCTGATGGTATAAAAAGCTTTTTTTCTACGAAAGTCTTTTCTGTGTCTGCCAACCTTCGCACACTCAATTCAGATAAATCCCAGGCACCCTTGAAGCAGTGAGTGCCTTGATTTCCCTGGCATTTCCCAGTGTACAATTCTTTAGTAGGACCCTCTGATAAGATGTTGTGGGAAGAGAAAGTTGCAAAAGGGGAAGGATCCGATAAAATGATGTTCGTTCGTTCATTCATTCATTCATTCATTCGTGGCATTTGCTTTACCAAAGTGATGATCCAGTATCGTTGAGCTTTTGTGTTTTAGATACGATGCATAATTGGTTATCAATAAGGTCGTGTTATTTAATTCTTCAAATAAGTACATACATACCCCTCTAGTTGCTTACTGTTCCTTTTTCTCTGAATATCTGTTCTATTGATTTCAAGTTTATGTAGCACTTACAAACTGCATACAGTACATTTACACAGGTAAATTCTATGCTTAATAAGAAATAAAATATCTGCTCCTGGGAGCTTGTAGTAAAGAACACTGTATTATTTAGAATTAATATTATATACTGGGTGGTTATGACTATCATTGCCTTTCATTTAAAAGGAAAGAAAATAAATAAATAAATAAATAAATAAATAAATAAATAAATAAATAAAAGAAAAGAAAAAGAAATCCTTTCCCTGAGAGCTGCAATGGAGTGTGTTAGAGTCCTGAATGAGTCATCACCACACATGGTACCGGAGACCTGATCCATTGCCTTTCTTCTTGTTCCGAGTTGCTGCAGCTGAAAAAAATCATGCATGGAGAACGGCAATTTGTTAGCCGAAGTTGAGGAATAAATTACACCCGGGGCCCATTCAGTTCGAGTGTATATATAGTTCAAGCCAACCCAGGATATAAAAATCTGTATTTACACAACAGATAGATTAAGGATAATAATTCACTTTCCAGAGGATTTACCACCATATGCTCTTTTAAAAAATGAACTAACCTTATATAATTTAAAGTGTGACTTGATTTTCAAAACACCCCTCCCGTAGGCAATTTGGGGGGAGGAAACTGTTGCACAAAGGAAGGTGGTCAGGGGAGATGAGACTTCCAGACATGGAGCGTGGCAGTTCGTTTTTAGGTCCTTTGTGACTCTTTCTCCATGTTCCATCAGCTTCTAAGTTGATATATTCTTTAGAATATATGGTGGTACGCAGAAATGGAGGCTTGATCGCAACGTATTGAAAGGTTAATTGAATATATAAAGTTGTAGCATTCTTTAATGCATTGGGAGTGCTAACAGTCTTTGCAAGGGTCTAAATACCTCTGCCTTCCACAGGACAGTTTATAGCTTTCTGAGCACATTATATGCATTATCTCATTTGTCTTCATAACAATCCTATGGAGGAGAAGGCAAGGTGACATTTTCATCTCCATTTCGCTGATCATGGTCCACGGTCACATGGATCACAAGAGGTTGAGCTGGGACGGGAAGGCAAATGCTCTCCCAGCCTAGGGCATGTCCTATTCCCCCAGAAGAGCCCTCCCTCCCTGCCCCTGGTTTGAGTGAGCTGGTAATCCCTGATGTATCATTTTGACTCCCTGAATTTCATATCATTTTTATCATCTCTGCAAGAAAACCAGTCCTCGTTACTACCTCATTGTTGCCTCTTCATCAGCTCTGAAATGTGGGTTTAGTGATTCTTGGCTGTCATCTGGGATAGTGGAAAATATGTACTCCTGAAGCCCTAAGGGAAAGTAAGAGGAGTTGTGTTACTTTCCCTGCCAAATATTCATTGGCTTCTTCGTAGTAAGAAGAAATGTTGAGAGATGCGTTTATTTATTTGTGGTGATGGATGTTTATATAAAATGAGAATTTGAAAACTGCTTGGATAATAATCCAGTTTCAGAGAAATTCTATTAATGGTGTCCTCTTTAGCAGTGCCTGACAAATTCTGTCTTAAGAATGGAAAATTCAGTGCAAGCCTTATAAAATAAAAACTTGTAAAAAGTCAGATACAATTATTGGCCAACAAAGGCACACGCTTGGATAGGCACTTTGGGCAGGTCAGCTTTGCCCAGAGTAAGACCTCAGGGGGGAACCACCTTCACATCCCTCACTCAGAGGGGGATTCTCCCCAGAGTTATGGACAGATTTGAACTCAAATCAATTTGACTCAAGTACAGATAATAGCAAGCATCTGTTAGTAGCAAGAACCTTCTATGGTTTCCCTTTTCAGACAAGAAATTGCCCCCTAGTATGAGCTGAACTGCTGTCTAATGCCTGACACTAGAGAGAGCATCATGTCCTACTTGACTGGGTACAGAGAGGAAAGAATATCAATATCATGGTGAACGCCTGATTCTCAGAATAAGACGGAATCTCTTAACATCTCTGACCCCATCAGAAGTTTTCAAGACCAACACTTCTGGATCATGTGGGATCTTCCTACTGACTGAACTTTGTTGAGCGTTATGCATAAAATATCCTTAGGAATTGTGGCCAATATCCCTTTGAGCTCTGTGTTTTGACTTTGTAAACATTCTTGATTTTCTTGATTTCTTGAGCAATTTCTTGACTTCTTGAGCAAACCCACTCTACATGCAAAATGAGGCAATGAAAGTTTACCTATCCTGTAATTAATTAGCATAATGTGGTGGCCATATGATGTGGTAGGAAGATTGTAGGTGTTCACACCCTCACTTTGCTTCTTTCTAACCTTGTGATCTTGGGTAGATTACTTAGATGTTTGTGCCAAATTTTCCTTTTCTCAAACAGGAATAAAGATGCCTGATTTGCGAGGTTACTGTCAATAGTACATGCAACAAATATATATGGCATTAGTATATACTTGGCACATAGGTAAGTTTGCAAAGGTTAAAGTAAACTTCACCATGAGAAGATTCAGCCTTGATTTATTCACGTAGTCGAGATTTCAACCGTACATTCCTGAGAGGTGACAAGTGACACAAAATTTATTTGCTATATATCCAACATGGTTCAGCCAAACCGGGCAAAATGCTGTTCCCAAAGACAGGGACGTTAAATAGGTTTCATCTAATGTGTCATCCTGATCTGTTGGTTGTGCCTGCCTGAGAGCTGTGTCCAGGATATTGGCACCGTGTGTAGCTTCAAAGGAAAGAGTGCAATCGTTGATTAGTTATGCCTGTTGTGGAGTTGGGAGGAGGAGGTGGTGACACGTATGTAGGCATTTTCCTTGCCTGGCCTAAGACGCTCTTCCTCACGTCTTTACGCCACACCAGAGAAAGATCTAGTTCTACAAATGCTGAAATGCCGCAAGATGCCCAGAAGTCATTCTTCATGAGTGGAAAGGCAGCTTGTTTGAGTGAGAATATGGAAGACCAGAGAGCAGAAAAACTATTCTCCTTGGCTTTATGCCTCCAACACTCCATGCCATGCACCTCGTCCTTCAGCCACACTGAAATGTCTCTCATTTCCTAGGACAGCCTGCCCTTTCATAACTACATGCCTTTGCACCTGTTCTTTCTACTTCTGAGAATACCATTCTCCATGTTTTGCCACTTGGCAAATTCTACTGACCCTTCATGATCAAGCTCAAGTGTAGGTTCTTAAAAAACAACAACAACAACAACAAACCACAACTGTTTACTTACTTAGAGAATAAGTGCAAGTGAGGGGGAGGAGCAGAGAGAGGGGGAGAGAGAGAATACCAATCAGGTTCCACGCTGTCGGTGCAGAGCCTGACTCAGGGCTCGAACTCACAAACTGTGAGATCATGACCTGAGCTGAAATCAAGAGTCAGATACTCAACTGACTGAGCCACCCAGGTGCCCCTCAAGTATAGCTTCTTATTGTAGGGCAGCCTTATGGCTTCTGATTTTTCTTGTGTCCCTGATGCCCAGCTCATAACAGGCCCTCAATAAATATTGAGTGAACAAGGTACATGGATATAAAGAGGGAGATGTTGACAAGTGGGAGATCAGGAATTTTCCTAAGAAAATAATCCAGGTTTGAGTACTGTATTGTTTCCCTCTGGAGTTTGTGAATGCATGTTATTTGGATGCCTGCATATTGTAAAGGAGTACTAGCTCTGATTGAGGGTTAAGGTAAAAAGCAAAGTTAATATTTGAAATGGACATACTGAATTATTATGATCGAGCCTTACAGGAAATAAGGCTAGCAAGATTTAAACCTTTAAGAAATTGTGATAAAGTACACCTGACGTGAAATTTACCATCTTATCCATGTTTGAGTGTGCAGTTCAGTACATTTACACTGTTGCACAACCATCACCACTACCCATCTCCAGAAATCTTTTCATCTTGCAAAACCGAAACTCTGTACTGATTAAACAGTATTTCCTTATCCTCCCTACCCTCAGCCCCTGGCAACCACCATTCTGCTTTCTGTCTCTATGAATTTGATTATTCTAGATAACTCAGATAAGGGAATCATACAGTACTTGTCTTTTTGTGATTGGCTTATTTAGCTTACCATAATGCCCTCAAGATTCACCCATATTGTAACATGCACAGAATTTCCTTCCCTTGTCAAGCTGAATAGTATTCCGTTATATGTGCATTCCACATTTTATTTATCCATGTACCTGTCCATGGACACTGCCAGGGTTACTTCTACCCCCTTAGCTGTTGTGACTAATGCTGCTGTAAACATGAGGGTATAAATAATCTTTTCAACCCTGCTTTCAGTTCTTTTGAGTGGGATTGGTGGATCATATGGGAACAGCCATACTATTTTTCGCCGCATTTGCATCATTTCGCTTCCCTGCCAACAGTGCACAGAGGGCTCCAATTTCTCCACGTCTTTGCCAACACCTGTTATTTCCTGGTTTTCTTCTTGTTTTTGATAATAGTCATCCTAAAGATTGTGAGGTGGTATCTCATTGTGGTTTTAATTTGCATTTTCCTAATTATTAGTGGTATCAGCCATATCTTCATGTGCTTATTGGCTGTTTGCATACCTTATTTGGAGAAATGTCTATTCAAATCCCGTGCCCATTTTTATTTTTTATTTTATTTTTATTTATTTATTTATTAAAAAAAATTTTTTTTTATGTTTATTTATTTCTGAGACAGAGCACAAGTGGGGGAGGGGCAGAGAGCAAGGGAGACGTAGAATCCGAAGCAGGCTCCAGGCTCCGAGCTGTCAGCACAGAGCCCAACGCGGGGCTCAAACTCACCAACGGTGAGATCATGACCTGAGCTGAAGTTGGACGCTCAACCGACTGAGCCACCCAGGCGCCCCCCGTGCCCATTTTTAAATTGAGTTGTTTGATTTTTGTTGTTGACTTGTAGGAATTCTTTATATAGGCTGGATATTAGCTCCTGATCACACTGTCGCTTGTAAATATTTTCTCCCATTCTGTGTGTTGCCTTTTCATTCTACTATGTACTTTGATTCGCACAAGTTTTAAATTTTGATGTAGTCCAGTTTGTTTACTTTTATAGCGTTTGTTGCCTGTAGTTTTGGTGTCGTATCCAAGACATCATTGTCAAATCCAATGTCATAAAGATTTTCCTCATTCCAAATCTCATGTCATAGAGATTTGACTGTATGTTTTTCTCCAAAAAAATCCATTTTGAATTAATTCTTACATGTGGTGCAAGGTAAGGGTACTTCATTTTTTTTTTTTTTTTTTTGGCATGTGAATATCCAGTTTTCCCAATACCATTTGTTGAAAAAAACTGTTCTTTCCCCCATAGAACAGTATTAGTATGCTTGTTGAAAATCATTTGACCATAAATGTGAGGGTTTATTTCGGGCTATTGTATTCTATTGATCCATATGTCTGTCTTTATGCCAGGACCACACTGTTTTGATTACTGTCGCATTGTAGTAACTTTTGAAATAAGGAAGTGTGAGAGATCAGGAACTCTGAGTGGCCCAGAAAGGGCCATTTTGCATCGAAGAAGTGTTTCTCTGTAATCTACATAATCAAGTGTCTCTGGATACATGCATTTTGGCCTTCAAAAACATGATTGTTAGACATATCCTGTCTGTCCTCTATTGATCATACCTATGAATAACACTTTTTATTATATAAAAATTCAATTGCCACAGAACGCCTTGGTATACTCTATATATAATATGCAGGAACAGTTTCAGTCTGGGCATTTAAATAAGTTCGGAGCCACTGTTACACGTAGGCTGTGTCTGATGGAAGGCACGAGAATTACTTTGCAACTGTAATGTCTAGATTTAGGATTTTTCCCACAGAGCACGTTTATTTCTTTTTGATAGTATTGGAGGTTATGGACTCTATTTCTGTCTGAGGAAAGAAAGCAGTATACAATAAAATCTTGTGACATGAGGCTGGGTAAAACCAGCGGCTCTGATTTTCTTTTAGACAAGGACACCCATTTCAGTAACTGAAGGCACTGAGAACGTTTAACGTTCTGTGAACATGCTAAGCTGAATTTAAGTGAAAGATGATCCCTGGTTCTTTCCTTCTTGCTTTAAAAATAAACTATATAATTAAATGGCTATAGATACCTCTTTTGTGGGGAGGAAAACAGTAGCCGGATTCTTTGCAATCATGCCAACAGGGCAGTAGGTTTCCTAACCCTGGGGCAAAATAGAGAATCAATACCAATCGGGAAAAAATGCTAACAAAAGGGAAAATCTCAGGGGAACCGCAGGCAATAAAAGATTTAAAATGTGAATAAAACATCACAGGTCAGCATTAAAATAGACAATACATTTCTCTGCCAAGGCAAAGAATCTAGCCACTAACTTGAGGCACAAAACGAACCCAACCACACTGAGGGGACAGAGAGAAAGCCCGAGACCAGCCACTTTCCCCTTTACTTCGGTGCGGAAAGGAGTCTCCTTTCACAAGGAGACAGTCACTCCATAAGCAGCACGTTTGGGATCAGACATTCCACCTTTTTCAAAGGTAAACATCTCTGGAAATAGAAATCTTGCCCACGTGTAATTTCTAGAATTGTTAGAACAAAGAGGTCATACTTGCTTTTAAAAAGGGAAAGGGAAAGATTAACCTGTTGGCTAATTTTGCAAGTGAATAAGATGCTTTACAATAGCACCTGGGGAAATGATGGAGTCAAAAAAGGTCCAGTATTGGGGCGCCTGGGTGGCGCAGTCGGTTGAGCGTCCGACTTCAGCCAGGTCACGATCTCGCGGTCCGTGAGTTCGAGCCCTGCGTCAGGCTCTGGGCTGATGGCTCAGAGCCTGGAGCCTGTTTCCGATTCTGTGTCTCCCTCTCTCTCTGCCCCTCCCCCGTTCATGCTCTGTCTCTGTCTGTCCCATAAATAAATAAAAACGTTGAAAAAAAATTAAAAAAAAAAAAAAAAAGGTCCAGTATAGATAGGCTGCTTTTGGACTAAAGAGAAACTAAAGCCATCTCTAATTGGAAGGGTTTTATGGATTCGGAGAAGAGAGAGGAATCCTCAGTAGTTGATAATTATTCAGGATCATCAGCTCTTACTGAGTGGCCTCTCATCATGGGACTTTCCATATTTCAACGCCAAATTCTTAAAAACAAAACAAAACAACCCAAAGAAAACAGAAAACAATGTTTTGGCATCTCACCATTATCAAGGGAGTGCATTTGGCAAATATCAATAAATGTTATTATTTTTGCCAAATCATGGATATTTTGCCAAATACCACATTGTATCCTCACCATTTGAAAGGATGCAATCAGCCTCCAATCAGAGGTGGCCCCAGGTGACCTGATCTCGCTCACTCGTGTCCCTTAAACTCTTTGCACTCATGCCTCATGGTCTCAGTTCCACAAACAGGCTTGCCAAGATAAAGTAAATATCTATTTCAATGACTAGAGCATATTAGAAGCCTGCATGTGGATTTCATTGCACTTCACATTTAGAGCTCAGAATGGTTTAAAAGTGGTTCGTACAACCAAATTTATGTCCTTGTGTTAAAATGGACTACAGAGTTTATCACAGAGGCATAGTAACAACATCTAGTTCCTGTTCCTGTTTTTCAACTGGCCATCTGGCTTTTCTTAGTCTTTTGAAGTTCATGTGATAATGGCCACTACTTATTGAGCACGTACAAATGTGCTAGGCAGTATGCTAAACCCTTTACTTACATGGGATTTTCCACTTAATTCCCATCGCATCCCTATGAAGTAGAGGATGTTATTACAGCCACTTTAGGAATATAGAAACCGAGGCTTGGTGAGCTTGGCCAAGGCCACCCAGTTCCACCACCAAAAGTGAGCCAAGGCAGTCTGATGCCAGTGTGGGCTCTTTACAGGCGCTGCACGTGGCTTCCCTTAGGGTTCAGGCAGCGTGGATTGTGTCAATATTCACATGCATCACACCCGATTACTCAGCTAAGGCCCCTGCCCTGGAACTGCCAATATTTTCAGTCCTGATGAATTTCATCCGATTTTCTTCCTTTTAGTTTTGTCTCACCCGTTCGTTTCCCCTTTTCCAGACTTGTTTGTCTTACGTGATCTGTAGTCATCTAGAAACACTTGTTTTCTCAGTGTTAAATGAAACTCATATCATTGTTTGATTTATTGTCCTCGCTATTCTAGTTTTCCTTGCTTCAGTAACATAGTTTTTACTTCGATTTAGAGGCAGCCTGTGGAGGAAAGAAGTTGGCATCTGTTATTTACATATGTATGTGTGAGATCTACAAATTGTAATGACGGCATCTGATGATGCAGTTTCTGCACTGCCCTTTTCCTTACTCTTCTTCAAATGGTGACACAAACCACTAGCAAGTGGCTTGATATTTTCCTGGAACAATCGTATTTGCGGAAAGATCTAAAATGCAGGGTTTCCTTTCTCCCTTCTCTTTTCTTTCTTCCTTTCTCTCTCTCTCTTTCTTTCTTTCTTTCTTTCTTTCCTTCTTCTTTCTCTTGTGGCTTCTTTTCCTGCAGATAAAGTTCTACAACTGGTCTCCAACTGGGAATATTCTAACTGAGCAATGCGAGAAGAACTTAATGGTGCAAACTAGATTTGTGAGCAATGAAATAAAAATGTAAATGTTTCATGTTCATTATAGCATTACTTATCATAGCTAGAACTGGAGAATAATGTAAACGTGTCTAAATAGGGATTGGTTGCATAGTATACGCTATCCATGCCTTGGAATATCACGTTGCCCTGAAAAGTCATATTTTAGAAAGACCCTAAAGGTATGGGAGAAATGTTTATGATAGATTATTAAGTGACAAAAGCAAATGATAAAGTAGTATGAGCTATTCTTTAATCCAAGGATTATTTAGATGTGTATTTTTTCTTTTCCAAAAATATTGTTTAAAGATTTTTGCTCTCCTGTTTATTGTTGGTTTATAATTTTTATGTCATCGTGGATCGACAACATGGTCTCTATGTCATTGGTTCTTTGCAATTTGTTGAAATGTTTTTCTGATTTGGTGTGGATCTTAGGGGCAGCCAATTTTCATACTGGTATAGTGGCTGGATTTTCACTTCACATGATAGTTCAACATCAACTCCCAAATATGAGATTGACCTTGGCATCCCGATCTTTCTCGGGTGTCTCCCAACCCAAGGTATGTGGCATTAATATTTGTGCTAGATACCCGTCTGAATTTCGGAATGTAAAGGATACGTCTTTGGCCAATTCTAGTATGCGATCTAACATCAGAGCCTATGGGGATAACTATTTGCGGGGGAGGGGGAAGGATTTGAAACTTATAATTTATTTTTTTATTTAAAAAAATTTTTTTTAATTTTTTTTTAATGTTTATTTATTTTTGAGACAGAGAGAGACAGAGCATGAATGGGGGAGGGTCAGAGAGAGGAAGACACAGAATCTGAAACAGGCTCCAGGCTCTGAGCTGTCAGCACAGAGCCTGACGCGGGGCTTGAACCCACGGACTATGAGATCATGACCCAAGCCGAAGTCGGACGCTCAACTGACTGAGCCACCCAGGCGCCCCCTGACACTTATAATTTAAATATTAATCAACAAATGACGATCTATTGGTTGTTCTGTCCTAAAGAGATTTCTCAACTCTAGCACTACTGATATTTTGAGCTGGGTAGTTATTTGTTGGGTGTGGAGGAGGCTGTCCCGTGCATGGTAGAATGTTTGGTACCATCCTTGGCCTCTACGAACTCGATGCCAGTAGCAAAGCCTCCCTCCCCAACTGTGATGGTTAAAAATGATCCTAGACATTACCGACTATCCCCCTACGGAGCAAGATCACACTCAGTTGAGAACCACTACTATCGGAAAGTGACAAGTTCCCTTCTAAAACTAGTGACCAAGTGGGAGTTTCACTGAAGCAGTACGCACGTGTATTGAGTATTTAATGTGGATAAGGGCCTGTGCTTTCACATAAGCAGTTTTATTTAGGCAGGGAGAAAGAAAGCTATAATCTGCCTTATTCCCCTAAGGTCACCTGTAGTACACAACGACATTAGGACACCAGGCTTTAATCTGTACAACGGAGTCAATCACTTTGTCTTCTCAGGGTTCGTGGCAGAATGTATGCACAAGGGTCAAAGACTGCTTGGACACAGCTGGCACTCAATGAATCGTAGCTTGACTATTGTTATCATCATCATAAGTGAGCGGATGCATGTAGACCAGTGCCCAGCCACCAGCTTGACTAGTCAGCCCCTTCAGCTCATGGTACGTACCACAGCCACACATCTTTCTGAAATGCTTTTTATATCAAAACAACCTCAGTGTCCATGAGCAGACAAACAAACAGGCAAACAAATGAGTTAAAGAAAATAATGTAAGCAAACAAGGGTCTGGCCGGTAGTTAAAGTTCATGCTCCAAGGTCTTCTGTGCCTCGGAAGCACCGTGATCTCTGCATCAGCATATGGCCCATGCACGCTATTTCTGTCTTGGGTGGCACATAGATTCTACAGCTGCAGAATGAATAGTTGTTCGGAGATTTCTTCAGCCTGGTTCATTATCTGTTTCAAACTACGAGGACTCCACGTGAGCAGGCCAACAGGAAGCCTGCTTTTGATTTAACAGTGCTCTGAACAAGCTCCTTCTATGGCTTTCCAAGAATTAATTACAGAGCTTAGGAAAGGCGCCTGCCGCAAAGTCCCATGGATGGCTTTATGAGCAATTACAGCAGCCGCATTGATGCTGGTAGAACAAGAATTTCCTTGGAGGGTGGCTTGGAATGAGAGGGCTGGCTTGTGGAAATATAGGCACACGGGGCTCCCATCTGTAGCTTACAGGGGAATTTAAAGGCACAAAGTGAGAAGAGATTGGTTCACCATCACACAACATCTGGGTTATTGGGCACTCATAGACTTGGGCGCATGTAGTTTGACCAAAAAAAAAAAAAAAAAAAAAAAGAGAGAAAGAGAGAGAGAGATAATTATGATATGTAGCAATTGGGGCACTATAGAGGGAAGGGGACACCAAAGTACTCTTTGGGGAATGGTGTAAGGCGGAAGAATGCTGGGATCTAATCGCTCGGTCCTGCTGCGTCGAATCCTGCGGACGACGGTGCTTTGCAGCTCTGGGGATAAAGCAAACGCACGCACGCGGTTGCTCTTAACTAACTGCAGCCATGGAGTGACTTCCTGAGAGCACATTTACTTTAGGAGGCAAACCTCATATTGGCGGAGTCCTTGCCAAAAAGCTTCGGTTGGTTGTGCTGGCAGCACGGGATGGCAGGATGCAGAGGTGAGGCCAGTGGGAAGCCGACTGAGAAGGTGGTTCCTCTGCTGAGTGAGGATTGCGGCAGCCTTTCTGGGACAGGTGCCAGCTGCCCCCTGCAGGGCGCGCTCACTTCTCCCTTGCGCGCGCGGGAGGAGCCGAGATGACTTTCCATAGCTGCTCAGGAGACGAATGCAGTAATCAATGACTTGGCACGGGTCACTTCACAATCCGAACATTATTACCATTTTGAGGAGATTCTAGAATAACGGGAAAGCCTCAGTCTCTCATTCATGATGGTAATGATAGTAGGTTTCAAAAGGGTAGAAATTTTTGTTTAAGTATCTGCCAGTACAATAGAGGTCACGTGGCACTTACTTAGGGGTCCCTCTCACTGGGGATCTGTGCGTGCCCTATCTCTTGGATCCTGGGCCCGCTCTGCAGACATGAAACTTAGTCTCCCAATGAAAGAACGTGGGCTCTGGGACTTTACTGCACTTTCTGGTTTTGTCTGGTGCCAGTGTCTTCGTGCACACAAGAAATTCCGTGCTTGCTTCTTGCCCAAACATTTGTAAGCTTTCTGTACGGCGGCCTCAGGCCCCTGGCCAAAGGCTGTGACCATAATTGAGAAAAATAAATTTAAAAATTAAATTTGCTTCCCTGGTTTTGTTTTTCTTTCAGGAGCTGTTTAAAAAATAAATCATTGTCAAACGATTCTCTTGCTCTTAATCATTTCTCCCTGTTAGTACATTTTCGGGAAAATGAAATTCTCCGTTTAGATGGATGGGTCATTCTCACCAGCTTTTAGCAGATATAATAAGCCCCTTGGTGATCTTGTCCAGTTTCTTGGCTTTCATGGGGACAGGGCGGTGGCGGGGCGGGGAGCAGGTAACTCCCCAAATCACACCTTCCTTCGAACCCAGATTCACACCTCTACGTGACCACATCTCAGTTCCTGAATTCACAGCTGCAAGATGGCTCCACCCACAATCTCCCCCATCTAGGTAATGGTCTTCCAGCTGCTCAAGCTAAAAACCTTGGCGTCACCCTGGACTCTTCTCTTTTCCTCATCTCCTCTCCTCACGTCCAGACTGCCCGGAAAACCTGTGGCTCTATCTTCAAAATATATCCAGAATCCAACCATGTCTCCCGGCTCCTCTGCTAGCCCCCTGATCTGGACCACGTTCGTCTCTCCTCTGGATCATTTCCACGTGATGCTTTAGTATCGTCGCTTTGGTCTGCTTGCCTCTACTCTTGCCCCTGAACTCTGTTCCCAGCACAGAAGCCAGAGTGGTTCTTTAAAACCCAAGTCTCTTGCTGTCACTGCCTTGCCTGCAACTGCTCAGGGACTCCCCGTCTCACTTGGAGTAAAGCCGGGTCCTCACAGTGGGCTACGAGGCCTTGTCTGAACCACGACCCCTGCCCCGCTTAGCTCCCTAACCTCTTTCCTTCTACTTTGCCTCTTGCTCACTGTGCTTCAGCAGCATGGCCTGCTGACGGCTCCTACCTGATGGCCCGGCACTGACTGTTCACTCTGATGAAATGTTCTCTCCCCACCCCCAGAAATCCACAAGCCTAACTGTGTCACCTTCAAGTGTGCTCAGACATTGTCAGTGAGGCTTGCTCTGGACATCCTATTTAGAATTGCAACCTGCCCCATTTGCCCTCTAAATTCCAAACCCCATGTACCCTTTGATTTTTTGTTTTTCTCTAACCCCCGTCACCTTCTAAAAAAATACATACTTTACTGATTCGTTGTGGTCATTCTTTCTTTCCTGTCTCTCCCAATTAGGATACAATCTCCATGAGGGTAGATATTTTTGTCTATTTTGCTTAGCAATGCATCCCAACTGCCTAGAAGTTTCCTTGCACACAGTAGGTGTGTAACAAATATTCGGTGAATAAATGAAATGCCTTCCTTCACCATATTTAAAAATGTATCACTTACTATAGAAATAGGCAAGGGAGGGGGGCACCTGGATGGCTCAGTCGGTTAAGCGTCCTACTCTTTGATTTTAGCTCAGGTCATGAGCTCACTGTTCCGTTCGTGGGATGGAGCTCCATGTTGGGCTCCACGCCAACAGTGTGGAGCCTGCTTGGGATTCTCTCTCTCTCTCTCTCTCTCTCTCCCTCTCTCTCTCTCTCTGCCCCTCCCCTGCTCGTGCTCTCTCTCTCTCTCAAAATAAATAAATAAACTTAAAAAAATAGGCAAAGGATTCAAATAATGAAAGGACACTTAAGAATCAACGTTTTGGATCAATTTCACTACTTTTTTCTCTTGACCCTTGGTGTGTGACAAAAGTCATTAAATTTTACATTAATGAGGTTGAAAACTGCTCACGTCTGCAGGGACCAATCAGTCCAGTTTGACACTGTCTTCTGACCCTGACACAGAGCCCTACCCAGGGGAAATAGTCTAAAACATGAGTTGAATGAACAGTGAGTGAATTTAGGGGCTGACCTTTCCCTCCAAACAAGTGTGTATGACAGGTGGCTATTCCAGGTCATTGCAACAATTTAAACTATTTACATATATAAATATGTAAAAATAATATAAATAAGTAAATATATATATATATGAGGTAAACTCACTAATTTTAATTATTTTTTTAATTAAAAAAATTTTTTTTTAACATTTATTTATTTTTGAGACAGAGAGAGACAGAGCATGAACGGGGGAGAGTCAGAGAGAGAGAGGGAGACACAGAATCGGAAGCAGGCTCCAGGCTCTGAGCCGTCAGCCCAGAACCCGACGCGGGGCTCGAACTCATGGACCGCGAGATCGTGACCTGAGCTGAAGTCGGACGCTCAGCCGACTGAGCCACCCAGGCGCCCCAATTTTTTTTAATGTTTACTTATTTTTGAGACAGAGAGAGACAGAGCATGAACGGGGGAGAGTCAGAGAGAGAGAAGGAGACACAGAATCTGAAACAGGCTCCAGGCTCTGAGCTGTCAGCACAGAGCCCGACGCGGGGCTTGAACTCACGAACCGCAAGATCATGACCTGAGCCGAAGTCGGACGCTTAACTGACTGAGCCACCCAGGCGCCCCTAAATTATTATTTTTTTAATGAAAGGTGGAGTGGGACAGGGGATACTATGGTGGAAAGAACAGACCTGGGAGTTGGAAATCCTGGATACTGATCCTGGCCCCAACATACTGTGTTTAGTTTTAATTTATTCAAGGTACGGTGGTGACCTTGTAAAAGCCATTTCACTTGTCTGAGTATCTATTTCTTTTTCCAAAAAATGTGCAAAGTGGCTGGTTGTTTTCAGCTCTACACTTCTTTCTAGAAAAAGAAGGCGCAGTCATTTTGCTCACTTTCCTTTCCTTCCTTTCTCCACCCTCCCCCTTCCCTTCCTCACCATCTAAGGACGGAGCTGTGTGAAAAGGCACATTAGTGGAGGGCTTATCAGCCCAACCACAGGAGCAGCTGGACCATGTTTGAATCCAGAATCTGCTTCTTGCTAGCTACATGACTTGGGGTTAATTATTTAACTTTGCTGAGCATCGTTCCCTTATCTGAAAAATGGGATAAAGAACTCCTACCCTACAGGACTATGGTGTGGATTACTCGAGACTGCATTTACTGTGTTGAACAAAAGCTGGCACAAAGTACGCATGGGTGGATGGTAGCTGCTGTGAGAGGATGCGTGGGCAGGGGAGAGGTACAGCTGGTTTGAGAGTTGGAATAACTCCGAAGTTGGAAGCCTGGATGGAATGAACTCTTAGAGGTTGGTGAACTGACCTGCAAAGCAGAGTTTCTCAAACTCATTTAGTTTATGGCATGCATAGAAAATAATAAAAGAATTCTATAACTACATTTGGGGGGAGTTGTTTTTGTTTTTTTTTAAAGATTTTATTTTTAAATAATCTATACACCCAATGTGGGGCCAGGGCTCACAACGCCAAGATCAAGGTCACATGCTCCACTGACTGAGCCAGCCAGGTGTCCCTAGAACTATATTTTTGTAAAAAAAAAAAAAAAAAAAAATTGTCGCTGCCTTTTTCCTTCTTACTTTTTGCTTTGAATAATAATTCCAGAGAAGAATGTGGCCCCTCCATGGTAGACGAGAGAGCAATGCCCACCCTTTGAGATTCTAACCCGCACTCAGTATAATATAAGGCTATGATTTTCTAAATCAAAGTAATTTATTTTTTTTTTTAATTTTTTTTTTCAACGTTTATTTATTTTTGGGACAGAGAGAGACAGAGCATGAACGGGGGAGGGGCACAGAGAGAGGGAGACACAGAATCGGAAACAGGCTCCAGGCTCCGAGCCATCAGCCCAGAGCCCGATGCGGGGCTCGAACTCACGGACCGCGAGATCGTGACCTGGCCGAAGTCGGACGCTTAACCGACTGCGCCACCCAGGCGCCCCCAAAGTAGGTTATTTTAAAAAAAGTGCCCCCAAAATAGTAAATAAATAAATAAGTAAATAAAATAAATAAAATAAGTAAATAAATAAGTAAATAAAAATAAATAAATTGAAAAAAATTTAAAAAGTGCCCAAGTGGGTATTTTTTCCTTAAAAGCAGAATTCATGAACAAAACTGTTGGCCTTAAGACTGTCTCATTCATGGTGTCTGGAAAAGTCCCCTCTCTATATACACTGTCACCAGCCTCCTCTGTGAGATCTGAGCCCTGCATATGTTTAATTAAGTGTAATTTTTGGAGATAAAGGAGAATGATTAAATTATCCAGACTCCAGAAAAACAAAAGATCCTTATTTCAGCCATCCATCAGGCCTCGACATCTGGAGTATTACATGCTATAACTCAAATGAAAATATTTCACCTAAAAGTACAGTGCCCCTGTCCGTGATATCATTAAAGGAAATCATTAAGCATTTATGCAGCACTTTGTGCCGGAAAAGTGCTTTACAGTTATTTTTATTGCCCACCAAAACCCTCTGAGGCACGTCCTTCCCTACATCTTAAAACCAAAGCAGAGACAAGATTAAATTACCTAGGGTCTTGGAGAAAATAAATGACTGTATCAGAATAAGACCTTTGAGTGCCAAAGTCAGCTGTTTTATTGGATCCACGGAACCATCAGTTTAGACGTTTAGTCACTGTGTAAAGTGTTATCTGATTTGGGATGGCCTCTTTTTTCTTTAACGCCTTGCTCACTGGTGGCGTGGACATAGTGCGTGAGCCGCTCATTTACAGTCACACTCGTCACGAGCCTCTCTGCAGAGCACGAAGTTCCCGGAGAAATGTGATTAAAGAGAAAAAACAATCAACGCGTTTTAAAAGATAGGCTTTACTATACGAAATAATAAATAAACACTGGAATCTGTGGCTTAGCCCGCAGACTACTGTTTGCATCCTGGGTTGGGAGGCACTCTTCCATCCAGGGACTTAGGGATCCAGGCGCCACCCCTGTGAATATGTGGTTTCCAGGGGCCGGGAAGCAGGAAGGAGGCGGGGGTGGGGTGGGGTGTGGGACTCACTTCTGCTGGTGAGCATTCTGGGCCACAGTGGTGCACAGACTGTCAGCCCTTCTGCTCATAAGGCTTTTGGCCAAAGGGAGTCACGTGGCCCCTGGACCAACTAGCAGAGAGAGGCTGGGAACATCAGCAAGGGCGTGGGCCATTTGGACAGCACTTTCGCCTCTTCTACAGACCGATTTTGTTTGACTTTAATTCTCTCTTTTGAACTTTGAATTCAAAGTTATCCTTTGAAGTTTCCTTAAGTTCAACAGCTGTGGCACCTGGGAAGCAAGGTCTACAGGTTAAGGGGCTTAAGGAGGGCGGATCCTGTTAAGTCAACCCATGGAACTGGTCCACCACACAGGATTGGGGTCTGAGGTAGTATTAACTTTATCGCTGCAGCTAGGCCTTGGTAGATTCAGTAGACGGCCACTTCATCTGCTCACTGCTAGCAACATCAGCAACAGGCTCGGTTCCATCTTGCCTGGGTTTGTGGAAGTGGAGAAGACTGGGGGCTGGAAGGCGGAGGGTGGAACGAGATTGGCATGGCTGAGTCTGGGAGCCAGGGTAAAGCTCCGCTGTTCCCCAAACTGGGAAGGGCCATGCGTCGGAAGCCGTTCACACCCTTATCCAGTATCTTTGTTTCGGCAGCCGTGAAAAACAGTTATGAGATGATTCTACAAATAAAAGGGCACTCAAATGAAAACAAAATGTGACATGGCATGGAAAGAAAGAAGTAGTTGAAAGTTCTGGATTATGGAATGATTCCCTTTGGTGGTAGCAATGGCCAACTTCGATTTCAACTTGTCCTTCTGATATATTTTCTTAAAACATTATTGCTCGTAAAGCAGAGAGATTCCCCAGAACTGGCTTCTGAAGAAGGCCAATGGCGAATTTGTTTACTGATTGACTGGTCAGTGCTCTCACTTCTGCCTCCAGGTCTTCAACTCACTCTGACAACTTTGACCTAATTTTGGGAGGCAATTATATTTGGCTGGGTCGCCGAGCTCTTTCTCAGAACCTCTTCTCAGGACAGTTGCCAAATGCTCTTTTTGTAACTATGTTGTAAAGTCTGAGGAAAGTTGTCTTGGGTCATTGCCCAGGACCTAATGCCCCAATTGTAGACGTACATGGTTGCAATCTTTATATTCCATTAGGGCGGAAACCAGGCATCAGCAGCCTTCTCTCACAGCTCTGCAAAACCAAAAGAGCTCTCCGAACTCTACCAGTTGCCTGATGAGAAGCAGAGAATTTTACCTGTCTACATTGTAGCAATTCCTTTGTCCAGCACAGTCCTTCTCACTGCCTTGAAAAACCAGGATTCTCTTTCATAAATCACAGATTTCAAGCTTGATGTGCTGGAAAGGCTGGGGTGGCTCCCTTAACTTCTGTTCTGTCCTTTGACTTGAATGATTTGGGTGGCTTTCTGTTTCTTACAATCACACATGTCCTCCGTAAGTCTTTGGAAATCGGAATGTGTGTAGAATTGACACTGAGATGTAATCACGTTGCACCTCTCTAAAATGTGAATATGACATTGTTGCCTTCAGAACATTAATATTTCTTTGGGAATCATAATGATTATACTGAAACTCAACCTCTTCTTTAGCTTTGTTTAAAACAAAAACCAGTGACATTTGATCAGAAAGGAGGTATATATTTAGCAAGGAGGGTCGAAGGTGGCTCAGGAGGAGTAGGGTGAAGGAAAAAATGAGGAGAGAATAAAACTGTCCACATTAGCCTTTGCTGCTGCTGGGTTGTGAGCTATTCTTATCCTGTCAGCACAATTAATGAGGGAAAAATAGGCCCCAGAAGCAGTGTGGCTGGAGGCACTGATTTGCCCTCCCTGCCCCTCAAGCCAAGAGAGACAAGGTCTAGAGCAAGTTTCCCCAGTGGGAGTTACTGGGAAAATGACTTCTTGGCCCCGGGTAAAACTTTATTTCTTTGTCAACCTCAGGGACAACTTGGTTTTGGGCCAAGAGTGTGCATAGAGTTGCAAATGCAAGGGAAGAATCTCTTTCTTCGAATTATTGACAGTGCAGATGGGGAGGGAATATTGACACACTGGAAATAATGAAAAGATCTTACAAAGCAGTGGGCAATCCAGAGCTGGCCTGGGGGTGGGGGTGGGGGTGGTTGTTCACAGGGAAGAACCTAAAAACGAGAAAGCTCTCACTTAAGGGTAGCTGGGAAAGACTTCAGGAGAAAGGAGACCCTGGGCAAACCTCAAGGGAAAAGCAGCTAGAGATCAATGGGCAGAAGAGGGAAAGAATGTGGAGGGTGGTTCACGTGATGGAATGACGGGAACAGAGCAGCCTGATTAGGGGGAAGGCTTTGTACTGAGTTACCGCCGTTAAGACTGAAAGTTTTCTTGAGTTTCTGCCATCTCCATCTATGGGCCACTGACACCCAAATCCACCTCCCATAAAAGCACTAACTATTGGTTTCGTCTGCCTGATCCAAAACAATATCCAATATTCATACATCACTGTTAGGCTCATCTGAGATTTCGGAAACTGCATAATTTTTTGTGTGTGAGCTCAGAAAGAAACGTGAGAAAATATGCTAATAAGAACGTCACCTCCTGTTATTTTTTAAAAGAAAACCTTAGGGGCGCCTGGGTGGCGCAGTGGGTTAGGCGTCCGACTTCAGCCAGGTCACGATCTCGCGGTCCGTGGGTTCGAGCCCCGCGTCGGGCTCTGGGCTGATGGCTCAGAGCCTGGAGCCTGTTTCTGATTCTGTGTCTCCCTCTCTCTCTGCCCCTCCCCCGTTCATGCTCTGTCTCTCTCTGTCCCAAAGATAGATAAACGTTGAAAAAAAAAATTAAAAAAAAAAAATAAAAGAAAACCTTAAATCAACATTTCCATAACATTTCATTTTTTGTTGTAATTTGCACACTCAATTCCTAATTTTTCTTAGCTACTGGTAGCAATGGGTAGTGATAGTAAATTATGTAGTAAGAAAACCTTACATTTTACATTTACAAGGCATTTTCTTATTTATTATCCCACCTGGGCATTCATTACCATTCCAATTTTTTAAATTTTCTTAGAGAGAGAGTGAGAGTTGGGGAGAGGGGTGGAAGGAGGGGGGATGGAGAATCTTAAGCAGACTCCACGCTTAGTGTGGAGCCCAATGCAGGGCTTGATCCCATGACCCTGGGATCATGACACGAGCTGAGATGAAGAGTCGGACACTCAACTGACTGAACCACCCAGGTGCCTCCCATTCCAGATTTTTATCCTCTCTGCAAAGGGCTTTCCACAAAGTCACAGAGCTGATTAATGGAAGAATTCCATTCCCAAATTCAAGCCCAAGTCTCCTGACTACCAGTCTACCACCTTCCCCATCCCTGGGCCACACCACCTGTGCCAACAGCAGAAGTATCTATTATACTGGCCAAGATGAAAGCCAGCAATCCTCCAAGTGGATAAGAACACAGCAAGCCAAAGCATCTCAGTCGCTGCTGGTGGGAGTGTAAACTGATAGGTGTCCTCTGGAAAAAGCAGTTTGGCAAAATGTATTAAGAACCTCAACACTGATCCTACACTTTGACCCAGTAATTTTACTTCTAGGAATCTATCATAAGTAATTACTGAGAGATGTGGCCAAAGACTCAGAAATGAGTTTCCTGGAATGCTACTTATAACATCCAACAATAGGAGACTAGTTAAGAGTATGATAGTCCATTCCAATGATGGAATATTATCAAAGTCATTAAAAATCTCAGTTTTGAAGATTATTGCTAATAAATATTGAGAAGATATTTATGACATAAGATCAAATGAAAAAAATCAGCATGCAGATAGTATAACTAGCAGAGAGAGAGTGAGAGAAATACATCAAAATGTTAAAAATGCTTAACTGTGGGTGATGAGAATACAAACAATATTTTTAAAATTTTATACCCATTTCCCATGTTTCCCATAGAGAGGATGTAGTAATTTCATACTCACAAAAAGATTATATTTAAAATTTGTAAATGGCAAAGACAGTGGATCATACTAAAAATAAGGAGTGGTTAAGGGATTTAAAATCATTTTACCCAGACTGTTCTATCAACTGCATGTCTCATGTTCAGGAAAACAACACCAACAGATAAAAACCGTGCTAACTTGTGACATTTCCAGTGAGAAGAATAACGATTTCTAAGATGAAAACCATGATTGCAGAGGAGCGTGTGGCAAATACATGAAGGGAGAAAAGTTTGGTTCTAAATATGTGACTCACTTCCCCGGTCTAAGCAAGTTTTGCTCAGCACGTAGGGTCCAGCTCTAGCCAGCCTTTCTGCAAGACATTCTTCACAGTTGCTCTCCCGTGTGGTCACTTGGCTTTTTCCTTCACCATCTTTGGCCCTGGGGATAAACGGGAACAGACTCATCAGCGAGCAAGAGAAATAGCCAGTGGAAGCCCAGAGATATTCTGGAACTTTCTAGATGGGAGACAGAGAGGTGCAGAACTGGCGGGAAAAGCAGCCCCAGCATTCAGGGTTAACACTTTGCTTTTTGAGGAGAGACTTCAGTCCTTGGAGGGTTTCCAGTCTGAACTCGCAGAGTTCGTCAACAGGAAAACAAATAGCTGGCCTGCTCTGTATTTACCCTGCCTCTCTCAAGGTTGCAACATAAATTTCCCAACTTTGAAAGCTGCGAAAGCCAAGGAGACATTTTGTGAGCTCAGGGCCTTTCCTCCAGTCTGTGTGACCCACACGCGGCCCCATTTTGGGAGAATCTAGGTACCAGCCCCCCAGGGTGCTGGGGGAGACAGTGCCGACGCTGTGGACTCTCCCAGAGCAGACAGTGGGGGCAGGAGTGGGGTGGAGCGATGGCCAGAAAACCTGGATTCTCCAAATGAGAGCTGCCGGGCTGCCTTGGAAAAAATCCACTTTGCCACAGGAGCAAAAGCTCTGAGACCCTCTCACTGGATGAATTTACAGTGGGCTCGCCATGCAAAATACCCAAAGGTGTTTTAGTGAAGCGGTGTCTGAATTGTAATATAGCTAGATCAATTCTGGAAGCAACCTTTTTCAACACCATGGGAATATTTGTGTTCTTACTTTCAACATTTCCAATTAGCAGAGAAGCTCATGCTGGAAACCACCACATATAACCCAGAAAAAAACTGTCACCGTAACATTATAAAAATTGAATATGTGTCAGAAGTGGATTTAGATTCTTTAGGTTAATATTATTTTTGCTATTAGGTAATGAACTGACATTAATTTACTTGAGCTGTGTGATTAGGTTAGTTTACTCCAGAATAATCTTGCATTTTAAAAATTAAAAATGGGAGCTGTATCTTCTTGTTATCAATCAAAGTAGCCGTAGCACTATAGAAACATTGCCGCTTTGTACTCAATTGTGTTCTTATAGACAGTCAAATAAGCACTAAAAATGACAGATTACCATGCTCGGCTAAATCTTCACGTTTAAGTACCTACAAATAACTGTCCGTTGGTGAATGGTTAAACTCCATCAATTATTTTTCCTAGAAGCCATTCCCCCTTTTGCATGAATAGAAATCTACAAATAATATCAGAGCAGTTTAAATCTTATATATAGTAATGCTACAGCATGGAACAACAAAAGAGGCTCACACACGTGAAAGAAAGCTACGTGGCGTATCCTTTTTTGACCTTCACAAATGTGAATGCTCCCTCTATGGCTCCATACATTGTTTAAATCCTTTAATGATTCAAATGTGCTGATAATGTTCCTGCACTTGCTGGAACTATGGTTCTGTTAATATTTTGAAAATTACTTTAATTAACCTTATTTCATCGTGTAGTAGTTATGGAACACTTTTATATATTTTAAATATGCATTAATTTGTTTCATCATTAACCTTGGATTTTGCCCTTGGTAATTATGGTAATTTATAAGTTGAGTTGAGCCAGGTGCCGGTGCCTTAGAGCGATACATATTGTGGGTCCTGCCAATGGCTTGAGTAGTCAGGATTCTTCAGTTTACAAGGGACAGAAAAACAACCTGGAAGGGAAGGAGTAGAGAGGGCCATGGTTCAGCGGAAATTTCCCAGGCATGGATTTTATGCGGCCAGTGAGTGTGATGGAGGAGAGATAGTGAATGGCCAAGTCTGAGTTCAGCATCCATCCCACCCACGCCAGCTCCCCCTCCTGAGATCAGAGGAGGAATCTGTGACACAGGAAGAGAGGAAGGAGGAAAATCAGTGTCCACCGTAACAGTTAATCCAATTCATTTTAATATTTTATATTTTAATATTAAGAGCATGTACTCCGCCCCTTTCTTTCCTGACACATCCAGACAGGACATTACTGCCACCACATGTAACCAGGATTTGGGTTTTTACACCTGTACCCCCAATTTGTCACAACTTAAAAAACCCAGGTCTTAACCCTCACTGGCTCTCTAGAAACCTCAGTAGTATCCACTTCAACAAATGCCTGCCAATGGTGCTGTGAGGCCACGGGGATGATAAGGCCAAGTTCCCTGCCCTCAGGGAGTTTCTGGAGGGGTGGATGCTGCAGGCCCAGGAGTGATTTGTGAGATTCACAGCTTTTCTCTGGAGGTGCCATGGCAGGCCAGAAGAGGGCGGAATTAATTTCAGCATCGGGGACCCAGCCAGAATCCCAGCTGCAAACAGCACACTCCTTTCCTGATTTGGCTAGGAGTCGGTGTGATTAAAAATCTCAGTTCCACCTTTCTCTGTATTAACACTGTCTTCATTTTGAGCCCATCACATTCAGTGACAGAAAACGGTATCACATGAACCACTGAAGATATTCTTAATACCTTGGGTATAATGTTTTATAGACGTCAAAGTGACATCAGTTAAAGACTCAGTGCCTTCCAAGAGCAGAATGCCTTCTGTTTAGTCTCCTCATGCCCAACAGTGGTCAACGTCAATGTCTTGATCTGCAGTCAGCCCTACTCTTGGTGGAAGGTGCTTATTATTCCCTTGCAGACCACAGAGGGCTTGGGAGAGATTATGACATTCCAGGCCAAAGCCGTTTAAGGATACCCATCCCGCTGATGGTACAACTTACATCTCACATAGCTACCATGGTTGGGAGAGGTGTATCTGTCTATGGCTGCACAGCAGGTGGAGGAAAGGTGTTATATGAAAAGGAAAACTCCTACGTGTGTAGGAGTTTGGGTCAAGCCATTCCTGGTCCAAGCGACTTTGTTCCTACAAAGAAGGATGAATAGTGGGGGACACGGGCTGCAGCGGGTGAGGAATTATAAGGTTTTCTCAGATCAGGATAAGGGCTCAGAGATCAGTTGGTTCTACGCCCTTCTTTGACTAATGAGCAGGGAGACTGTGACAAGGTCATTATCACAGAAGCAGAGCAAGGCCCCAGGACCCCCGGTTGGGTGAAAGGAAGTCTTCATGGATGCCATCATCTTTCCTTGCATCCTTGCATATTATTTATTAAAGGTTGACTACTTAACAAACAACACAAATCACAGTGACTTAATATAATAGAAGTTATATATCTTGCTTATGGATCCAATACTGTCAGTGTTCAGTGGGCACCTTCCATGTGGTGATTCAGGGACCCAAGCACCTTGTGTTCTGTGGCTCTTCCATTCCCGACAGCCTAGAAGTTAGTTGTTGGACTGAGACAGGCAGAGAGAGGGAGTGAAAGATGGTGTAGGAGAGATGGGCAGGCCTGGAAGGTGCGGGGGGGGGGGGGGGGGGAGGGGACAGAGACACTACTACTCACATTCCACTGACCGGAAGTCACTCACAAGGCCACACCTTACTGCAAAGGAGGCTGGGATATGTAGTCCGGCTGTGTGCACAGCAAGGGGATAGGTGGGTTTGCATAAGCACACGGCAGTGTCATTTTCAGTCTTTGGGAGGTTTATATTGAGTAGCAGAAGACGAATTTGGAGGCGAATGCGCCTGGGTTTGGATGCAGGTTTTGTGGCCTTGGGCAGAGAATTGACTTCTTCAAGTCTCAGTTTGCTCAGCTGGGGAAATGGGTGTATTTTGTGGGGTCACCGTGAGCATTAGGTGAGATAATGGATGTAAAAATGTCTGTGTCACAGTACTCTTGCCTCATTTTTACAAACCACTGGGACTAAATGAAGTGGGGAAGAGGAGGAAACAGACTTCTTGTATCCCATTTTGACCAGCCCTGGGTGCGGGGGCTGCCAAGCAGGGTCCAGCTGAGTCCAGAAACATGCTCCCTTAGATGCCAAGAGTGGTGCACCGTCCTCGGTCTCTTGCTGAATTTCAAAACACTGTAATTCATTCTAATCGACATGGGGCTTTGAAAGGAAAAAAAAAAAAATCCAGAAAACGACAAGCATCCATTTTATTTGACTAATAAAAATTCAGTCACTTTGCATGCAGTTCCAGAAAGAGAGTTTGAATCCCTCATAGGCTCAGTTTGAGACGGTCACATATAGAAAGCAGTGATTTTTATTATTTTCTTGCGAAAAAAATCTTATTTCTGGACAGCAATGAAAAGAAACATGATCTAAACAAAAGTGTCCCCTTTCACTTATGAGTTTGGGACCTCTAAGACTAAATCTGGCTCACAGGAGTGAAGAGAATCACCTTGTCATCATGAGGGATGGGACGTGGCTCCTGTCGCATGGTGTGCCCTGGCACATTAAGGGCTTCAATAAAAATTTGCTGATATTGAATCAGTAAATGAGTGAAGATAGTTACAGAGGTAATAACAATGAAAAAACAAACCCCTTTGCCTGAAACATCAAGATTTTGTGAAGGACATCCCCTGCAGTTTAGTTTTGGATCCTCTGAATGGTTCTTCAATTGTAAAGCTAACAATAAAACGTGTACACACGCGCGCGCGCGCGCGCACACACACACACACACACACACACACACACACACCAGAGAGACATTCCACAGGGAGGTAAAACAAAGAGGAAGGTTGATTGTATCTCTCTTTTTAGAGAGGTAAAACAAAGAGGAAGGTTGATTGTATCTCTCTTTTTAGAGCACTGTCCTTTAAAATAACCTTCTAAGCCCAGCTAGTTAAGATGAGTGGCAATAGCATATTGAAAGTAATAAATAAAACGACGTCCGGAGCTCAGAAGGTTAACAGTTTTTTCAAGAAATTATTTTCCCAAGTCCAAGGGTAAAATGGCGCCTAAAATCACGAAACATGGTCCTACAGTGCCCCCTGGTGTCTCTTTGGTGGAATTGTCAAAGCCTGTAATTGTGCCCTGCTGTAACCATGAGTGTGATTCTTGATTTATTTATGGTTCTGGGACTTTGGGGGCCACGCCTACTAGGAGGGAAAGTGAGGTCGCAGGAGGCTGGGAAAATTCTTTCTTTCAGCCCTTTTTCAAATGGGCTACCTTCACAATGTCAAAAATAATTAGTACATTAACCCTCATATAAGATTTAAAAACTGGAACCGTGTGTTATCTTGAAGAGAAGCCCTTTCACCTGCAAAAAATTATTGGCTTTTTTTATTTTTCAGAAGGCAGATTATTAAGCAGTTTTTTTTGCCCGTTAAAAGGTTCTTTGTAAATCAGTAGGACAGAGGACAGTTTTTAATTTCAGAGATTAATTATCACACATAATAACTGAGCCATCCTTTATTTTTTCTCAAGACCTATTCGTTTAAATAAAAGACATAAAAAGCTAGTCTATGAAATGAGAATGAAGATTGCAGACCAAATTAAAATATTGTAAAAAGACGGTACTTTGTCATTTAAAAAATGTTGTTAAAATTTATTCCAGGGGTTCCTAGCTGGCTCAGTTGGTAGAACATACGACTCTTGATCTCGGGGTCGTGAGTTCGAGCCCCATGTTGGGCATACAGCTCACTTAAAATAAAAAATATAGGGGCTCCTTGGCGGCTCAGTTGGTTAAGTGGCCTACTCTTGATTTCGGTTTAAGTCATGATTTCACTGTGTGTGGGTTTGAGCCCCCATGTTGGGCTTAGCGCTGATAGTCCGGGGCCTGATTGGGATTCTTTCCCTTTCTCCCCGCCCCTTCCCTGCTCGTGCTCTGCCTGTCTGTCTCTCTCGCTCTCAAAGATAAATAAATAACCTTAATAACATAAAAAAATATATACATATTTTTAAAAATCAAATCTATTCCAATAAGGATATTACTATTCCTTGGAAAGGGCAACTAGTTAAATTATACATATTTGGAAAGTGAAAAATGTTGAACTTGAGGTTGCTAATTATCTATTGATGAATCTGTCTGCAGCCAAAACTGTGAAATGTGATGAGGAAAGGAGTTTTCTTCTTCTACCCCTCTTCTGTGCTGATGAAGGCCAGTTGAATTCAGCTTGCAGATATGTAATGTGTGGCTCCAGGTGTTGCTTGACCTGCCACAACGGAGTCCCTGAACTTCAGGAGCTTCAGGTCCAGGATGGAGAAATGCTGGTGACACCCACCATTCCCAGTCTATGGGATGGCTGCTGGGCTAGAGAGGGAGCATGCAGCACAAGCCTCCAAAGATGGAGAAATCAGTGACACTTCCCTGGAGGACATGACCTGGGAAGACAGGAATGGGCTAGATAGGAAAGAGGGTTAAGGGCATGATAGGAACAGACATGGGCCCAGGCGAAGGAGTCTGCATGGCGCTTGTGTCCAGCAAGTGATGTGGGGAGGGAACAAGGGTCCCTGGCACGCAGTACTAAGCCAAGGAGTTTTAGACCAAGAGTCCTGGAGTGCTCAGGAGAGTTCAGGCAGGAAAGGGACGTGAGCAGCTTGGAAGGCCATTGAGGGCATGTTGGAGGGGAACCAGCTGAGGCAGAGGACAGGTCTGCAGTAGAGCAAGTGTGCTGTCTCTAGTTCTCTTCCCTGGAGATCCTTGTAATCTGAGGAGGGAGCGCAGGGTAGAGAAAGGGCAGGATCTTTGAAGCTTGACTGTCCTCATTCAAACCCTGGCTTGGTCCTGGCCAACCCTGGGCAGGTTTCCTGATCTCTCTCTCAGCCTCAATTTCTTCCACCACTAAATGGGGCACAAAAATACCCTCTTTACAGGACTGGAGAAGGCCTATGGAGTGGGACTGGTCTAGGAGCTGGTTCATTGCGGGTGCCCTGTAAATGGTACTTAAGTTTGATCAAAGTGTAAGTGATTCACATCATGAAGGCTCCAGACTAAGCCAAGCCCCTCTGTGAGCCCTCACAGCTTCCTGAAGCCGTCCCACAGTGTGTGGTTATGTCGATTTATATAATTACACAATTAGTGTCTGCTCCCTTTTCTGGCAGGTAAGCCCCATGAGGGCAGGGGCAATATCTACGTGATCACCATGGTTCAGAGGCACTATAGGTGCTAAAAAAAAAATAGCTGCCAGCCCAAATCTGTCAGCACACCACACGAGGCGAAGATGTGGAACAACACGGACCCTCATTCATTGCCGATGGGGATGCAAAATGGTAGAGCCGTGTTGGGAGACAGTTTGGCAGTTTCTTACAAAACGAAACATGCTCTCACCACACAATCCGGAAATTACCCTCCTTACTGTCAACCCGAAGGAGTTGAAAATTGGGTCCGCCCAAAAACCTACACACAGATTTTTAGAGAAGCTCTGCTCATAGTTGCTCAGACTTGGAAGCAGCCAAGATGGTACACCCCAAAATGGAACACTATTCAATGCGAAAAAGAAATGAACTATCAAGCCATGAAAACATCTGGATAACCTGAAATGTGTACCACTAAGTGAAAGTGGCCAATCTGAAAAGAATACATAGTGCATGAGTCCAACGGTCTGACATCCTGGGAAAGGCAAAACGGTGGAGACAATAAAAAGATGAGTGGCTGTAAGAGGCTGGGGGGACACAGAGATGGATAGGGGGAGCACAGAGGATTTTTAGGGCAGTGAAAATACTCTATGATGCCATAATGACGTGTACATGTGATTATACCTTTGTTCAAACTCATAGAATGTACAACACCAAGAGTGAACCACAACGTAAACTGTGAACTTTGGGTGATGATGATGTGTCATTGTTGGTTCATCGATTGTAATGAATGTCCCTCTCTGGTGTGGGACATTGATAGTGGGGGAGGCTGTGCACGTTGGGGACAGGGGCCATGTGTGAAATCTCTGTACCTTCCTCTCGATTTTGCTATGAACCTAAAACTACTTTAAGACAATGAAGTCTTAAGAAAATAGCCATCGAATGAAGGACAAAGAAAAATGTTTGGAAAGCTGGATCTTGCAGGACTGGATCTTGCTGTCGCCTTGCAGGGCGATGACAAAAAGAATGGTAAAGGAATTCTCCATCTGAGGCAATCATTCCCAGAACCCGGTGATTCTGGGGGCTGGTAACTTGCTTTGGAAACTACAGTTGAATTCGGGGCATTAAAGCATCCTCACTGTAGCCAGGTGGGAGGACAGAGCAAGGGCTGAGAGAGCTGGCTTCCTGACTTTAGAGATTCAATGTCATCTCCAATGTCGCCCCTCCTTTTGCTTATTAGCAGAATTAGGATAAGATGCTTTATTAGCAGAGTCCTTCTGAGGATTAAACAAGATAATCCATTTAAAACCCGTAACAAACTCATACCTGTGATTATCAATTACTGAACTTACTGATGAAACAAAAATCTTTCTGTTTCTGGTTCCCTGTTTTGGATGGCAGGAAAAACAAATAGCAGTGCCCACATTTATTCTCCGCAGTGAAGACAAAATGTCCTGTGTTCAGCTTTGAATTGTAAAAAAATAAAAAAAAAATCTTAAAAACAGTAACTGCTTTTGCATCACTAAATTCACATCAAAACTTGTCAGTGTTTAGATAGTTGTAATTAGTTAATACTTAATGTGTGTTGTTTTCAGATTTCACATCACATTCTTTGAATATGTATATATACATCTGCACGTATTTTCATGAAATAAAGAAATTAACGTGCTCCTCTTTCTATAGAAATATGCTGATTTATTTTTATTCGTACATGACAATAATGAGAGACTGAATGAGTTTGATTACATTCCCACGTCAATCCTGCATTAGCACCAGGACTAAAATTCTGGTCTCTTGGGGTGTTTTATGAGCAAATCTCTGTACCTGCCTCTCGATTTTGCTGTGTAATTTAACTTCTGGTGTAATTTAATTCTTTGTACAACATCTTCCTCTCTCCCTCCCTCCCTCGCTTCCTTCCTTCCTTCTCTCCTTCTTTCCTCCATTCATCAAACATGGGTGGAGGGGCTGCCCTGCGTAGACATTATAGGAGGCGCTGTTGATGCAAAGCCAAGTCTCTATGCTGAATATACTCAGCGTCTAGTTCAGAGGCTCTCAGAAGCGTGCGGGGATCAACCCTTTGGTGTTTTTGGAAACGTGGACTGATGTTTTGGTGGTCACAACCATGGAGGGGCAGTGAAAATACTCACTGGACAGAAGCAGGGTTGCGGGAGACCCCCCCACGCCTCAGACAGCACACACAGCAACCTTGCGCACCATGGGTCACTGGCAGGTGACAGATGTGTTTGTAATGATCGGAGCCTAGTTTTACATTTAAACAGAAAGGTTTAAATTTTTAAATTTCTCTTTTTGGCGCTCTAAATATTCTACCGCGGAAATGAAGAGAACTTTGAACTTCATTTGTTCAGAGCCCTACCAGGAGTTTCTCTGCTGCGGGGGACAAACCCTGCCTGTGGTATTTGAGTCACCTCCATCCTGTGCTTCTGTGGGTCTACTCTTTAGCGGCAGTGTCTGGGGGGGTGGGGTGTGGCTCTAGATGAGGGTTAAGTACTGGCTGTGACGTCATGTCTTGTACTCATGCGGGAACATGCACTTGTTGACTCTCTATATATTTTATCACAAACTACTTTCATTTTTCCTTGATATTACAGATAGAGCATTATATATGTATATGTGTATATATACATATATACACATATACATATATACACATATATATACATATATATGTGTGTGTATATATATATATATATATACATATATATATGTATATATATGTATATATGGTGTTGGTGTTCAACTCATGTGTTTAGGTAGCTTATGCTTGAATTTCATTTCTGGAGTGAAAAAGAAGGTGTTACAGAAGATTTGTTATTAAAGGGGGGCTGTAGCGTAAGGGGCAAAGGGTAAGGACCGTTGATATGGGTGGGGGGAGATGGTATCAGGGCCCCTGACCCAGACAGGGGTGGAGACCCTGGAGGAAAATAGACTAAAGCACATTTAATTTCAAATGTTATTGTGACTGGGGTGCCTGGCTGGCTCAGTCACTAGAGCACGCTCTTGGTCTCAGGGTTGTGAGTTCGAGCCCCGCGCTGGGTGTAGAGATTGCCTTTAAAAAAAAAATAATCTTTTTAAAAAAATGCTGCAATGCAATGCCACCCACTTCATCGAACCACTCGTGTGTGTCCATCTGCTTCTCTCGAGTCCTCCACGCGGAGGGCGAGAAGCACATCGTCACCTTTGTCCTGTGCCGCACCCTGTGTGGTAAGGAGCTCTCCTGTGACTGCTAATTCCCCATGGAGGAGGCCAGCAGCCATCTGGCCGGTGCTGTGGCACCAGGCGCTGCCGTTGGTTCCTTAGGTGAAGCCACCACACCCCTGCTGCCATCTGTCCCCTCGTCTGGGGATCCCTAGTGCCTCCCAGAGCATCTCACCCCCTCCTTCGTGTTCAGGGTGGATGTGGCCGTGCGGGTCAAAGGCCCTCCCTCCATCCCTCCAGCCCACCCAGCAATACCCCCTTCCTGCCCTGGGGGCCCAGGATGTAGGTACTATATATACAAAGTTTCCAAATCCCTTTTTTTCTATGCACTTTTTATGTATTTAAAAAATTTTTTTTAATGTTTATTCACTTTTGAGAGAGAGAGAGAGAAAGTGAGCAGGAGAGGGACAGAGAGAGAGGGAGCCACAGAATCTGAAACAGGCTCCAGGCTCTGAGCTGTCAGCACAGCCCCAGACATGGGGCTCAAACTCACAAACCGAAACATCATGACCTGAGCTGAAGTCGGACGCTCAACCGACTGAGCCACCCAGGCGCCCCTTCTATGCACTTTTTAATTTAAGAGTGTGGGATGCCAGGTGGGAACCCCCCATAATGCGGTCTGTCAATGTTTGGGGGGGGGAAATGGTGCTGGGATTGACATGCATGTTAACCCGAAAGAAAATATTAACGTTCAAGCCAAAATGTCTTCTGACTAGCATCAGAGAGTTAGTGAGAGCTCTGTGCTCTGAACTTGATGTTTTCTTAACTTCTACTGTGACTTTGAACCTCGGTTTCCACACCTATGAAACAGTAGGTCTGGGCTCATCTACCTTCTTTGCTAAGATTCTATGAATCCTCCACAGCAGTTGTTTTTACAGTAAATACTGGTCACGTTTTTCTTAGATCTCAATAACGAACTTCATAAAAAGGCATGGGTTTTTTTTTCAAGTTTTTAGATTTTCATCCCAGTATAGTTACCATACCGTGTGGCATCGGTTTCAGACGTACAATATAGTGACCCAGCACCTCCATACATCACCCAGCGCTCATCATGGTAAGTGGACAAAGAAGCATGAGTTTTTTTCATATTGTTTTCCAGTCAAACTCCAGAGACGCTTTCGAAAGATACAGATCTGGCAGAAGGTGAAACAGACATCTTCCATTTCTATACACCCACAGGGCTATGCAATTGTCACGTAGTGTAAAACTGCTAAGCAGAGTTTAATGAAAACGTACGAGTTCCAAATCCGGCTCCACCCACCCTGAGTTGTGTCACCTTAGGCTGGTTGCCTAACTACTCTTCTCAAAATGGGAATACTGATCACCCCGGGTACCTGTGTTAGTCATAATTATCCCTGGTGAGTATGTCTAGCGCTGTGAGGTTTAAATGAGATCACGCTTACAAGGCACTTAAAAGACACCATGCCATGCGGTTCGGCAAGATTACAAAGTTCTAGAGATCTGTTGCACAGCGTGAAGGTACTTAACAGCACTGAACTGTACATCTAAGAATGGTTAAGATGGTAAAGGGCATGCTGTGTGGTCTTCACCACAATCTCCGAAACTTGGAGATACATACATGACATTTATCTCATGCCGTGCACCAAGGGCTCGATACACATCCTGTTCCCTATTATTATACTACTTACTGCTGTTTCCCAGTAGGACTCTACCTGCGCATACACTCATCCCACAAACGGGGACCGAGTGACTGTCTGTAGGACGCCAGGTTAGGCTGGAGACGTCCAATGAGAAACAATGTCACCGACCTCAAGAAGCTAAGGCTCAGGGCTCCTGGCTGGCTCTGTCCACCCAGCGCGCAACTCTTGATTTTGGGGTTGTGCGTTCAAGCCCCACGTTGGGTATAGAGATTACTTTTAAAAAATTAATGTTAAAAAAAGAAGAAGCTAAGCCTCTAGAAGGGGAGACAGGGGAGTAAACAACGGCCACTGAGGGTGTAAAGTGCTGTGGCTGGAATGTGACTGGCAGGATACGGAAGTCTGGGGAAGAGCTTTACACTCTCTGAGTGCTTATTGTGGGGAGACCCCGGGGTGGGGTTACAAATAAAGGACAGGGAGGGCCAGAGAAGTTTCCTGGACGGTTCAGAGCCTGTGTCTTGGAGAACAGAATGGAGCTGGCCGGGCAGAGATGATGCATCTGGAATCTCTGACTTCGTGCCTGGGGGAAGTCAGCACTGGTCCCACGCGTGGTTATGACGACGGGGAGGGATGAAAACCTATGCCGTTAAACAGGGCAGCAAACCCCAGCAGGAGTGAAAAGACACAGCTTTGTTTTGCTCAAGGGAGACCAAACTCCCATTATTAAAAAATGCCACCGTTTCTTCCACTAAAGCCTGCGCTTATCCATCGAGGGGGGCACGTGGGTCACACCCCCCACCGGTGCCACATGTGGTCCGGGCACGGAGGCGTGCCATGGCCACTGCTCACTTATCCCCGTGGGCCTGGCTTTCACACTGCCCAGAATCTAATTAGGGGGGCATTTCCATCTACTTGTGATTCTCTGACCAAAGGCAGCACAGACAAGCTCCTTGTAACGCCCCCCCAAGGCCGCCCTGAGATGGGAGGGTGTGGGATGGCCATCCTCTTGCCGCCCACATGAGCACTGGAGTTAATCTATATCTGAGCCTCATGACTCAACAAATTATTCTGTGCATTTGCTTTATTGCAGACTAGTGGTTATAATGAAATTAGTTCTATTCCACGTTATTGGTTCATAATTAGAATTACATGAGCAAAACAGATACAATCTCACCAAGTCTTCTACGCCTGAACAATTGAACTGACTGCATAAATTTCGCTTTGCTTCACTCCCCCACCTTCCTTTTCAGGTTGTTTTCAAGCCCTTAAAAGACAAAAACCTATTTCAATGGATTTTTCTACAGTTCTTAGACAGGGCCACTATATAACTTAGCATCCAAACTGGGACAATCGTGAAACTGGAAGACAGACCATTAACAATCAGGCCAGGACGATACCATAAGCCAGAACTGCCCCACACAAACCGCCATGGGTAGTTACCCTACTTTTATAGGGGCAAGCCACCCTCTGCGAAGTCGTGAATTTGTTTGGCTGGGCAATGATGTTTTTCCTACTTGTCTTTAAAACATTTTTTAATTTGGGGCAGTCATCTTTGTAAATTAAAAATCTCCCCTTGCCATTCGGATGGCTACTGTACAACTTCAGAATGAATTTGAGAAATTAAAATGACAAGAAGCAAAAAGTCCATTTACACGTAGCTATACGAGATCGCTCTGGACTCTAACATGAACACCACAAAGGGTAAGGGGAAATCTGGGCTGGCGTTCCTTTACTCCAAGCTTGTGACTCAGACCAAAATATGGAAGTGTACTTACCCTCACGCGAGGCATGGGAAACTTTGCACAGAGCAATATTATAGTCTCTCTCCATTTCACAAAAGTCAGATGTGAGCAAATGAAAAGTTCACCCTTTGGCTTGAAAATGGAACATACAGCGGTAAATACGAGAATGTGTTTTTCTGGGAAATAGCCCTCATTTAGAAATAGCCGGGTGGCATCTGACCTCAGCTCCAGATTGATTCAAGTGAAACTGACTATTTAGTATCCCTGCCTTCAAGGCTGCCACCAGCCATCCGTTATCCACCCTTGGCTAGCCAAGGTATGGTGTTCCGTATTAAAGTATGAGCCTTTCTGCTTTGGGTTTCTCCAGTGATCCTGAAACACGTGAGCCCGAGGCAGCAAAGTAAAGTACCTTTGGGTCCTTGAAGCGGCAGTGATTTCTCCAGGCACAAGGAGCCCATCTAAGATTACGCCCTGCCCACTGGCCTATCTGTCACGCAGCTTTGTGTGAACACCAACCGGGATGATAATGCACAGTGTATGGACGTACTTTGCTAACTGTGAAGGACCATAACAACATGAGTTATTATTCTCATTTCAGTGTTTTCTGGATGAAGTTGAAATATTTTGGCAGTTGTAGAATGAGCTGTAGCATATCCAAATCCACGGACGATGAATCATGTTCGCACGGGGTTATGCTCCCCCGAAACGTAGTTTACATATTTCTCTGTCAGAAGCAACCTACACTTAGCAAGGCAGGTAGTGGTCTCAGAGCTCTAGAGAATAAATGACTGACAAAGAAAGAAAGAAAGAAAGAAAGAAAGAAAAGGAAGAAAGAGAAAGAGAGGGAGAGAGAGAGAGAGAGAGAGAACTCATGATGGTTTCAACAGGACAATTTGCAATTTATCCTAAGTGGCCAGGGGCACCCACCCATAGGACCATCCAAAGGAAAATCTTGTTAAAATGAGGTCATATTTCCCCTCAAAACAAGAAACCAGGAAGTGGTGGGTGAATGGGAATTGCACTATCACCTTGAAATCTGTGGCAGAGATTTGACTTCTCTCCACCATGTGAGGGGTCTCAGGCACACACGCTGACGGGACAGAGCATCACTGCGGAGGGACAGCGAAAGCCCACAAACTAGACAAGGAGCTGTTGATAAAGCAAATCTTCTTCAATGTCCAAATTATCATCTTTTATCAAGATTGTTCCCTCTCTCCTATCTGCTAATAAACCTGTGCGTGCTGTGTGTGTGTGTGTGTGTGTGTGTGTGCGCGCGCGCGCGCAGCGGCGGATGCCTGCTGTTGAGTGATTGCATGCGTGTGCCTGTGTGTGTTTGCTCTCTCATCTGGTGTGATTAAGGGAGAAAAGCGGTGGGAGGGGGTGTCTGTGCTTTGTTTATTTTACAGATAAATCTCATCTCTAATCCGGATGCCGAGCCTGTCTAGTGCAAAGGGAAGGAAGCCCCTCCACCGTCCTGATGGCATCCGTATAAATCACAGGTTTTATTCCTCTGCCGTGAGGGGCATCACGGACCCGAGCGACGTTGCGGACTCTCATTGGGTGATGCTTCATTACTTGGAGGAAAATCCCCAGGGCCAAGACGTTATTTAAATGTGCTATGAAAATAAATGTGATTTATATGTGTGTCGTCTGCCGAGACGGTCCTCCCCGTTACTGCAGGTGCTGCTGTGCTGTGCATCAGGATTAGCACCTCAATTTATCGTCAGTCCAAGCTACGCACATGCTCCATGACAGAACATTGTCTACATCTCCTAAAGTTCCAGAATGGAGACAGTGTTTCCTGAGCGGTGGGTGTTAGACATTCAGTGGTGTGGTTGACTTTTATGGGCTGAGAATTTGTGTGTGCATGCGTGTGTGTTTGTGTGTACGTGTGTTGCTTGTGTTGAGCCCGGACCATGTTCATTTGAAGGGTACAGAGAACAGACACTTTGTACTGAGATGCATCCATTTCCGATGGCAGCAGAATGGTCAAAAAGAGAAAGAAGAAAGCACAATGTTCGTTTCAGCCCAGGGCTGGGCCCCACATGTTTAGCTCAAAGTGAGTGGAAATCTCTGAAAAGCAGGTCTGGGCTAATAAATGTCAGCAAGCCTTCAGCCCAAATGGGATTTGATTAGCAGGAAGGAGTATGGTTGGGATGTTTCCATTACCAAAGAAAGAAATGCAGGGAAGGGCTTGTGTTAAGGGGGTGCAGAGCCTTGGTGATCACCTCCTTTCTCAGTGGGCGTGCACTCACACTCAGGAAACACCCCTACCACATGCCCTGGGGTGCCATCCCATTGTTCTAGGCAAGGGGACTCAAGGTTAGAAGAGAAGGCAGGGCTAGACTAGACATCACTCTTTAAACAGTCTGTAGGTGACAAGCCCTAACAGGACAAACCATCTTGTGTTGATCCTTACCACAGCCTTGCCTTTATGCCCATTTAGATGAGGAAACCAAGGGCCACAGAGGTAAATATCCCATGGTTTGGAACTCCATAGGCCTAGAGAATCCAGGAATCCCTCTTCTCTGGACATTCGCTTACCTGGTACCAACCTGTGTTTTTCCAGTCTTGTCTCCAGCTCTCTTATCCTCTAATGGCCTTCAAGATTAAGAGTTCTAAAGGATATACAAAATAATAAGAACTTTTATCAAATCCATTTTTATATTGGTGTGGGGAAACAAACACAGGAACTTACAAATACACTCTATTGGGCTTTTATTGTATTTATTTATTTTTTATATGTGTTCATTTTATTTTTTTTCCCAAGTTTTTAAAGCTTATTTATTACTTGGGGAGAGAGTGAGTGAGCAGGGGAGGGACAGAGAGAGAGGGAGAGAGAGAGAATCCCAAGCAGGCTCGTTGCTGTCAGAGCAGAGCCCGACGCAGGGCTCAAATTCACGAACCGTGAGATCATGACCTGAGCCAAAATCAGAGTCGGATGCTTAACTGATTGAGCCACCCAAGTGCCCTATTGGGCTTTTATTTTAAATAAGAGGCAGTGGGGAGAGGGGTGGTGGTGGAAGGATGGAAAAAATGGTGAAGGTGGTCAAAAGGTACAAACTTCCAGCTATAAAATAAGTAAGTCCTAGAGATGTAAGGTACAGCATGGTGACTGTAGTTAATAATACTGTATTGCGTATTTGAACTTTGCTAAACGTAGATCTTAAATGTTCTCATCACAAGAAAAAATTCTGTAACTATGTATGCTGTTGGGGCTGATGGATATTAACTAGACTCATAGCTGCAATGACTTTGCAATGTACACAAATATCAAATCATTATGCTGTCTGTGCAGCTGAAACTAATACAGTGTTACATGTCAACTATACCTCCATTTAAAAAGAAAAATTTTAAGGGGCGCCCGGGTGGCTCGGTTCAGCATCCGACTTCGGCTCAGGTCATGATCTCAGTTTATGAGTTCAAGCCCTGCGTCGGGCTCTGTGCTGACAGCTCGGAGCCTGGAGCCTGCTTTGGATTCTGTGTCACCCTCTCTCTCTGCCCCTAACCCACTCTCATTCTGTCTCTGTGTCTCTTAAAAATAAATAAACATTAAGAAAAAAAATTTTTTAATAAAAAAAAGAAAAATTTTAAAATAAAATTAAAAAAGAAAGAGACAGTAACTCTGGGGGCCTAAATAGGAAGACTTTTTTTTTTTTTAACTTTTAGTTTTGAAATAATTTTAGAGCCACATGAAAGTTGCAAAAATGGTACCAAGAATTCCTGTATATTCTTTGTTCAGATTCCTCAAGGGTTGATATTTTGCCATGTTTGCTTTATCATTTTTTGTGTGTGTGTTAATACTTTTCTAAATGGTTTGAGACTGAGTTGTAGACATGTTGCCCCTTTATTCCTGAATATTTCATTGTGTGTTGCCTAAATTCATTCATATAACCAGAGTGAAGTTACAAAATCCAGGTAATCAACACTACTACAATGTTATTACCTAACTTACAGACCTATTCAGATTTCAGGAATTGTCCTACTAATGTTTTTCTAGAAAAAATTGTTTTACTTTGAGTCTGTATGAAGCCCGTATCTCACTTATGGGACTTGTGTGAGCTAGCTAAAGTTTTAGGCTATTAAACAAAGAACTAAATTATATGTCTGTATAATATATAAAAACAAATATATATAATATAATATATAAATATAATATACATTATATTATATAAATTCTCCCTTACGATTGTAATTAAATATCCATAACTGACAAATTAAAAATGTTTACATCCTTGCACCAAAAAGTAAAGCCAGATTCTGGGTTCCTCTGTGCATGCCTATTCAGTGTTAAGTCTCTATATATCCACCTGGTCCCCCTTGGGATCTGCACCTTTGCCTTCTAGAAGCTTTCTGGGAGTCTCAGCAATGACTTTGGCTCTGAACCCAGAGTGGGAAAAACAAAGGTCCAAAGGGGTTTTTCGGCAAAGTGTTATGAGAAAGGGCAAATTGGTCTGCAAATGGGTTTCTCTTGTGCTGGAGACGTCACTCATCGTAGCTGCTAGAAGTAGGTCATCTGGCTCCCGTGATCAAATTGTGTGTCCTAAGACCCAGAGATAGGCAAGTGACAGGATGAAAAAACAACATTGCTCAAGGATTTAGTGCTGTCCACCAAGAAGGATTAGTGAAACGCCTTTATAATGCCGGTGTTGACAGACAGGACGAGCATCTGTTTTATAGGCTTTCCACTGAGTTATATCAGGCCTCGCCTGTGGGTAGCAGTTATGTTTCAGCCGACGTGATTTGACCTGCGGTTTATCCAAATCGGTGTAATAATAAGCTGGGTTATAAGGGTGTTTACTTTTCCATATATGCTCAACTGTTATAAATAAGGGCTTCTGTTTCTCCTACTGGCACATAGTGAGGGTGTGAGAGTAGTCAACATGTTCCCCTCCAAGACATGTCCATCCAGAAAGTTTGTAAAACGTCTTTATTCCTCGTAGGGAAATGGTTTTGGTCTTAGGAAGGAAACACACGGCTTTCCTCTTACAGCTTCAAACTCCGTCTTGCCAGCTGTGTTTCTTTCCCTCAGCCTGGCACTAATGAAAGGAGACTTTGATGAGGGGGTGAGTGGCCGCTCCAGAGGGAGGGATGCAGAATCCCCAGGAAAGGACTCAGCTTCCTGGAAGGTGCTCATTTGAGAGTATTTCTGCCTTCCCTCTAACACACATCCCAGAGAAACATCACTGGTTTTGGATGAAGAGCCCGTGGGGCCCGATTTACCTGCAGAATGACCTTCCACGGGTTAGGGTCCTCGGAGAAGCAGTACTGGGAGAGCAAACCGGCCCCCGCGTTCGCCCGCCATGTCTCTCCCAGGTCCTCCAGGGCCTGCTATGCTTTAAAGCCAATTCTTGCCTTTTGTTGTTGTTGTTGTTGTTTAAATTTTTTTAAAGGTGTTAGCAATCTGTCTTACGTTCTCCCACCCCTGCCGGGATTTATGATCCAGTTCGCATTTTACTACATGATCTTGGCAGGCTCCCTTCGTTGAAATTCAAACCGAAGCAACTTGATGGGGGAACAGACATAAAAATATTAATTTGGTGGATATTAAAAAAAATCACACTGGTTATAAATCAGGGGCTGTCCACTGCTTCCTTTCATCATCTAAATGGTCCTTCTAACCAGACCACAAATCTTGCTGGGGAGGAGGAGGGGGTTTGGAAGGTGGGGGTTCCCTTCCTGAGGTTTTGGAGACAGCTCACATCCAACACTTCCTCAAACCTGGCTTTGTTTTCTAAAGGTAATAAAAAGTGAGCACCTCTGGTACAGGCAGGCTAATTAGCTGGCCTCACAGAACAGACGGGGCTTAAAAGAAAGTTGGCTTGGTCTAAAAGAAATCACCTTGTGGACATGTCTAAATTTTGATTAAAAATAGTGTTTGAGAGACTCAGGAGGAATGTTCTGCTTTGCCAAGGCTGTGGAGACCATTGGAAGCGGTGGTGGTGGATGGAGAATGGATGAGGCCGGGTTGGGGTGGCGTGCAAGGATCGGGAGCCGCAGACCACAGCGTGCATATACCTGTGACTGACACTGAGGATGAGAAGAACATGCCCGTGTCTCCGTTGACACATCCCACGCCTTTGGATTTTAATAGGGAGCCATCCCTAGATATAGGTAGGGGAGGGAGGGTAGTTACATTCCTGTGGGGTAGAATTCAGAAACAGTGGCAGAGAATGTCTCTTCCTATAATGAGAATTTAATGGACTCTTTCATTTCCATCTTATAGCTGATCTTTACAGTTAAAAGACTCTTGATAGGTACTTTAAAATTTCATGAAAACTCGGGTAATTGGTTTTGAATAACTGTGGATGGTTGGGAGGCTAAATACTTCCACAAGAAGATGCTAATAAAAATGGAAAGCTGTCCCCATTACAAGTACCCTCATATGCAAATGGAGGTGTAGCTCTGATGGGAAATTCATTAGCGGTCTAGAATTCCAAGGTTTTATTCAATGGCACAAAATCTAATAAAGCAAACAAATCAGAAGTTCAACTCAGCCAGGCTCACAGCTAAAGTTTGTTCCGTGACAAAGCTCAGAACACATCTGTATCTTGAGATTAAAGAGAGAGAAACATTCAGTAGCTCGAAAAGGGGCAACCAGTTTTCTATAAAAATCAAAGCAAGTGCTTGATTCAAACTGCTACCAGGATAGCAAGAAGAGAAACGATTGTAAGCCATTTTTTTTTTAAAGGGAAAAACATTTCTAACCAACAATTGGTTCATATTACTTCTTTGCCATCTTTCTAGGCAGCATTAAAGAAGGGTCCTCATCTCTGCTTAAAGAGCATAATGACGAGAATTATTTCATCTTAAACAGATTTTTCTACTTGGTTACCATGCAATCTAATACTGACAGCGCCTTGGACTTGAAAAATGACATTCTCATCTCTAAGAAATGGAAGATGGGAGAAGGTGCAGTCATTCCGAGCTTCACTCTAAAGCAATTATGAGCTCTTCACAACTCTCAGACAAGAATTGATTTTTATTTTTAGATTATTAAGCTGTGGGTGTAAGGAAGTCAGGATACGTGACCTAGTTTTGACCTTGTTGATTGAATTCTCAAATTGAGTCAGTATCGGGAAGGAAAACTTTAAAGAAAGTGTTTCTGCCTTAAAATCTCCCCAAACTTACTTTGCTTCTGTCTCACCTTTGTCAAAATCCTTCATGTTAATACATTCAGATGAATAAACAGGATGGTATGTGCGGGATACTGGGATAGAACATAAACGTATCAGAATTCATATCGCTTCTCGGCCTTTTGGCTAAGATCAAGTGCAGAATTCATTGCAATGTCCTAAGGAAACCTAGAAATAAGGAAAACTGCCCAAAGGTAATGATGTTATGTTAGATACGTTTGATGCCGTCATTGATACACTTCCTCTCAGGCATCCAGAATACTAAGGTGTCCAGCTTTCAAACTCACATTGTGGGCACTCACTCTACTAACCGTTTGGGGGGAGTGGTGGTGTTTACATGTACTTTTATGAGCTGAATGCAATTGCCCCAGTGAGTCTAGAAGGGTCCCTTGGCTAGATGCAGGGCCGTGCCCAAGAAGCAAAAGGATCCACTTGACTGTATGTCCCCGTGGGTCACCATCCTTCCTTCTCTGATCATCCTGAAGAACTCAGGCACGTGTCTCAACTGCGCCAACTTCCAATTTTAAATACAGTCTGGAGTGTGGACTCTAGGGCCAGTCGGCTTCCTCCCGCCCCAACCTGGGCCTTTAAGCAGGCCAACCCCCTGGCTGCTCCTTGAGGATATGTGTTCATTCCTCACTCAGATTCTCTTATGGAATGTTTTCTCCTACTCGTACAGCCATGCAGCTCTTACTGAACCTTCCGTGCACTTCCCCTAACAGTCTACTCCAGCTTTTGCTCATCTTTCTCCCTTCCCAGACTCGGCTGCATTTCTGGCAGGGATGGCCTGGCTTAGCACTTCACAGTGAGATTCTCTCTTCAATTGTGTTTCTTCTCCCCTGGCGATAACTTAAGTTCCTTGAGTCTCAGATTCACCATCTACAAAATGCTAATATATGCAGAGCTGTTGTGAAGAGGAAACTGCACAGAGGTGAGGCTCGGCTCCTAGGAGGTGCTTAACGACTGTGTGTGGCCCTCCCTTCTTCCTATGGGCCATTTCACATTTCTGCTGTATCTTCCTCTAAACCTCACAGTATAAAGTGTTTTTGTGTGTTGTTGTTGTGCTTGAATTGTTACGCGGAAACTGAAGCACTATATTCTAGGCAGAATTATCCTTTTCCTTGATTTGGGGGGAAGGGAATGGTCAAGTGCTCAGAAAAGGATGACCCGGTCTGATGTGGGTTAGCCTAGGGACGTGATAGAAAGCAGGCTCGTCAGGGCAAAACAGTCCGAAATTCTGGATCTCTGGTTTTGAGGGGGTTTGAAGATGAGCCGATGCAAACGTCTCATATTCCTGAGCACTACAGTCTCTAGGATGAACTGTGGCAGGGCTTGGCCCCAGTGGTAGATCAAAATAATCACACATACAGTATTCGTTATTTAAAGAAAAGAGATTATAACAAGGAAAGCATCTCAGGCGGTGTGGACATCTCCTTCAGAGAAAAATGCAGGAAGCCTAGGACAGCTTAATATTCTGAAAAGACATCTGCATCCTGACTATTGAGCTGGTGATTGTCCCTGGACAGGCAGCCTGCTCCTTCCCTCCCGAAGGGACCCCCCCAGCAGAGAGGAGCTGCTGGTGAGCGCAGCCTCCTTGTGATTACACGAGATAGGAGCATCTCAGCTAAGCGGCTCTCTTGCTGAAAACAGAGACCGGAGACCCGAATGCATATTTCACGCCCGTTGTGTTTGGTTTCGTCTGTGAAAATGGACTAAAATACAATGCATGTGCATACATAAATGCCATAAAATTAGTGTAGACAGCTGGCAAATCATTAATTAACGGCAGTAATGGCCTTCAAATAGCACTCTGGGGAGGCCACAGAGAAAGGAAGTTTCCCAGACCTGGTTTCAGTCTTGTCCATGACCTGAATTCATCCTCATAAAAAAGAAAGGAGGCGGGGTGAGACAGGGAGAAAAAGCCACGTAGATGCCACTAGAACCCCTTCTCTCCCCCTCCCTCCTCAGCAGCCCCGAAGAGGACAGATACTGAAAAGCCACACCACCTCTCTGTCTGCAGGGCCTTCCCCAAACCAGACAGACGCCAAATGAGCGGCAGGCCCATGAGGAGATGCCCGGCACGGGATAATTGTGCCATAAATATAATTAAAGTCAGCAGGAAGACCATTATGGAGAAAACCAAACTTAGAAAAAAATTAGTGCTAGTGAAGAAAATATCATACGTTCTTTTTATTTCCATCTAATTTTGTTTACATGATTCATACAGTTTCTAAGAGGATCCCTGGAGAACATTAGGCTGGCACCACATGCATAAACATTCATATATAACATGTAAATTAGAAACAATCTCAGGATTTATATAGAAATTACAGCCACTTCTAGCAAATTAATTCAATGACAGAAAAAGGGTTACTGTCTCTCTTCAAATCAAGAGGGGGAAATATTGAGCAAAGCAGATTTATTTATTCAAGAGGCTTTATTCCTTGCCAGGAGCTGATGTCCCCTTGGCCTGGAGATTTCCATTTTTTTATTGGATATGTTTTGGTGATTGAATTTGCTTTGAATACAGGAGCAGTCAAGGAGGACCATAACGGGTGGTTTTAAGTTATAGTATTGCTAACACAGTCGTAAAGTCGATTAGGCCAGAAGAGTTGGCTGTAGGGAAATGATGGAAAAAGGCAAGCTGCTTTTGAGTTAAAATATTCAAGAATATCAAATCTTAGAGCTGCGTGGCCTTAAGAGTGCAAACTTACCATTGTACAGATGAAGAAACTGAGCCCCAGCAGAGAAGTGGTCTGTCTGAGAAAACAAAGGAAATGATTTATGTAGTCAAACAAGAACCCACCCAGTCCTCCTCCCCTGGAGAGAATGCCCTAAATATGTCATCAAGCCACTCCTCTTCTATATTTTAATAGGATGGAAAAGTGCCCCTTGAGTAGGGCTTTTCTTGTGGGATTTTGTACAGACATATTTTGGTGGTGATTTTGCCATTGGGGATTGTCGTAGATTGCTTGTCAAAATGGCCCCAATTCTTCACCTTCCTTGTTTCTGTCTTTCTGCATGTGACTTTTACAGTCTTTGAATCTGGGCTGGGGCTGGGCTTGTGACTTGCTTTGGCCAACAGAATACAATGATGTGCCTGTTCTGAGCCCAGACCCCAAGGAGCTGTGTTTCCACTGCTCTTTCCCTACCTTACAAGGACAAGCCAGGGCTCACCTGCTAGAGGTGAGAGTTGTCAGGTTTACCCAAAATTTCAGACATTCTGACACTAAAAAATTCTTTTTTATTTATCTGAAATTCGCATTGAACTTGGTGTCCTGTATTTTATCTGCTAACTCTGCACATGGAGAAAATCCCAGATGATACTGTTCTGTATCCATCAACCACCTCCTACGTAAATTTACGAGAGCCCAGCCAAGATCAGCAGATCTGTCTGTCCAACCCATGGTTGACTACGGGTGCATAAGTGAGGCCAACCAAGATCAGCAGAACTGCCCTTAGACTCGTGAGCAAAAATAAATATTTACCTGTGCATGACACTAAGGTTTGTTATGCAAACATGTTATGTTAATGTTTGCTTGCTTGTTATGCAGTATTATTGTGGTAGAAGCTAACTATCTTAGGGACTATCCAGTAAAGATATTCGAAGAAAAGGAATTTGATTTTTGTTTCAGATGAGGACAATCTAATTGTTGTGATGTTCTGTATGCTAGCAGAACCAGAAAGAAATGTCTTGACATACATTCCAAGGCTAGAGACTGCATACATAAACACACATTAATTGAGTCTGTGTCTTATGCATACTCATACTGGTGTTTTATTTTAAATGACCCACTTCGTTCTGGTGTTTTATTTTAAATGACCCACTTTGCAGTTATGTCTTTGTTACAGAAGAACTTGCTAGCATGAGATAATGTGGCTTTTTTTTTTTTTTTTTTTTTTTTTTTTTACTTCCCTAGACTTCTAATCTACTCTTTGCTCTTGCTTTCCTACCTTCATGTGTCTCCCTTCTTGTCCTTCAGGGAGGCAGGTGGTTTAAGTGAAGGTTCATCTTAGGGTCCAGTAATTGTGCTTGATCTCCACTCATGGTCACATTTTTCAAAAGTCAACTCCACCTATGAGAGCCCTGAGAGTTTTGTCTCATCCTGGTACTTTGTATTTTCCAAAGCCCCTCACATTTACTACATTCTCTCTGTGAAAGCAGTCGGGGCATGCATTGGAATTTCTCTTTTGCCGATGAGGAAACTGAGGCTCACAGACTTCAAGTGAGTTTCCCAAGGTCATGCAACTTGGTTAATGGCAAATTTAAAACTAGAACCCGGATTCTAGTCTCCTAACCTTGGACTCTATCTGGGACACAGCCGTCACCTTCATCCCAGGGCTTTGAACAACTGATGCAAAGATCAGGTGTTCACCAGACACCTGAACAACGCTTCTGCCTAGGACTCACTGAAGTACAGACAGGACATTCTTAAAGAGACCATGAGAAGTCCCCAGACCTCTACTAAAGCAGGGTTTGGTGCAGATGACTGACGACCGTATAAATGTTTTCATGTTGTAACAGCCAGTCCCAGCCTCCAGAGCAGGGTGCTACATTGTGGATGAATCCGTCCATATCTCTGTTTTAAAATTGTGTTATGGTCTTTTAAAGGTGTGCTTTGAGATGTAATGTTCTGCCAGGAGGTATGGTCCATTTAAAAGCAGGGTTACTCGCAGGTTGCTGGTTGAGAACAATGGGACGCAGACGAAGGGAAGAATACTAGGATATTATCCCAGGAAACTGCTTTTTCTCTAAATCCATAAATCAAAGGTATGAGCCACCCATACAAGTGTAGTACTTGTCCTGTTTCTCTGCTTCCTCTGGATTCTGGAAGATCAGGAATGTAGTATCGGTCTTAGCGGGAACAACTATGCTGATTTGCCCTGGACTGAGGTGCTTCTTGGGTTGTGGGACACTCAGTGCTAACGCTGGGTCAGTCTGGGCAAGCCAAGATGCTGTCACTGTATCTGGTCCTCTGTATGGCCCTTTGAGATAAGCTGCAGAACACCCCCTCCTCTGCCACCAAGGACACCGACTCATGTCTCCCACCCTGTTGGTCCTATACACAAGAATCCTTCCACAGACAAGACACAATGTGCATATGTTGAAAGAATTTTTGCCAAGTCATTAATTAATTGCTCCCCCGTTTTCTCATCTGTAATGAGGGGCAGGGAGTAGAGGTCTGCAGTTCCCTTCTCTCTTATATATTCCAGGGTTTCATTGCTCGGGACCAATGAGGTGATTGCACATTGTCCAAACTCTTTTCATCCTGATGCCCCAGGAGTCCTTCAAGCCCTCTAGGGAGTCTGTCTTTCAGCTCAGCCCAAAAGATGAAGCCCAGCTCAAGGCCAGACAGAGGGCAGAGACCCATGGTTCTTGCTTGAAGGTAAACCCTTCAGATCAGTGCTGTCTCATAAAATGTTCTGTGATGTTGGACATTTTCTATATCTACACTGTCCAACATTATAGCCCCATTCACATGTAAATGTGTAAATTAAAATACAATGAAACTTAAAATTTAGCTTCTGAGTTCAAATAACCACATTTCAAGTTTCAAGTCCTCAAGTAGCCACACGTGGCTAATGGCTACCATATGGAACAGTGCCCATCTAGAACATTTCCATCATAGCCAAAAGTTCTATTGGACAGCACTGCCTTAGAGAGCCATCATAAGCATTTTCTCAGTAGCCTGGGAGGTAACCAGGGTAGAAAAAAAGAGGAGGAAGGTAGGAAATGGGAGAGGTAATGTCCTTCATTACCAGGAAACTTTATGCATTGGTGGAATCATGGGAATGATGTGGACAGCTTAATGGAGACGGACCATCTTGTCTTGCCATAGGCAAGAGTCTTTTAAGAGTTCATAAAATGGGTATTAAGAAGAACATGAAAACATGTCCTTCACTGAAGTCAAAGAAAAAGTCCGTGGTAACTTTTGTTTCCACCAATATCCCTGACTGGGCTAACTTTTTGGTCAACCATGGAAAGCATCAGGAAATAAAATTAAATAGCTAAGTGTGAAAAGTTGTGAAAAAGTCTCTCTCTTGGCAAGGCTCATGACCGAAGGTTTTCCCAAGCCTTTTGTAGGATGAAAAAAATACATGGAGACTGCTTTGTTTGTCATTGAGATTGGGCAAAAATCAAAATGCATGGTTAAAGGTTCAATTCTTGAAGGTAGCATTAACACCCTTATTTAGGAAGTAAATAGTGCTTTGTGGAGCCAAAACCCCCAATGACGACATTGGTCAAGCAGAGCTGGAACCCCAGGAGCATGTTCTTAGTTCCAGCTCTGCCACTGGAGCTGTGTGACCTTCCACAAGGGTGCGGCCAGTTGCGTGCTTGCTTCAGAGAGTTACCATGCCCCTTTTTGCTTTGGTGCAGTGAAGGACATATGCACATGTCCTTTTTATTAACTTGTAAAAAACCATTGACTATGACAAGATTTACTCTCTCTGGGCCTTAGTTTTTATCTTTAGTTGGAGAAAGATGCTGCTAGGCTGGGACCTGGGCATCTTCATTGCTCTTGGATCACTTTTGCGACCATGTTCCTGACTCCTGCTGTAGACTCTAGAGCTATTTTATCATAGCCCTAAACATTGTTTCCTTTGACACTCACCCATGATGAGTGTTGTCAGTTGCCCTCACTGAAGCCTTCCATCATTGAACCTCTAAGCATTTGAGACCTGGCGAACCTCTAGGTTTTCTGGAACCCTCACACACAAGGATGTTCAGCATTTGGCTACCCTCTCAGAGTCAGGGGCGAACACTTCTCATAAAAGTAGAGGCCCCAGAAATCCTATTTGTACACAGGGAAGGACAGAGGTTCCACCCTGCTTGTAAGTACAGCCAATGTCATAGAAACAAGATGGCCAGGACCTGGTTTCAGCTCTGCTACTCATCAGCTGTATCACCTGGGGCAGTTCTTTCACTTCTCTGAACCTCAGCCTTTCAAACTGTGAAACACAAGTAATAATATGGTAATAAGTGGTGGCATAATATGGTAGCAATGATATGGCTCCTGGGTGGCTCAGTTGGTTGAGCACCTGACTCTTGATTTTGGCTCAGGTCATGATCCAAGCGTTGTGGGATTGAGCCCTGTGTGGAGCCTGCTTAAAATTCTCCCCCTCTCTCTCTCCCTTTCCCACCTGCATTCTCCCTCTCTCAAACTAAATAATAATAATAATGATAATAATAATAATAATAATAATAATGTATATAGTAGTAGGCAAGTCTGGTTTACCATGAAGCTAATGAAGCTTAGGCTTCAGGGCCCCTCATTTGCATTGGCCCCTTTCAAGACCCTGTGCTTCATTTTGGCTTTTTTGTGATTTCATGATCTTTTCCTCAAAGAGGAGCCTCCAAACTGTGTCAGCTTCAGACCCCCCCCCCCCCCCCCCCCCCCCGCCAAACCTGGTTGTAGTATTTAAAAACAAGATGGCACCCGGATAGACTACTCTCTCAAAAGAGATTACCCATCAGACAAGATCTGGTGGAGCCAACCCAATCTGCAGCTTTTCTATTTCTTCCAGATGCCCTCCTCTCTCACATCCCAGCACACCTGCAGGCCATGCTGGCTTGTGCCTCTCAACAAAACCGGAAAGGTGACACCTACTCAGTCATGAGCACCTCTCAGGTACCACAGTGCATGTTCTTAGAGGCCGCGGAATTATGAAATCCAAGATCTAAAAAAAATACCTTCCAGGGCCCTTTACACACTCCCTCTCTCCACAGATATTCCTTCTTCTCATTTCTTTCAAATTCTCTCCCCATATACAGATTCCACAATCTCCTCTTAAAACCTGGTCTGGTATTATGTCATCAACATTCTTCAGAGCCTCTCCCTTAGGTCTAACTCTAATTTAATTCCTCTCCTAATTCAGATATGATGATGTCCTTAACTTCCTTTTTTGTGCTGTTTTATGCAGATTACAAAGCACTTTCATAGACATAATCGTTTGTTCTTCAGAACCTGCGGCATGAGCCTCCTTTTAGAGGGAAGTAACTGAGGTTCAAGGGGTATAAGGCTTGCCCCGAATAGTAGATGGTGGGGCCAGGACCCTGAGAGGGAAGTTCTACTCTCTTATCCCCTTTGTCGCCAGAGGCAGGTACTAAGCATGATAGACCTTCCACCATATGCAGAGGAGCCAAAGCTTGCCTGACTCCCAGGACTTGTTTCTGCTACAGGACAGCTGTCTCTGCTTCTATCTGCTGCCACCTGCTCTGTCATTAGAACCTCCTTCCTTGGTCACTGGACTCAGAATTCTCAGTTTCTATCCTTGCTGATAATCCAAACTTCCAGCAGGAGCTAGGGGAGGTACTTATCCTTCATTACTACCTCCCGCTCCCCTCTCCACCTCCATTATTAAAAAAATGAAGTCAGAGTCCACTCTTCCCTCATTCATTCATTACAGAATTATTTACTGGGTGCCTATCATGAGCATGGCAGTAACATCGTATAAAAAAGGAGGATGGGGCGCCTGGGTGGCTCAGTCTGTTGAGCGTCCAACTTAGGCTCAGGTCACGATCTTGCGGTCCGTGAGTTCGAGCCCCGCGTCGGGCTCTGTGCTGACAGCTCAGAGCCTGGAGCCTGTTTCAGATTCTGTGTCTCCCTCTCTCTCTCACTGACTCTCCCCCGTTCATGCTCTGTCTCTCTCTGTCTCAAAAATAAATAAACATTAAAAAAAATTGGGGCGCCTGGGTGGCTCAGTCGGCTGAGCGTCCGACTTCAGCTCAGGTCACGATCTCGCGGTCGGTGAGTTCGAGCCCCGCGTCGGGCTCTGTGCTGACAGCTCAGAGCCTGGAGCCTGTTTCGGATTCTGTGTCTCCCTCTTTCTCTGACCCTCCCCCGTTCATGCTCTGTCTCTGTCTCAAAAATAAATAAACGTTAAAAAAGTTAAAAAAAAAAAAAAAAAAGGAGGAGTAGGAGGAGGAGAGGGAGGGGGAGAAGAAAAAGAAGAACGGAAAAAAAAAAAAACTCCAAACATATAAAGAGGCCTATGGCAAGTGACCTCAGCAAGATGGTGGAAAAGGAAGCCCCAGGCCCTCATTCCCCCACAGAGATACTAGAGACATCGACTTAATATATGGACCAAATGGCCTTTGTGAGAGCTCCTAAAGAGGCCTACATATCCTGTTTTCTAGGCAAAGGGAATTTTTAGTCATCTAGCCAAATAGGCTACTTATCACTTGCACACTTAGCTAAAAAAATCTTATGATTGTCACTATGTGTTGGGCACGAAGAGCTTTGTGAATATTAATGACATTTTCACCGTGATCTCAGGAGGTTGAGATTGTTCTAATTACTCTCATTGTGCTGATGAAGGAAATAGAGCCATCGAAAGGTCACACAACTAGCCTAGGTTCACACAGGTGGCCGGTGGCTGAGCCAGTTTTTTGGGCAGCCTGGCTCCAGGGCCTACACTCCACATTGTGTTTAAAATTGGAAGTTGGCACAATCTGGGCACATTTCTGAGCTGTTCAGATGAACAGATGCTCGAGTTATGTTGCTTTTAGGGATCGGCCTTTCAAAACAAAGATGTGGTCTTCAAAGGCGTAATTGAATTCACCCGGTCTTAACTCTTGATGTAATAAACAGAAGATGGAGGAAAGGGGCTGGTTTAAGTTCTGGGTCTCCATCTTTGATCCTAACTCTTGACGGATTTTACCAGAAAAAGAAACGGAATGACCAATTAAAGAGGACAGCAGGCAGTGATAGAGTAAGACTTTTAAGAACAAATATTTCTTACAAATGCAATCTACCAGGTCTGGAGTTTCACCACCTTTGCACATGGGAATGGGGAGTACCTGACCATGCCAACCACTTCCACATTAGCAGTCCATACACTCTGACACACTTACAAACATTTAAATAGCTGGACATAGGTGGAGATGTAGTCACGGCTCCTAGATTTGTCTATAGCTCAGAAAGAAGCACGCTTTAGATAATATTTAGTTAATGCATAAAATTGGGAAGAAAATTAGAAAAATCCAGGTGGCTTTTTTGGGGGTGGGAGGGGAGGAAGGATTCCTCTGATTAGGAATACTCCTGCTTATACTAATCAGGAAGTTAATAAATATCCCCCCTCTTCTGGACCATGGAGGTAGACTGCAGGAGGGTTGCATGTGCAAAGATTTAGTTTGCTTGTAGACAATATGGAATCAAGTCTGATGCCAGAACCCAGAGGTTCTACGGGGTTTTTTTCAAAAGACTTCATGCCTTTGTAAAAGAGACTTACATAAAGAGCCAGACGCTTTTGGAAGATCAAATGTTTGTCAGCACCTCTAATGGTGCAATAATAATTAATTTCTCAGTGCAATAAAGCCATATAATTAGAATGGGTTGGGTGTTCTAAAAGTTTTCAAACATGGGATGAGCAAATGGAAACGCTTTCTTTCTTTTTTCTTTTTTTCCAGTCTCTTCTTTTATTTTTTGGAGTTTGTGTGAAATACCGAGAGGAAGTGAGCCCATCTGTTTCTGATACTATCAGGCCAGAAGTATCAGAATGTTTTGTAGCAGTTATTTGATGTCTACTATGCCTCTCAAGTATTTTCCATAAGCTGTAAGCCTGTGTTTTTACTGACAGGAAGTTTGTTTCCGCGCGTCTTTAGCATCAGTTTGACGCTCAGAAATCAGAAAGGAGTAATTGGTCAATTTCAAAAGTCCCCCCTGTTTAAGTCAGTTCGGTTTTGTGGACTTAACGCAATGGGAGAAAATTCGAGGAGAAACAAAGTCGCACGGAGTTATAGATTATTGTTATTTATTTACATTGCTTTTCATCTACTCCTCTTCTTAACCAACCCCCCTTGCCGTCCCCGTCTCCCCATATCCCTCTTTATGTTAGGAAAGAGTGACCCCACTGGGGATACGGGTAATGGTGGGTCTCACAATGGAAGGAAGGAAGCTGGAGGCTCATCTCTGTGTAAAGGTCGGGAGGAGGGAGGATGAGGTGGCCCTGCGAGGACACAGCTGTATCCTGCACTGTCCTGCCGGAGCTGCGCGTCCGAAAGGTGCGGGTGGGAGGGGAGGGAGCGCCGTGCTCTGGGCCTCCGTTTGTACCTGGGAGAGGCGCTCCCCGCGCGAAATCAGCCCTCCTTCCCGAATCATCTGCTTCGCCGAGAGGGTGACAAGGCCACCCCTGCATTCCGCCGGGACCCCGGAGCTCTCAGTGCCCCTCCACCCTCTCCGGATCTAGGAAAAAGAGGGGGAAGAACTCAACGCTCGGTGCTGTCACGCGCATTTTTCTGGGCATTTAGGGGCTTACCGAGGGGATTCGATTCTGCTTAGTTCTAAGGTAGCTTATAGAGGAAAAAAGTGCAGGCTTGCTGTGCATTTTCTACAAGTCTTGTGGACATTTTTTAAGGTAACTTTTGATGGTGCTGATTGGTACACACAATTGCACAGGAGGACTGTTAGGGGTTTGGTTCTATTAGAAGTCCAGGGGGCCCCTCGGCACCTCTGTGGATTGAACACACTGCGGGCTCACTTTGCGCTAAAAAAAAAAAAAAAAAAAAGGTCACTATTTCTTTTTCTTTCTTTCTTTCTTTCTTTCTTTCTTTCTTTCTTTCTTTTTTCTTCTTTTTTTTTAAATCTAAGCAGCCTCCTTCCAGTTGTGGAAAGAAAATAAAGAAGTCATTAGCTTCTTTAGTTCAGTTTATATTTTCATTTTACCTGATTACTATGCCTTTAATTCCTATTTCTTTCTTCTCCCCTCCTTATTTCTCTTAAGTGATGTGTGACCATCACTGAGAATGGATGGAGTTTGAATCATTATAATAGTATTAAAGGCTATGTAGCAGTATGGCATATTTTCTATATGTTCATATATGTCTATCTGTAAATACATAGAGAAAAGCTACCCACCAAACTGAGGAGGAGGAAGCTGGTCTATGGGAACTTTAGCCTCTTGAATTTTTTAGTGTCTTGATTTTGGAAAACAAGAAAAGAATATTTATGGGTCACTGTATTGATTAAAAAACAAGCAATCAATCTGAAGACAAAAATAAAAACCCAGAAACCATCATGCTGATTCTTGCACATACACATGCAGAAGAAAAAGAAGAAAGAAAAAAGGAGAAAGAAAAGAAAAAAATGAAAAAGAAATGAACAAAAAGCTTAATAAATATGCAATACCTCTCATAGGAATTTACCCTACAAAGATAGTCACAGCTGCTGACAAAGATATAATGTCATGTACTACAGCACTGTTTATAATGTCAGAAAATTCAACACAACTTAAATGGCTTGTGATGTAGAATGTGTTGAATAAAACCAGTTATGATCATTGAAAGTAAATCTGTCAGCCAGTGCAAATAATTTGTAGAAGAATCCTGGACCATGGGAAGATTTCCATTATTTGTCAAGTGTAATGAAAAGAAAACAGCATGTGCAATGTTTAGTTTTTTGAAGTGCAAATATATACACAGAAAAGAAGATTTCAAGGATACATGTCAAATCTAAGCAGTGGTTTTCTTTGATTGTAGGTGAATTTTACTTCTTTCTTTGTGCTTTTAAAATTTTCTAAAATGCACATGTCATTTTGGTTGAAAAAAATATATATATAGTTTTGAAAATGCATTAGCCCATACAAGGTAATTTTCAATCATGGATGACCCTTTAAAATCAGGACAATCTGATCCCAGATGTACTAAGTTATCTGCCTATTTCATACTTTAGTTTAGTCATCAAGGTATCATCCATTTGCTTCAAATATTCCTTCAAATATTGTTATGAATAATACTGACATTTTGCATAGGTTGCACAAGATAAACTAAAAAGAGAGGGAGAAGACAATGTATAGTAACGAAATACATTAATTTTCCCAGGAGCAACCCCCCCCCCCGGGAAATATGTACTATTGTCACTTGTAGAAATTAAAGTACCATTCCACAATTTTAAAGAGATAAGTGTCGCCTGGCATACTGTTGTCCACCATCATGAGAATGTGTGAATAACATTGTAACTGAGAAGTTGCTCTGTGAGGGATTCCGGATTTTTGTTTCCTATACAAAATTCATTTTACGATCAGGTTTAAAGATATAAGATTGCTTAGTTTTGGGAGGGCTGAATATTACTTTGAAATACTAACTTGAACTCCCTGAATCTGTGATGTGAAGGGAGAGAATTGAGGTGACTTTCAATGTAATCCAAGTTAGAGAAAAAAAGTTTATTTTACACTTTGGAGGTAGACTGTGTTTCTTTATGTTTTCAGATACAATTTATTTTTGCTTGGGAAGCTGGTATTCTGACATGGTTTTGTTTTTACTCTATGTATTTGTTTTTACTCTATATATTGCATGTTTATAGCAAATGAAAGTTAAAGTATTTCATAACTGCTTCACCACCTTTTGGAAACAATCATAGAATATGGGATCCTTAAATATGGTAATTATTAGTAAAGCTACTTATTTTTTCAAGAGTCTGTTTTCATTACTTAATCATGGCCTTTGGCACAAAACACTTCTTGTTTACATGAAAAAAAAATATTTGTCCAAATCCAGTGGTGAATTTGTACTGTTGTGCTGTTAAAATTTAAAAAATGTATATATTCATGATGAAAGAAATTTGCAACAAACAAACACTCCCTACCACGTTCTTAATTTCCTTTCTTGTAGATAGTGTTTATCCACAAAGGCAAATGCAGCCTTTTGAAATGTGTATAGAGCAAGCCCCTTCCCGCTGTGAACATGTAATTGGTCAATCAGTTCTTATTCACAGAGATTTTAAAATGCCACTGTATATTCTTATTCAATTCTTAGGTTCTTGCATCCATAAAAAAAGTGGCCTAAACTATTGCTCTTCTATGGGGCATATCAATTTCCACGTCCTTTTCTTATAAAACTACCTTGGAAAGATTGATGAAATTGCCCATGTCACATAATCCATGAATTTAAATAAAATAAGATAGCACAGGACACAGATTTAGGACTTTCTCACGGTTGGCAATTTGGTCTATATATTTGGAACAAGGTTAACTTCTATCACTTGAACCCCTGTTGGAATATGTTAGAGTTGGATATTACAGGAAACTAAAGGAAACCAAGATTTAAAAACCGATTTCTTTCCATTACCCTCTGCCACCACAATGAAATAATTTGGCTTAGAAATTTACAGGATATGTGATACATTATAAAGGCTGTACTGCTAGGAGTTTATGATTTAATGATTAACAGTTCTATTTGCTTTGTTACTGGAACTATAATATCAAGATGGGGAAGATGTAAATAACTCTGCAGACTAAAATGAAATGGTGAGATGTGTACTTTTGCCTAATTGAGAGGCCACAAGCATAGCTAATCATGCATTTGGTTAAATACGTGCTTGATGATATTCTTAATTACATGTCCTTTGTGGCTTGCTGGTATTTTCAGGTGCTATTAATAAAAATCAGTTTTCCTAAAAGTGCAAGTAGATTGGAAGCAGATGCTGTTAGTAAAACATAATTGGGCTAAAGGAAAAATTTTGCAATTTGAAAACAGAACAATGTCTTTAATGTGTTGGTTTGCTGTGATTATGCATTCATGCAGGATTTGAAACAAGAATAATCAACAAATGCATCTTAAGAGGAATAGAAAGTATAGGGAAAGAGAATTTTTGTAAAACTCCAGAGAAAATGTTTGCATGAACAATGTTGGAATTGCTGGCATATGCTGAAGAGAAAACTCTCAAATCAGCTTTTGCTAGATTAGAATATGAAAACGCAACTTTTAACAAATCATTTTTTAAAGTATGCAAAAAAGGTAAATTAATTTGGGATATGCTGTTTTGTTTTTAACAAAAAACTTATTAAATTACGTTTAAAAGTGATAATATTGTGTTTTTTTAAAAAATGCAAATAAGTGACATGGGAATTATTCATGAACAGATCCTTATATTTTATTTCTCCTTTTTGGTAGTTACAAATGGTGATTTTATGTTCATAAAGTACTCATAAAAAGTTCATGTACTTTTTATGATAAAATGAAATTTTTAAAAAATATGAATGCAATAAAACTATGAATTCTTTCAAATTTAAATTATAGTTCAAGCAGAAAATAAAAGCAATATAAATTTGAACTTTGAACAATGAGTTCTTAATATAGAACCCAGTCTGAATTTTGTAACAAAACAAAACAAAAGAATCATGCTAGTACTTATACATAGAAAGAGGTAGGAAGGAAATATAGGAAAATGTTAATGTCACTCTTGATAGTGAGAATATGTATACATTTCATTTTTTTCTGATGATTTTAAATATTTCTCAGGTTTTTTTAAGGAACTTATTTTACTTCAGAATTAGAAGAGCCTTATTCATAGAAAAAAAGGAAAAAAACCAATGTGATAGCTTGGATTAAATAAATTTTCATTTAGATATCTTAAATTGGTCTTTTATTCATCACACCACAGTTTATTAAAACACAGCCAACATACTCATATAGAACTACTCTTAAAACTGATTAATCTGAACATATAATCTTTTGCCATTAGGTTGTAAAATTAGCCACTTATAATTTCTAAGAATCAAGTGTACAAAAGTGCTAATGTTTTATTAATCTTAGAGTTCAGTTTCAAAAACCAATTTTGACAAATTATCAACTGACATGTTTCTTGGCTTAAAGTGGATTTGTATTATTTTAATTGCTTGGAATATCATAGGCATTGGCATGTATTTTTAATGTTAAATTACTTGCTAGCAATGGAATAATATTTCTTAATATAATTTCATTTAGGAGGCATAAAATAATGTTTCAGGCCATTTACTTTTAAGACTACAAAATTAAATATGAGTTGAGTTAAATGTAATGAATACAATGATACAACTCCAGGAAGGCAGTAATTAAGCAAAATTTCTACCTCTACTATAGGTGAGAAAGTGTTTCAAAGAAAGAAGTTAGACGATATTGACCTATCAAACTTTTCCTTTCCCCTTGATCTTAACTTTCCTGGAACAATTATTCTCTATTAAGAGAATGTTCAGGTTTTTATTACTGTAGAAATTATTTGGAAGCTTCTTTATTTCTGCACTGGAGGATTAGGAATTGTAGAATCGGAAAGGTGGCATTTGTTTTTCAAGAAGGAGATAAAGTCAGAATTTGGGGGCGGAATCTCTATTTTCATTTTTGCTATGAATTTTAATTTTAATTTCTGTTTAAAAAAGCCCTGCAAGCCCATTCCTTCCCGCCCCCAGTCCACCCTTTCTTCTTTTTTATTTCATTAAAGGGCCTTGTTGACTATTCAGATTTTACAGAGTAATCTAAATTAAGGAACAAACACTCTCAAATTTTAGTTTGGAGCGAACAAACTACCGTGGAAGCTGTAAGAAATATTATTCAATGTAAGGCACAGATGGTGTTTTAAAACTCAGTTTCCTGGAATCCGTGTTTGTTCTTTCATTTTCCAATTATTTGTCACCTGACATCTTATTTCACAAGTCCCAAAAAGGTAACTTTATGTTCAGTTGGACATAAAACAGAAGGGAAATTTTCGTAAGAAAAAAAACCCCAACAAATCACAAAAATAATTCTCTTATTTAAAAAATGTCAACCCAGTATCCCTGGGGCATATTACGGTTGGAAGTAATTTTAACACTTGCATCATTCACAAGCAATTCACAAACGCTTAGCTGGCAAGAAATTTCCATCCTTTCTCTCGGCTTTTTACACACTTCGACTCGGGTTTTCTCTATTATCTGATAGTGGAAAATTAGAGAGACAGGAAATTCACAGTAAAGACAAAAATGTATATTAATGAAAGAATAATGTATTACAAAAGTTTTCTGGGTTTTTTTTTTCCCCCCTCACAAAGGGCCTGCGAAAGCAGTGGACCTTTTCTTTTCATGGCACAACCCTGGATAACTTGTAAAAATAAAAAAAAGATACACTTGAAAGTATCTAATTCCCTTTAAAGGGCGAATTAAAACGAAATTAAAACGGTTTTCAGAAAACCGTTGATTTCCTTAAGTCCACGGCCAAAGCTGGGCGAGGTTGGTAGGGACCCACCCCCGACACGCCCACACCCCCCAGGAAGAGGGGCGGTACACCCCGTTCTCGGGTTGCACCACAGGCTCTGGACGCCCGCCCACTCATTATGCAAAAGAGAAAACCGCCCTCACTTTTCTTAATCCGGCCAATGACCAAACGGCATCTCGCCCCGCGGGAGGTGGAGCCAGGAGGAGGAAGCTCAGAGGTAAACCCAGTCCCACGTGTGACAGCACTCTCCGCCTCTTCCTTATTTCCCGCCCCCCCACGCCTCCTAGCCTCCACCCCGCCCCCAATAGGCCCCTCCCACTCGGTGTGGTACTCCACGCCCCAGGAAGAGGAGGGAGGGGAAGTAGGCGGAGCGAGAAACTCTCGCGGTCTCTTATTTACATGCTGCAATCCTATTGGCTAAAGCTGGCTACGTGCTCCGGGAGGAGGGGCGGAGGAGCTTGTCAAAGTGAGCTTTACGGATTGGCTTAGCTGTATGTTGACGTAAGAAAAGGGCCTTCTAAGCAAATGAGAGCTTCGGGCAAACCCTTCTTATTACGAATCTCCTCCTTCTTGCCCCACCTGGGTGTGAGCAACCCAATGAGAGACGAGCCTGTGCGGTTCAAGTCTTTGAACATTTAAATAAGAAGTTTAGAAATCTAGCTGTTTGAGTATTCATGAAGAGGCGGGGAGGTGTAGAGTGTCTTCCGGAAACGCTTCTGATTGGCTGTTTTTTTCAAGTCTGCGTTAGCTTTAGGAAACCTGCGAACACCACACCTTAAAGGATTGTTGACCGCATTTTTTTCTTCCTCAAAAGCACCACACCATATACACCTATGTTTTTTTTCTCGGTAATTGATTTCATGTGTGGTCCGACCGGCTCAGCTTTGTCACTCTTTCGCTCTCAATATATTTTCTTTTTTGTAACTCAACTCCCATTTTCATCAGTTTTTAAAATGCAAAGATCTGAGACAGATGGAAACAATTAGAACCTCCGCTCTGCTGATGTGTATAATCTTATTAGTTTAATGGGTCACAGGGCGCAGGACCTATTTCCTATGGATCAAAGTGAAAACAAACACGGTTAATATCCCATTTTGTTTTAGAACCACATCGAATCGGGTTCCCTCTGTCGGCTGTGGTAATGACAATATTAAGAGATCTTGGTTGCCTTGAAGTTTGGAGGGAAAATGAAGTCATTGAAATATTCTGGCTTAAAAACGCATTAATATTAACACCAGGTAGCCGGTTGCCAGTTCCCTGAGCTCTCTTGAGTTTATCACAAAGGCATGGCTATTAAAGGATTTCAGTGTTGCTTGTTTTGATCTATTGCCTTAAAGCAAGCGAAAAATCGTGCCCAGTTCGCTGCTAATTATACCAGCTTCTCAGATTTCGTCTATTCAGGCCCAATGCAAGCATCAAGCTCTTTGTGTAAAGTTCAATTTAGAGCGCCTTAAAGATTTTTTTCTTTATCTGTGAGTAGTGGTCACAAACTGTGTTAATTTTTAAAAAGTTAAAGAACCCCATAACCACCACCCAAGTTCAGCTTTCCATGTCAGGGAGTTCTAAGGCCAATGCACAGACCCCTACACATCCTGGATCCAGGTTAACAACCCACGCCTTAAGGAAATGTTTCTCATATTTTGGGTTGTTGTTTGAGTGTTTTATATATAATCTTCTAAGCACCTACGGGGTTGGGCCGCGGCCTCTCTCTTCGTGGCACAGGCCCCCTTTGGAAACCTCCCGCAGTAACTTCTCACCCCAATAAATTAAATGCAGCCACAGTGTGGTCCATTACCCGGGAGTGTGAGGTGACGGCGCCTGTCAAAGGTGGCCGGCGGAATACAGACCCTTAAATATTCCTACAGATAATAAATATCTGTGCAAGGAACGGATGTAAATAATAGGTTCATATTCGTTTAGAAAGCTCTGGACTACAGCAATGAATAAACTCACTGCAGACTTGATGAATGCCCCCAAGTCTTTCACAGAGGTGGGGGGCAGGTCTTGAAAATATTTTGCGCTGGGCTGGGAGGCCGGGCTCTAGACGCTGAAGGCCCAGAGCCTGTGCTAGTTCCTTGGGCCTCTAGGAATGTAAATACCACGAGTTTAGACAGGTCGGGGCCCCGGAAAGTGTGAGCAGCGGTTATTAGCAAATCATTTTAATTCCGAAGCTGTCGAGAATATTTGCTTTCTCTTGGCCGCATGGGGTTGGGATTACTAAGCGAGAAAACTCTGTTCTTGTCATCCTCTCCTTGTAGGCTGGGAAGCAGGGTCACTGAGTCCTGGGGTCTCCTTTCAGAGCCTCTGGGCAGAGTTCACATAAGCACTTAGAGGCGCAGCTAGCTTTGCCCTGGGGGCTGCAGGCGCGCCCTTCCCAGCACGGGGTGTTGGGTTCGAAAACCGAAGTTGAAACGCACGGAGCAAATCGCAGGGAAGTCCGACGTCTGAAACAGATGTGGCTGCTCCACCTATAACCGTGGCTGTCCCTGAAACAAATGCTCATTGCTTTCTTTTAATTTGCCCTTGAATTGCATTATTTTGGTGCTCGATCTTTAAATATGCCTCAAGGCATCACGTAGTCTTTTTTTTCCCCTCCCAATTTATTTGTCTCTTGAGGTCTTCCATGCCTTCAATTTTTATCAGTCGTGTAGCTTTAATTTGGGAAAGGATAATTTTTCCCTTAGAATTTGGGAAAAGGATAAAATCTCCAATCCGTTTTTTCCTGGAGCTTAATCCTGCATTTAGTTCCGTATCATGAAATATTTAAACTATTAAACACGTCCATCACTGGTCAACTTTAGAGTTATTTTATATTTTTTAAAAATGGAAATATAATATTGGTGTGTGTTGTGTGTGTGTGTGTGTGTGTGTGTCTTCTTATAGACAGACCATGTTAATCTCCCTTCCATGCGAAAAAAAGAAAAAGAACATTTGCACATGTGAATGTCAGTAATTGTTCATCTAGAGTAACGATTTCTACCAGGCTTGATTTTTCATTTTCATCTAATAGGCAGAGGGTATACACTTCTTTGTATCTAATATGCAGAGACATTAACAACATTCAAAAACAACAAAACAAAACACCTCTTCCGGTGTAGTGGAGGGACCTGACTGAATTCCAAAAACAGATGCCCTTTCTTATTTTCTTTCTTTCCTCCCCACCCCCGACCCCTTGGTCCACAGTCCCCTTAAGTTCTTTATTTTCGTCTGGTGAGCCCAAGCTGTAAATTCCCTGTAAACCGGAGCTTTGTGGGTTGATTCTGCGACAGTCGCGTCGCGACCGCGATCTGACGCGCAGCTCTGGGACACGCAGAAGGGCAAGCGGTCATTCTCAGTGGAAAGAAATCCCGCGTTAATGCCCGCCTGGGAAGAACCCCCGGAAAGCCGAAAATTCCTACTAGCTGCAGCCCACTAAGAGACCGGGACTGCAAGGATCACTGCCTCAGCCTTTTGACAAAATAGTGCTTGGCTTTATTTAAAAATTTTGTTCAGTTTTTGTTGTTGCTGGGAATGTGGGCCTTTATGACGAAGACCTTCCTGGCCTTCCTGACCTTCCTGGGCAGGTAGCTCTTTAGCTTCCACCGGCGATGGCTTTCATTTAGGGAGGGCCAGCCTTCAGGTGACATTTCCTTCAATCTAGCAGTCAACTGCAAGTTGTTTGGTCCACATCTGGGGCTTTTCGCGCAGAAAAGCCGATGGAAAAACCTTGACTTGACTTTTACCATCACACCCCAAAGCGGGGCCCCCTCCAGACTGCTCGCCTGGCCCAGTGGTGCCACTAGCGCGCTGTCTAGCGCGAGTTACAGGCCCGGACGTAGCCAAGATCAGAGGCTGCAGGGCTTGCCCGAGTTTAAAGGAGGCTCTCCTACCGGAAGTCATTTGACAGATCTCAGGCAGGCCTTTCTTCTAATCTTTACTGCTCGGCAGAGCTTTGCAAATCTCTAAACACGCTGTAACCTTCTTCAAACAGTACTCCAGACACATTGAGGGTGGAGTTTTACTTTAGGACCCTGTGGAGCCTGCATCTGCAGAGGCCACCTCCACAATCAGGTCTGTCCCCTTTCCAGCTCTCCCTGAGACCCTTACCTCCTCCAATAAGCTGATTCCCGCGCATCCATCCGCCCACCCAGCCCAGAAGCCCTCCTGTCTGGGGAGGCCTCAGAAGACCTCCTGTTAGAGAATCACCCTGCGCCCCTGGGGCGGCCGGCGGCGAGAGAACCTCTCGGGAACCTAGCTGGACCGGCGGGGGCGGGGCAGGTGATTTATGACCCTGATCAACTTTTTAGGAAGCAGAAATTAACCTGAAGGGGATTAGGCTCGAGCTTTGAAGTTCACGGTTTTGTTTTCCTTCAACTCTGCCCTGCGATCAAACAGTTCTTGGTTCTTTCTACCCTCCTCCTCTAACTCCTCCCTAGGTCTCTCTCATCACCCCATCCTTACCCTCCAGCAACTCTTCCTGTATGGATTTTCATAACAATAAAAATAATTTCCAGGCGAGTGTCTGAATTTCCTGACTGTGACCTAGTGGACAGAGACAACATACTGTCCCCTCTGGCTTCTTGGAATCGTGTTTTACGTTTGCAACTGTTATTTATATTTGGAGATCGGGAGTAGTAAATTTAAATCCGTTTCTCCACCCCCCCCCCCCGCCCCCTTTTTTTTTTCTTTAGGCTCCTTTCTGCTTGTTCCACTCTCGGGGATTAATCGTCCCCCGCAGAGAAGCCCAGCCAGGGTCAGGGTGGTCAGTGGCTCTGTGGGTGACCACTAACTTCTCAGTATGTCCTCCAGGTACCGCAGGTTTGTGGATTCCTCCTCTAGTTAGTTGACCAGAAAATTCAAATCCAGATGTGAAAGACCTCCCTCACCGCCCTGCACTGTTACCTTGGCCCCATTTATTTCCATACCTCCATACTCGCCTTCCCTCACACCCGCCTCCCCTCATTCCCCAAACTGCAGGTCTCCAAGGGGAATCTGTCTCCTGCGGTTTTTTCCCCCGCAGGCGCCTGCTGAAAAGGCAATTTCCTTGGGGGTGTGGTTGGGGCGAGAGAAAAACAGAAACCAGGATTGTTTGGGGCCTGAAACCATCCAAGTTTTATTGCATCCGCTACAAAGTCAACTAACTCTTAATGAGCATCCAAGCGGAAAAAGGCCGAGGTTTACTCGGTGTTAAGGCAGAGGTGGTGGTGGTAGTGGTGATGGTGGGAGAGTTTGCTTATTTCTTTTTCTCCCAACCGAAGGTTGCAACACCTTCCTCAGGGGCTCTTCCCAACGCCAAGAATACAGACAAGAAAGTCAAAAGGCATCAGGTTTCAGCTCCCTGAGACTGAAGATCATTCGGCCACGAGGACTCTAAGTTGGCCCTGTCTACAGCTTGTAATGAAAAGGATAATCTGTCTTGTAATAAAAAACAGGACCCACACAAACCCCGCATCCAACCACCTTCCACTGCGCCTCACTCTTTCCTAATAAGGGCCAGTGACAAAATTGCCATCCAGTTCCACCCAAAAAAAGAGGAAGCAGTAGATCTTCCTTTTAATAACTTCCCAAAGTGTTACAAATAATAAAAGGGAGGCATAAATCATCGCGGGCGCGACTGAACGTGGACTATGGAAGGATTTACTCCTCTCAATCCTTGACTTCCAACGGCGCTCTCATTGGCTGCTTCCTAGTGGCCCGGCCCCCAAATCCACCCTCTTATTGGTCTGTCAGGATGGATGACGTACGGAAGGGGCGTGGCGTCGGTAGAGGCCAGAGTCCAGCAGTGCGCATGCGCTTTGTGGCGTGAGTGTATGATTGACAGCAAGGGGAGGTGTGCGCGCGTGCGCGTGCGCGAGACTCTGTGGTGGTGGGGTGTTGGGAGTGTGGGAGTGATGGTGGTGATAGTAGTGGCGATGAGTGTTCGAATTGAAGCTGCTTCTGCCCGCTCCGTGGGTGTAGTCTTCTTCGCGGGCATTTTCAGCTAACTCAGAAGGGCTGACAGTTAACAGACTGCGACTCACGGGCTCGGGAGACGGTCTGGAAGCAATTTAGTGCGAAGGGTCTCCAGCAGTAGGCTAATTGGGGAAAGAGGAAAGAGAAGTAGAAGGCATGCTTTACTGTGTCTGAAGAAGATACTTAAAACCATCCCGGAAGAGATTTAATTTTACCGCTGTGTAGGTTTGTGCATTTCTTGTAAAGCACACACTAAATCACCCGTCGTATCAGAACCCAGCCTTCGTGTGCACCCCACTCCTCATCCCCACTTTTTCGCAGCTCTGACCAAGCCCGGTCCGGTTCCCCTGCAGTCACAGGTACAAGCACATCTTGAAGGTCTCCTGCAGTCATGCAAATCAGGACGAACTTTGAAGACACCTAAAACACTGTGATAATCCTTAACAGGAAGAAAGAAAGATAAAAAGAAGTTAAAAAAAGAAGAAAAAATGAAAGAGGAAGGAAAAAGGAAAGTAGAAATTTGTAGCAACTAGTTAAAACAATAGTTTCAAAAATAAACAAAATACCAAAGAAACTCCCCCACTGATTGTTGAATGTAAAGTTTAAAATTAATTCCCCAATCTGGCTAATGTCGTTGAAACAATTCCAGCTTATTGCAGTGCTGTTGTTAACGCTTAGTACAAAATTCTTCAGAGGCGAGGGCTGGCTTAGCGGAGGAGAGAAACGTTGCTCCGTTGCCCTGTTGCACCCAAATTCTCGTTTCGGCCAAGTTTCTTCAGCGTGTTGGGGCTGGGCAGAAAGGCTGGAGAGTGTTTTTCTATCACGAGTTGTTAGAACCTTGCTTCGTGTTTGCATATATTTTAGGGAGATAATAAAAGTCTTATAGCGCTGAGCATATTTTAAATTACAGTAAACTTAGTCGAATTTTGTAGCTAGCAAATCAAAGCTTCGGTTTTACGAATTCTGAGATTTAAAACTGGCAAATACCTCTTAGTAGGCCCTGAGCTTTTTTTCCCTTTTGTTTTCATTTTGGAGTGTGTGTGGAGGAGAGGAACAAAAGTACAAATACAAGTATTACAGATGCTCCATTCAAGTACTGTCCCGTCTGTGAGTGCGCGGTAAATAAATAAAAAGCAGTGATAGAAATATGTGACTGTTAAAAGCAAAATAATGTTCTTTTAAATTTTCCCCTTGGTGCATTTTTTTCTTTTGAAGCAGTGCTTTCAGCTTGTCTAAGAATTGAAAACAGTGCTTTTACACTATCACAGTAATTTTATTTAGTAGCCTCATGTTCACTTTAAAGTTTGAAATCATCGTTACGACACGAAATTATTAGCATTAATATTCTCTTTGCATTTTGTTTTGCCTTTCACTCTTCATCAGTATTTTTAAGCGGCAAACATTAAATACAATTAGTAAAGAAGGCTTTGATAGTTGCATGTTTTTGTTTAATTGTCTTTATTTTATTAGGTAAATATACGCTTAAATGTATTTTAAAATAACGAGGAAAATAATACTTTTCTTTCGCTTTGCTAGAACAAAGTGATTTTTCATTCTTCTCCGTCGGATTCTTTCCTGTCCAGCTGCCACAGCCGACTGACAGGCTCCTAGCGACCGAAGGAGTAGTATGCAAATTTCAGATGATTGACACCTATAGTAGAAACCAATCACGCTGGGGCCGGTTGCTGATTGGTTGACAACAATTTTACGTAAAATTGACGTTTTGAAAGCCTAACATCCAATCAAGGCAATTCATGCAAATAAAGGAAGGTGTCATATTACCAGGGCCGGAGATACTTGAGCACGCCCTCACGTGTTCAGTGATGGATATTGCACAGTTGCCAGCAGGATCCTCTAAATAAATGCAGTAAAATGTTCAACTCTACAGCTGCCTTGGCCTTTCCTAAACTCGTATGTCACTGGTATATAAATGTATTCTTTTTTCAAAAAACGAGATACGTCGTGCACGAATATGATGGTTTAGTATAGAAATCTGTGTAACTGTGGACAGAACTTCCCTCTACGTTGTCACCAACACAGAGAATCTCTGTTTTTAAATTAATCCTTCGTGAAGGAGGCTGTTTACCCTCTTGATATCAAAAGGAGGAAAATTACAAGACTTTCCCTGGAGAAACCCGCTCTAGGCACAGATGGGCAGGAAATTTTGTTTCTTCAGCGAAATTCCGCATGGCACCGCCAGATGGCATTAAGGATCTCCTTCCAGTCTCGGTGCCTTTCCTACCTCCCCCGCCACCTTCCCCCTCTCCCCCGTGCCCCGCAAGTAATTTAGAAAAATTGAAAACCAAACACTTTTATAGTTTATAGCCAAATGAAGTGAGAACGTACTCGCATTGTTAAGGAGTTGCATATTACGAAAATAAGCTTTGTTGGTTGTTGCTTTAGTGTGAAACTTACTTTTGAGATTTTGCCCGGGAAAGTTGGCGAGTAAAATACTCATCCAGCGAAAGTGTTCGAAAACACATTTTCTTAAAGCAAAGTGTTCGCCTTTAAGCACAACACCAAGGGGCTTAAGAAAGTAAGGGTAAGAAGCGCCTCGGTTTCTGTGGTTGTCTTCAGGGCCTCAGACATTAAACCGAGATGGAGGGTGAAGCTAAGCTTCCCAGCGAGCGGTCTTCCCGCGAGCGGAGTCTGGCTGGACCCGTGGGGGGCCGAGGTTAGATCCAACTGCCGTTAGAACAGGGTAGCCTTTTCAGGGGTTTATTTTGGGGTCCCGATGAGATAGGGAAGACGTTCTTTCCATTCGCAAATCACTGTAATTGGAAGGAGCGCCTTTGTTTTGCCAACGCGGGCGGCGGCTGTGGGGATGGGAGCCTGGAAAAGATTGACTTCCACTTATCTGCTTTCCTTTTTATAAAAATATCTGTTTTTCTCTTTGAATTTGTCAGGAAGAGAGGGATTCGTGCTGCTCCTACCTCGAGGCCAGACTAAGCGCTAATGGTATTTGCACAGGGCTGAAGGGAGGAAAGAAGGAAATACGCAAGTAAAGTAGCAAGTAAGGCCATTTACAGGTTGACCGCTCTCTTCTTGGGAAACTTCGTGTTTTCTTCACTCATTTTTTTACAAGCAGAATAATTCTACATTTACTTTTGATCACTCTACTCCATAATTATGCATTTTAAACTTGCAGTCAGGAGTTAAAAGCAGACCTTAAACAGGCGTGTTTATTAGTTAAAAAAAAAAAATCTTAAAACTAGCCATTAAGCCCTCCTCTTACAAAAAGGCAGACTCATTGGGTTTGTTCCTTGTGCTTTGTCTGTTCGTTGACTTGTTTAGTCAGGAAGTAATGGTTAGGGTTCCCACGAGGACTCACGTCTGTCCCAGACCTCCTAACTGTGGGTAACTGCCTAGCCTAACATCATATCCCTAGTGTCTGCAGCACAAGGGTCTGCACGTTTGACTAACCCCCGTTTCTATAATCAACCTCACATCACATAAACATACAAAGTTGAATAAGATTCTTTTTTAATTTCGAACCACCACTTCGGATTTGTTAGTTCAAATTGAACCGTACATTTATTTTCTGCACTATCTGAATTTTTCTCCCCCCGAAGCAAAATTATGATCGTAGAGCATCACAGTCTAACGGTAAAGCAAACATTTGAGGGAGCGCTTATTTCTCTTAGGCAGAGAACACAGAAACGTAAACTCCCAAGCGATTTAAAAGGGCACCTTAGCTTTGCAAGCGCAGCCTCGCTGCTCTCAAGTTTGTTTGCTGCGCTGCAAAAAGGGGGCAAATTGTGTTTAGACAGCGGTGGGGCTTAGGGGCTCTCCAAGGCTTCGCCCAGGACCTCAGGGAGCTAGCAGCTGCCTTCCCCTAATCTCTGAGTGTGAGTTTCTTTCGCTCTCCCCCCAGGAAAATCGAGCCCAAAGGTGCGAATCTGGCCCCCTGCGCGGCGGGACGGCTGCATTCGGGGCTTGGCGGCTCCGGGTGGAAAACGGCCAGGGACTGCGCTGCGGGCGCGCGCGGAACGGGTCCCGGGGGGCAGGGCCGCCGCGGCCCCCAGCATTCCGGTGAGCTCAGGTCCCCGCGAAAATGTGGGCAGAAGGCGGGAACGGCGCGGCCGCCTCTCCCCGAAGCCCGGCCTGCGCGGGCAGTTGAGGCCCGCCAGCGCCCCAGCCCCCGCCGCCGCCCTCGCCCCCCTTCGCCCCCCTTTCAGGGCCTCTTCCGGGCTGAGCCTTGGGAGTCCGTTTCCCGGTTGAAGTGATTTCGCTAGAGTCGGTCCGGCGCGGCTGTAAATCAAGCCCCCGCACCCGGCCCCGGCGGCCCTCCGGCGCTGGGCGGGGGCGCGGGGACGCAGGGGGCTCGGGGCCCGGCCCGCGGCCACCCGAGGCCCGCGGCCGCAGCTGGACAGGCCGCCTCCGGCGACGCGGCGGGGGCTAAACGGCGTGAATCAATCAATCAAGCCCACGCCGCTCTCCCCGAAGCCCGAGCGCCGCCCGCCGGGCCTGCTTTGTGTCTCGCCCGCCCGCCCGCCCGCCCGGGGTCTGGGAAGCCGGGCCGGGCCGCTCCGGGGTTCGGGGGCGCGGCGCATTCGCACGCGGGGCCGAGGTGGCCAGAAAGCCTCCGCACTCTGTCGCACCTAGTGACGGGGGTCCTGGAAGCCTAGGACACATCGCCCGCGCCGCCCGCCCCTCCAGCGGCTCACTCCTTGTCCCTTCCAACCGAACGAGGCCAACTCTGTCTTTTCCGCCGGCTTGGACCCCCAAGCCCTGTGGTTCCAGAAAGTGCTGCGTAACTGGGAGTGGGGAGATCAGTCAGTAGGAACCAGGGACCCCCCCCAGCAAGTCACATGATCTCTCTGGGCCTCAATTTCCCGTCTGTAAAATGAAAAGGCTGTTTTAGGATCTCTGCATTTTTTGTTACAGGCCTGATGTTCTTTTGTTTGGATGGGTTTTGCCGGCTGGGTTTTCAGAAGGTCCGTTTCCCTCCACGTTCACTGTTCCTCCAGCCCCCTCCTTCCCCACACCCAGGTTGGCACTAGGACGTCCCAGAGCGTAGCCCCAGGCCTCGAGGGCAGGGTCCTTGAACCTTTGGGGAGCTAAGCCCCGGCCACGTTGGTTTCGGAGAAGCCACCAGGGGGCGGTAGAGCCCAAGGATAGAGAAGCGAGGCGGCGCAAGCTCTTTGCAAAAAAAGTTGGTCAAACTCGTCATTGCTTCCTTTTCCTATTCGCTTGACTTGTAAATGGGGCAGAGTTTTTGTTCTTTTAAGCTCTCAATTGGTCATCAGCGCTGAGGTAGATGGATGTAGCCTGGGGTTCATGGGGGCATGAAGTACAAAAGCATTAATGGAGAACAGGCTAGCACACCCCCAAGACCCAGGGACCTAGCAACATGGAGTGAGTGCAAACGGCTAACTTGAAGTGCAAAACTTTGGTTCTGATGCCAGGCACACTTGGTGGGTTTTCAGGCTCGGAGAAAGAAATGGAGACAAGGGCCAAGGGCATTGAGACAATGAGGATACGCTCTAGTGTATTTTTTTTTTTTTCCTGGTTGTTTTTCAAATACTGGGTTTATTTTGCGATCATGAATGGGAGGTAGGAATGCAGAGGAAAACTGAGAAAGACATTCTCAGGGTGGGGGAGGAGATGGGGGATGGTTTAGCGTAGAGAACTCCAACGCAGCGACTTACATTCTAGAAAGATTCTGTCTGCGTGTGAGAGAGAAGAACCACATCCCTGCCCCTGTCTCCAAGAGCAGTGTCGGATTGTGCTTTTATTTGTTTCCTGTGAATGTTTTACAATACGGATTAGCGGGGCCTCAGTGGAAACTGGGACTTGTTCACTGCGAACAGCCAAAGGATCTTTAGGAGAAAACGTGTTAGGCTGAAATACCATCTTTTCCCACATGTGCAAGCCTCTTGGATTGTGTTTGCTTTCAAAGTCCATAAATGTTTTTATTAAACTATATCTTTCTTGTGGCCCCTGCACATATAAAGTACTCACAGCATATGTAAACGCTTCCATTTCGGTCCTCCTTTAGGAAAACTTTGTAACTCCGCAGTAAATATTTGCTCTAGGGTGAACCTTGGCAAGCAAGAGCTAAAGTCTAAAATCTGGTTTTGCTGTGTGTGTTTGTGTGCACATGTGTATGTTTTAACAGTGTATATATATATATATATATATATATATATATATATATAATGTGTGGTACAGCTTGATATTTGTACCTCTTTGCTGCACATGGGGAGGTATAATGACTGTAATTACTTGGATGACATTTAAAAAATAACAAATTCTCTTTCAAATTCGATTCTTCCTTGTAGGCTGTCAGCCCTCTCCCCCAAATCATGCCAATGAAACGTTCTTACAATGTCACCCTTTCTAACACCCTTTAATGCAGTGATTTTGGAGGTAGATTTTTTTTTTAATTTTTTTTTTCAACGTTTATTTATTTTTGGGACAGAGAGAGACAGAGCATGAACGGGGGAGGGGCAGAGAGAGAGGGAGACACAGAACTGGAAACAGGCTCCAGGCTCTGAGCCATCAGCCCAGAGCCCGACGCGGGGCTCGAACTCACGGACCGCGAGATCGTGACCTGGCTGAAGTCGGACGCTTAACCGACTGCGCCACCCAGGCGCCCCTGGCGGTAGATTTTAAAGTAATCAAGTGTAGTTTTTGCTTCCTAAATTCCACCTCCATAATAAGGATGTAAAAATTAAACAACTCATGATGGTCATTGTTCTTATGCTTACACATTCATTTCTTTTAAAGTTTTGATTTGCGAGCCATGCCAAAAAATTTCAGAGAGACAAATGAAGACAGTTCAGGAGCGTGGCACATTCAGAGTTGGGATTTTGGCTTCTCATCCCTGGAGGAAAATTCGGATTGAGGCTACTCCTCTGTCGTGAAAGGGACTTCAGTTTTGTGAAGACATTGAATCTGAGGTTGACTAAAGAGAACTCTACGGAAAATTATTTTAAAGTATGAAAACTGCTGGGCTAGGGCTGTGTTAGTCATCTCTGAGGGAGTAATCAGGAGTTAGTAGCTGAGTTCAGTCCTCGTGAGCCTTGACAAAGTAAGTGCCATCTGTGGCTTCCCGAGTGTGTCCCATGTGCCTGGTCTGGGGCACAAAGGGTAGCCGCTTAGGGAGCCCAGGTCTGCCCCCATTCAAAGGACATTCTCTATTTTCTTCCTTTTCTTTTTTTCTTTTTTTCTTTTCAACAATAGACACTAAAGGGAGAAGATTATGTCAAGTGGCAAATCCAGAATGAAGCTCTTTCCTTCTGTTCTAGACGGGCCTGGGAACACAGGTTTGCCTTTTCCGAGAGAGCCCCTCATGGAGGACTAGAACTCATGGCTTCTGGGTGACGGGAGCTGTGCTCCCACCGCCTTTGCCACTCCCTTCTTTCTTTTTCTTCCTGTCATCCCCGTGTCTGCCCTGTATTGGAAAGACAGTGTGTATTCTGCTCCTCATGTTGACTATAGGGGTTTTATTTCTTCCAATGACTGTGGCAGAGAGAGAATGCAGCTCTGAGCAGGGAGAAAAAGGGACCCTAGGTCCCCGTGTGCTGTGGGGTGGGCTGGCTGTTAGAGGTGGAGTAGCCTTTGTCTGGGTAGCTCCACGTACACCTCCTCCCATGCAAACATCGTCTCTGGAAAACATCATGTGGATCTGAGTCACTCTCTGGAGGACCTGCTTCTCGGAGGTTGGTTTGGCAGTTCGGGCAGATATAATCCTTCCTCTCATATTTTCCCTGCCCTTTTGAAGAGCAATCCTTTTCAGTCCGCTCACACCGGGGGCACTTTAAGAGATGGCCTAGAGTCATATAAAGGGAGTCCTGTAGGCATGGCCTTTTGGTAGCTGGCAATATTTGAGGCTGTCCCAAATGGGGACTATCCCCTTCAAATGAAGTGTGACGTAGATGTGTGAGCGAATCCTTGGGAACAGGGGCCATCCATTGCAGACGTTGGGGAGTTAGAGAATTCTGAGCCATGCGGGCTGTGCGAGTCTGAAGGAAGGTTCGTTCCCTTTCGGTACAGCTGGGTGTTGTTGCCCTGGAATCGGCCTCAATCCAGCCACGCTGGGCAATGACTGAAGTTATGTGACCACTGAGAGTGTGATAGAACTTAGAAGAGGGTCAGACAAATACATTTATGGGGGCTGTAGACATGGCGTGGGCATGCAGTCTGTGCATATTGGCATCCTGTATCTTTCTAAAAGATGGCGGTTGGATCACTGAACTGTACTTCTGCAGAACTTTTTTCGCCATTTGCGTCCAATAGAAATACGATTGTGAGCTACTTAGGTGACTACATTTTCTAGAGGCCGCGTTTAAAAAAAAAAAACAGGTAAAATTATTGTAACATTTTTTATTTAACTCCGTATCTCCGAAGTAGTTTTTCAACATATAATCAATATAAAGTTAATGGTGAGATTTTTTTTTTTTTTTATGTTCTCTTTTTCCCCCACGTCTTCAGTATTTGGTAGGTACCTAACACTCACAGCACATCTTAATTCACGTTTTGGGTGCTCAGGAGACACGTGTGGCCAGTGGTTATTGTATTGGCCAATGCAGTTCTAGAGAGTTCTAGCTCTAGAAAGTCTGGATGTATGTACAAAGTCAAGAGTGGGTTTCCTCCCATAGTTCTGTGAAGAGTCAACAGAGCTTGTAAGCATCAAAGAAAAAACTGAAGAAAATAGGTTCTGAAACTTTTCACAGTGTCCTTCTAGCTTTGAAAAGGAGAGTCCTAGGCTCCAACCTGTGAATTGAGGAACATTTCCTGTTTGGAAAAAAGTGGGTGATACCTTTTAGGGATTTCATTCTATTTTAAAATGTTTATTTTTAAGTATAAAATAAATCCCTACCTGTCATAGAATACCTAGACAATATAAAGTATAGAAAAATGATAAGAATCATCTGTAATCTCACCAGCTAGAGATAACCACCATTCAAAGTTCTGGGATATTGATATCCAGTTGTGATTATACTGAAAATGTGCTTATCTGTCTTGCTTTTATTCATTTACTGTTACATCAGAGGCATCTCCGTATGTTGTTAAAAGTTCTTCATAAGAATAGTTTTTAGCTTTGGGGTGGGTGGGCTAGAGCTGGTGACTTTTGGTAGATAAAGTGTGCTCATGAAACGGTGACGAGGACAAACAGACTACTCCATGGAACAGTTGCCCTACAATGTGACATCCTCATTCCCCATATGGGGGGGCCTGCCTTCTATTACTGTATCACCCCAGACAAGCAGAATGCTTCCTATACCCACGCTTATTTTTTTTTTTTAATTTTTTTTTCCCAACGTTTATTTATTTTTGGGACAGAGAGAGACAGAGCATGAACGGGGGAGGGTCAGAGAGAGAGGGAGACACAGAATCGGAAACAGGCTCCAGGCTCTGAGCCATCAGCCCAGAGCCCGACGCGGGGCTCGAACTCACGGACCGCGAGATCATGACCTGGCTGAAGTCGGACGCTTAACCGACTGCGCCACCCAGGCGCCCCTTCCCACGCTTATTTTTTAAAGAAGAGATGTAAATATCTTAGAAAAGAGTCGTCCCTCCTTGTGCCCGGTCACCCACCCAAATTTGACACATTTGGGTTATGAGGTAAGGGTAAAAAGTAAACTTTTCAGAAGAGATGTGAAATTGAAAATAAGGATGTTATAAAGATACTCATACAGCATTTTTCTTCTGTCTTGTTGAACCTGTGTCCCCTAAGATATCACAGGACCCCTTGGGTACAGGTACTGTGCCACCTTTGGCTGAATCATAGTTGGATTTATTTTTCTTCCCCCTTTGGCCCTCTTTCCCACCATTTGTCCTTTTCGTAGGCTCTTGTGACATAAATCTTGTGGAATGTTGGCTATGCACATAGCATGAAGGATTCAAACTCTTCCATTTCAGGCAGGCCAGCCAACATAAGCAACAGAGGGTGGCGGAGATTGGGGACAGATATGACTGGAGGAGGCAGGGGTAGAGGGACTCTGGAAAGAACACATGATATTTGACAATGACAGCTTTGAGGTTACTCCATTTCTGGAAGTTTAGCCAAGGGTGACCTGTAGTTGACTGATGATCACCAGGTAATAATAAAGTCCATTGGAAACTGCACCATTATGAGCTGCCATTATTATTTTTTCCTCTATGTATGCAAAGGTCTGTGGGCTGTCCTCAACCATAATTTGCTTTTCCTGACACAACCCTGATTCAGAGTGGTGTCCTGATGTTATGGACCTCTCATCTGGGAATCCAGAGGCCTGCCCTGAAGGAAAACCTCAGCACAGTATTTCTGTAGCACGTCTATTCTCTTCCGAATCATGGCTCCCCAAACTTCAAAGGGCAGTTGGACTGGAGGGGGTGGAGACCCTTTGACAACCTTCTCTTTGGTCTGGCACCTTCTGTCACAAAAGAACGTTTTTCCTGACTTGTTGAAGAATTTGAAAGCACACAAGTGCTGGGGGGATTTTATTAAGCTGGCAAATATTAATACAAGTTTACTTAAAACCCGTGGCTCTTCTCTTTCTCAATACAGGAGAATTTACACTTTTTTCCCCCTTCCTCTGGAGCTCTCTTTGGCCGAAGCAATTCAGGGCAGGGAGTTTGAAGGGTATTTTGTTTCTAAAGTGGGCAGTCTGTAAAATAGTGGACCTTTTAACATTGCACTGACAGACACTTTCAGGGCTAATATAATTGATGTATTCATAGGAGCTTAAGCAAAATAGCTTTCCAAAGGGGAGAAAAACTTGTCTTTTCACCTAAGCACTGACCGATTTGTGGTTTGGATGCTTACACCAGATATTAAACAGACTCGATGGAAAAGGTTTGTTCGCCTCAAGTTTGACTTTCCCTCATCTTGTAATTTTTGGCCCCGTGTCAAGTTCTTGTCCATTCCCCTGCACGCCTTGGGTCGAGGCCAGCGCCACGGGCTTGCTCTCTCCATGGTGTTGACAGAGTGTTTTTCAGCTGTACCAAAGGCCACAGATTTTATGTCAGACTTCAAGATGCACAGCTTGATAAACATGTCTGCCTCTGGCGATTGGCAGCATTCTTTCTGGAAAAGAAAACAAAAATTGTTTTACATAAATAAGGAAAGTGGTATGAATAGCATAGAATAACACGCCTTGGAAGGTGTGCCTGGGTCCCGAGCTTTTTTGCAGTATGTTTTACTCTTTAGATCGATTTATTTTTGAATTCTCTTTTCACCCCACCACTGTCTCATTGCTTCCAGCAGCCATATGTGTCTAGTTCAGTAACAAATAAACAAATCAACGACCGATTTGCTTGGCAAATTGGAGAGTGGTAAACAAATCCAGGATGGTGTTTGGAAAAGTACCTTGGCTTTGTGTAGATATTTTGTTTTTCATGCCGGATGGAATGGCTGACATCAAAATACCTTTCATTCACTGTAGTTTAAAGAAACCCTGTGATGCTGTGTCTCTTTGATATTTTCCGATTGAGTTTCTTACCTTCCCTTTTTTTGTCTTGGCTGGGTGTTAGGCCACTAAATTTGGGAGGGCATCAGCACACCTGTATGACACAGATCTCGGCTCTGTTGTTAGCTGGAAAACTCATCTTTTTGGGACTGACCTATTCCCACAATCAGAGGGCTGGATAACTTCTTCTGACGACTCCTGATAATCAGAAAGGAGTCTCGGCTTATCACTTGGAGTTCAAAGTCTCTTGTTGGGAAGGAAGAGGGAAAAGTACACCCCGGGAGTTAGCACCCTGAAGCTGCTTACCACTGAGCAGATGCCCTGGAAGGTAACACTGGGTACTTCAAGTTGAACCTTCCTTTGGAAGACTGATGAGATGATAAGGAGTCTCCAGGAAGCCTTTGTAGCCATGTGGCTTAGGGCTGGAGGGGGAGTCTCTCAGATCTGTATCTGCTCCCCTGGATGCTGAGGGCTAAAGGATGCAGACTGTAGGGACTCTTGGAAACTGCTCATGGGATTCCTCGGTGGCACTGAACATCAACCACCCCTCCCCCAGAACCTGCTGAAAAGGCCAGCACCAGACTTCTGATGTCATTGCAGGCCTATGATTAAACACCAGCTCCAAGAGCAGCCCAGTGACAGGAAGGGTCATCAGTAATGGGTCTGAGAGGGGTTTCAAGGCCCAGGGTAATATTTTATTCATTATCAATGTCGGCCGAGGAACTGTGAATCTGTCTGTTGTTTGGTAGCACTTTATCTGACACCTCCCCAGGGTCAATGCGGAAGCTCATGGCTGCTGGAATGCAGTTTGCGTTTGGTGAGTGTGTGTGTGTGTCAGGGTGGGGGGGAGCAGTGTGGATGTTGTAAACGCTGGACACTAGTGTCTTATCAGGTAACAGAACTGGATAGTAATGAAACAATTCATTGGTCCTAATCAACTCTCAAAAACTACATCAAAAATAAAAGTGGTTGATTCTTAGATGTGGTGATCCACATGTACATACGTAGAGATGCATATATATGTATGCTTGTATATATACACACATCTATGTCATTTTTGATGTTTTAGGATGAGCTTTGGATTTATGACATCCTCTGTCACATGTTGAAGAGTCCTTGTGTGCACCTGTTCTGTCTGTGAAGGGCAGTTTCCTAACCTGGGGTACATGCTCAGTGGTCCATCGGTGGGCCTCAGCAAGGTCTGGGAATCCTTATAATCATAAGTCAGTGTTTGCATGGGAAGCTAAGTTATGCAGCCTCTCTAAGCTCTTTTATGAAACAGGGTGCTGTCGAAAAACCCACCAGACGCCGAATAGAAGCGAGGCAAGATTTTATTCACAGCCGGGCCAAACCTGATCTCCTGATCTTAAGGAGAAAAGTACAGAGAATGGCCCCGAACAAAGGTAGCAGTGAGCTTATATGAATTTTAGCAAGTCAGAATATGTCATTATTTAGTTAACCAATTACAATTTACAGCATTTCATGGTAGCCAATTATATTGTGACATACAGACGTTAGTTTTGGCGGGAACCTATCAATTTAAAGTTCTTTGTCCTAAGAGGGTTTAAAATGACCAATCATGGTCAGACACTTGAGATACCGTGGGGCAGTGAGTTCGTGACTTTTTACATGTTGGTCTTGCCTAGGCCAGATCTTGGTAGAGGGGGTGGGGGAGCGTTTTGCAACCTAAGTTATCTATTTAGCAAGCAGACGAGGTCACAGAAGCGAGATAGGGCGGTTAGTAATTTCCAATAACCCTAATAGGGAACTGCATAAGCTTTTATCTCAATTCTTCATGAAAGGTGAGTTTAAGCCGAGCTTATATACAATAAGCTTTCTGATATCTTATAAGTTGACCTATTACATTTCAGTCATTTGTAAGATGGGGGAAAATAATACCTGCCTCACCGGGTTAGCATGAGGATTACATGAGAAAATGTATGCAGAGCACTTAACCCAATGCCTGGCCCCAAAGTGTTCTCTAAACATTAGATGCTATTATAACTATTGTTGTTATTGTGATGTGCCTATGTGGATTTTAAATGGCTATAAAACCTATAGGTTTTTACCAGCTTTTCAGAGGGGACTTTGGACCAAACAGGGCAAGAACCGCTGTCTTTGATCTGGCTACTGGAGAAAAAATCTTTGACAGAGTCTGAGTCACTTTGTCAGAAATGGGAGATGAAGGCATGTGATTTGTGAGGTTGACCGATCTGGGGCAATTCCTATGGTCCCTGGGAAGCAGGAAGATGGGGTGAAGTTTTTATGTCACTCCTGTTTTTCTTCCACCTTCCATTAGTTAAAAAAAGTTTCTTTTCCCCCCTTACTCTTCCCACTCTTTTTTTCCCCCTTGAATGAAGTCCACAGGGCATAGTCATCCCTTTTGTACACACAGAAATCCTCTCTTCCCTTGCATTCTTTTGGTGTCTTGGTTATTATTATTGCAGTGATACCTTTCTAGCATTTAAGTTCATAGTTACAAAATAAAAGTTTCAACTGTAAGCTGCAGCTTTTCTTGTGACATAAGTAAATGGGGCTATTTCCACTTTACAGGTTTGCAAACTGAGCCAGAGGAGGGCACATTTATTATGTATGTCCAGAGTCAGAAATAGTTACTTTCGATTCAGGTTATGCCCAACCAATGTGCCAAGTAAAACATCACAAAGGGGACTTCCCTCAATCCAGTGGCCCCAGGAATCTAGTTACCACAAACTCTGTTGGGTAGGAAGTGTCTCTCTCCTGTCATAAATCTGCGGACCCTTAGCTATGGCTGAATGGTTGAAACTACACTCCTGATAATCTCCATGATTTTTCACGTAGAAATGAAGACCAGTAGCTGTGAAAGTTACAGAATAAATTACACGTAGTAAAAATAGACAGTCAAGCCCTTCATCTAAAAATTAACTTAACTGCTTGAGGAAAGATATGGTTATAAAGTTAAATGGCGTAATTTCGTGAATGGAAATGGCTGTCCTTTCTTATATTTAAAATTTACCTTAGGACATAATTACCTCTCCACAAAGCCAATTTCTAAATGGGAAACATTCCCCTGGCTGGATGTTCTTTCCATTTCTTGGGGCCCCAGTGGAATAGCCCAACTCAGTGATCCGGGGAGAAAGTGTCAGTGCTCAGAAGCAAACTTCCTCAATGAAAGCCTCTCTGGAAACTGGCCTCATTCATCATTATCAGTTCTCATCTCGAGGCAGTCTGCCAGCTTCCCATCCTATGGAATTTGGCGGGAATTCTCCTCTGAGAAGGATGTTCTAGGGGGTGAGAAATTGACCCAGTGTGTGGAGGGGTCTCTGCTGGAGTTCCCAAGGAAGAGACCAGAGGGATCTCTGGTTAGCCCACTCACTTTGTCTTCCTCAAATCCTCTAGCTGACTTTAGAGCCCAGTGTTGTTCTGATGCGGCATCCTATTGTGTGCAAGCAAGATGCTAATTTGGGATCATTTTGCAAATGGTGTTTTCCTGTTTGCAATAACCCCGTTTCTTTCTGAGTTCAGTCCATTAAGCCTTCCGTGTTTCCACAGCTCTTCATTAGCCCCATCGAAAAGTCTGATGTTGATTTTGTCTGAATGTTTGTTATCATCAAGGAAGTGAAGTCTTTTGTGCTCTTCTAATCTTTTGTTAAAATTCTTTTTTAATGTTTATTTATTTTTGAGAGAGAGAGAGAGAGAGAGAAAGAGAGAGGGTGAGTGTATGAGCAGGGGAGGGGCAGAGAGAGAGAGGGAGACAGAGAATCCAAAGCGGGCTCTGTGCTGACAGTGGAGAGCCTGATGCGGGGCTCAAACTGATGAACCATGAGATGGTAATCAGAGCCAAAGTCGGATGCTTAAGCGACTGAGCCACCCAGACGCCCCTGTGCTCTTCTAATCTTAATCGGAAGGGAAGTCCCATGCAATAACATCATGACTTAGAATGCCAACTATTTGTGCTTATGCTCTGGTTCCTGAGTCCCAGAGTCTAGAGGTTGGAGCCACTTTGTTCATTCGTGACACACTTCTCCAGCCCCTACTTCATTTGGGGCACTACTCTGGGTGCTGTGCAGGCTATAAAGATGGGTGGGACCTGGATCCTGCTTTCCGATGTAGACAAGGTGGGGAGAATGAGGCATGTGCAGATGGAGGCATGAACGTGGTGCAGAATTCCTATGGAAGGTCAGAATCAAAAGAGATTGTTTCTAGCTTTTAGGTGGGGCAAGGTTTTTTGGAAGAGGCAGCGTTTAACCAGGGAATACTGTGGGCAGATCCAGAAGAGGTGACATAAAGTGGGAATGGTATTTTGGCTTTATGTTCCTTTAGAGGATAATTCTAGGTACTTACATTCTTTCTGGAAATTAGGGTTAGCGATGGTCAGCATGGGCCTTTCTTTGAACCCCCAACTTTATATTCTTTAGTACCAGTATGTGACTTTAAGGCAAGGAAGTGTAAAAATAAAAAATGCAAAGAGAAAGAACAAGTCGCCACGGGCATTATGGATTATAAACAGCATCTCTTCCACACTGGAATAATTCATCAGGTCATGGTGCCAGATAAATATAATCTGGAGTCGAAAAACATGACCAAAGTTTCAAAGTCCTCAATTTCCAAATGGCTATCACATGGCCTTTGTCTGTTTATAGAAGAAATCACAGTGGAATAAGGCAATCACCCTTTCCTGGAAAGCAAGAAGGATGCATTTCCTGGCCCTGTAAATAGAACCTCTGTGAGCCTGGCCACCCCCTCTTCTCAGGAGACTGCAGACGGTGGATGGTAACAGCCCCTGTCTTTTGGGCAGGAATAATTAATGGAGAAAGTGTAGGTTTGTGGCTCGCGAGCAGCCAGAGGGAAACTACTTGTCCATTTCAGCTTTCGCCTAAACCACCGGGACACTTACTTCCTGAGTCAATGGTGATCTCGCAATGCTAACAAAAGACCCCCATTGATCATTGCCCTCTCGTAATTGCTGCCAGTGTGAGGCTGTCCCTCAAAACTTGTTGACATCTCTTGACAATTTAAATATGGCCCATACTAAAGGCCCCAATCTTTCATAACGCAGGATGAAAAATGAAAAGGCAAATATGAACCTGAGCAGCCAATCAAATTCAGGGTGCAATAATGCTTCTGTAGTGATGACATTTAATTGTGTATTGGGAGCCTTTCCAGTGGAGCCTCCGGGTTCTGCTTGAGCTGAGAGGTTGCTGGTAAGCGAACTCTTAGGTAGCCCCATAACCTTTCAGAAACAAGATACCAGGAGGCCGTGTGTATCCAGTAGTGCGTGAACATCCTCTTGCACGTGCAAAAAAAGGTGTGTTAGGAACCACCAGAAGGAAAAGTCTTACGCTGGGGGGGGGGGGGGGGGGGGGGGATAGAAGTTGGAAGCTTGGATCCTAAAAACTGCTTTGCAGTTCATCTGGGCTCACACTTAGCAACCTGCCACGAGGGCTCAGCAAACTGTGGCCTTGGGCCAAATCCAGCCCCATGCCTGTTGTCAATAAAGTCTTACTGGAACACAGCCACACCCGTTTGTTTAGGTACTGTTCATGGCTCTTTGGCTTTGGAGGAGCAGAGCTCAATGGCTGGGACTGAGACCCTATGACCCACAAAGCTGAAAGTCTTTGCTATTCAGCCTTTTACAGAAGAAGTGTGCTCTAATGGATAAGACCGGATGACAGTTTTCACATGAAGTCACCAAATTAAGCTTTCAGTAGGAGGCTCTGCAATCTTAGAGAAGCCTCACAATTAATTGTGCTTGGAAGCCCTGAGAGCTGGATCTGAGACACTGAGGCTACAGTGTAGCCTTATTACGAAGCTTTCAAACTCTTTTGCCTTATTCTGGCTCCGTTTCCCTAAGACACCAGTGCCTGTAGCTAACAGGGCTAGCCTCCCATGATGTAGGGAACATGGGAAGACTGGTAGAATCAGATGGCCCGATGGCCCGTGGAGTCTTCAAGGTCTCAATGGCTGATTTCTTAAATGGCTGAGGTATAAATGCTCAACACAAGCCTTTGCCTGGCGTTTGGTTCGGATGACTATAAAAATTTCCAGTGCCACATGTAGGTTTAGCAGAAGTTAAGCATGCTTATTTTGGCATTCCACAGTTAAATTCAAATTTCTGGGCTGCTTAGAGAAAGGATTCTTCTTTACAGTTGAGAAGGAATTAACTTTAAGGCACCAGATTGCTACGATTGTGAAAAATTTAGTAGTTGTTTGAGTTGAAAACTCTCCAAAATGTACCATATACTCCTAGTATGAAAGTTCCCGATTTCGGTCTGTCACCCACATGGGAACTGAACTGAGACCCAGCACTAGAGGGTCCCCTTCCTGTTTTCTTCCACTTTCTGCCTCCAGCCTCGTGAACTCTCACACACATAGAGAAGATGGCTTTTGCCTTGAATGAAAGCCAGTGGGTTGATGTGTTGAGAAAGATTGTGAGGATGCACCTAGGAGCAGTAGAAAAGAGCTCCATAATGCATGATTGATGTGTTTGAGAATTCAAGAGGGGAGGCTGGGTGTCTTATGCTACGTAATTCTCATTCTGGCTCTGTGGTTTCAAGGGCTTCTGAACTGGAGAGCAGTGTTTGTTTGTTTGTTTGTTTTTGTTGTTGTTATCTGCTCTCCGTTGTTAGGAGTTCTGAGATTCGATGTTCCCATCGCTGGGTCTTAGCATCACCTCACATTTTGTTCCTCGGGTTACTTCACTTCTCTCCCCTGCCCTCTTTCTTATGTTCATCTATTTTTCTTGGCTCCTCTGACTTTAATGACTTCTCTGGAGAAGTCTGTCTTAAAAAATTTTTTTTTAAATGTTTATTTATTTTTGAGAGAGAGAGGGAGACACACAATCTGAAACAGGCTCCAGGCTCTGAGCTGTCAGCACAGAGCCAGACGCGGGTCTCAAATTCGGGAACAGCTAGATCATGACCTGAGCTGATGTCAGACACTTAACCAACTGAGCCACCCAGGTACCCCGAGAAGTCTGTCTTTTAGACACTCCCTGTCAAAAAGGTGCTTTCTGCTCCCCAGGGCCGCTGCTCATGAGTGTGCAGATTGTGACCTGGACAAGGGTTCTTGGGCAAAGGGTGTGAATGGAGGCCTAAAGCCAGTGTGCACCCTGCCCCTTTCACATTTATTCGTCGGCATTCTACTTCTCCTTTTCTCCCTTTTTTTAAATCCATTGCACACAGATTCTTATTTTATTAAATGGCTTACAATCCATTTGTTTTGATGCTCAGATGCCCAGATTTGGCCAGTGGGAACCCTTTCAAGTTGGCTTCTTTGTTCTTTTGACATATCTCTATCATTTTTGGTGAATACTTCCTTCCTTTCTGCACAACACAATATTCCAGATTCTTCTTTACCTTCCCTTCCCCAGCCCTGGAGTCAGCCACTTCTGCAAAGAGCCCTGGTTCCTTTTAGTTGGGGATGATATTTAGAAACCAAGACCTGGGTGCTAGGTGTGCTCACAGTTACCTGGAGTGTAACTGCTTTTAGAATTTAAAGAATTTTTAAAAATTATTAGTGATATTGTGAGTTGATAATATTACTTCCAATTCCAACCCAAAGCCCGAGGCTCTTCCTTGCTTTCTGCATTCTCGTATTTCTTTCTTTACACGTAGAACCCTGGCTCTCAACAGTAACAACCCATTTACTCATTTGCTCAGTTCTGTAATGCATTTAATTTCCATTCGAATCTGTTCTCCCTTGGGCATCTTGTAGTTTCTGGAACAGTTTTGTCTTTTCATTTCTTTCTTTGGTAAAATGAACTCTCATTATATGTCTTCCAGTTTCTGGTCCATTTTTAGTCTTAGGTTTTGGACATATGTAGTTATATGTTTATTTGAAAATACTCAATTCAATTTGTAGTATTGTGTTACAGGCATCTTCTGCTTCATGGTTGGATTCTGGGGGATAGTTTTCATTAGCTGAAAAACCTTTTACACTGTTATTTTCTTCCGACAGTAGTATTATATACAGTTGGTTAGATTGTTTTCTATTCCTAGGCATCTTGTGGGTGAGTTTTCTAAATCAAAAGCACCATTTTCTATCACTATAGTAAAGTTCAGTATCTTTATTAGAGAATGTTGATGATGATGGAGGTGGGGTGGACTGGGAGTAGCCACAATGTCTTATTTTTGTATTTGTTTCTGCGGGTTTCTTAGTTTTAGTTTCTTCCTTCCTTCTTGGCCTTCATTGCTGCATATCCAAGTGACACCACTTCTTATCAGTATTTCTATTTACTTATTTATTTAAAATTTTTTTTTAACATTTATTTATTTTTGAGAGACAGAGAGAGACAGAGAATGAGCAGGGGAAGAACAGAGAGAGAGGGAGACACAGAATCCGAAGCAGGCTCCAGGCTCTGAGCTGTCAGCACAGAGCCCGATGCAGGGCTCGAACCCACGAACTGTGAGATCACGACCTGAGCTGAAGTCAGTTGCTTAACCCACTGAGCCACCCAGGCGCCCCTCTTATCAGTATTTCTGACTCTCCTCCCAGGTAGTGATTCTTCAAGGCTGCCACTGCTGTCTCACTCACTTTCAAGTCCCTTCCCAGCAACGGATTCCCTGGGCTACCAAGCCCCTGACCACTGCTGAATATTTTGGCAGTTAGTGTTGGATCTGTTCTTCCTGAGGTTTTCTCTTTTGTCTTCAGACCTGAAATTTTCTCCCAACATTACTTCTGGCCTCTAGATCTGTAGCTCAGCTCCGACTTGACTTGTCACTGGTGAGTTGTGCATTTCTTTTCATTCCAGGACCTAGATTGAAGGAGCAGTGCCCATTTGGGTCACGCTGTTCTCGCAGCAGAGGCAGGAACAAAGAGGTTGACCCAAATTATTCAAGCATATTTGAAGCTTCTGCTTAGATATGGCGTATATAATATTTTGTGCATATTCCATTGACAGAGGCAAGTCACATGGCCAAGCCTTGCAGCGAGACCAGGAGGTATACTCCTCCTGCATGCCAGTGTAGCAAAAGTGAGGAGTGGATTATACTCTTACGGGGGAGGGGGATGTTAAAATACTCAAGTGCATAGTAAATCTTCACGTGGGAGATTTTATCAAACAGATTTACCCAAATTAATTGACCACAGAATCCATTCCTTGAGGTACATTTCAAATTCCCCAGGGAATACTTTGGGAAAAGCTGTTCTGCTCTGTCTTGAGGTGTTAGAACTAACCTTCGAAAAGACATGTCTTTGAAAGTCTGGGCCAGTGGAGTATATAGAGTTTTGAGACTCATGTTTCAATGAGTGAGAACCAGACATTAAAAGCTTCCCATGTCAGCAAGTCCAATGCCCCTTTATTAGCTAACACTTCTTTAGCCATCAAGTGCTATAAAAAACAGATTTGGAAAATAGTCCTTAAGGTCTCATGCTTTCTGATCCTTATGGATATCAGTGATCTTGTTAGGAGCCATCCCCTCCCCCATCCATCTCCACCCCCCCGCCAGAATACACTGTTATTAAGGAATTACCATTTGTATTTCTTTAAATAATAAAACCAAGAGTCTCCATCTGATTATTTTATGTCTCTTTCTGCACGAGCGGTGTCTTTCTCAGATTCCCACGTGAGTCAGAACTGGACTGTTCAACTCACTAACTATAGCTCCTAGTGTGGTATCAGATATTTGAATACTCAATTGCTTTTAGTGATGAAAAATTGCTTACTGAGCAGGTGATGTGTGCATGGCAGGGAATCTTCACTCTGTGGACTTTGGCTCTATGGAAATCAGAGACATAAAACTTAAATTAGGAACACATATTCTTTCTTTATAGCATAAGGTAAGTGTCTCATAACCTTGAAGTGATGAGATACAGGTCATTGGGATAAAAGAATGGAAACGAGGGTGTCCTCATTCATATGCCCAACTTGGTGGCTGCCTTGGGCAATTTCCTGTTCTTTAGTCTTCCCATTTGCCAAAGAAAAGGTAGTACATGGAACCTTGCAGAAATTCTGCTAGTAAAGCTTGAAAAGATGAGAAAAGTGTGGCAGAAGGGTGGAAATGTGCCATCTAGGACTGTGTGAGTGGCATTCGGTTTCTTTCTATCCCCAAAAGGTGTCTTGCAGGGTTTTTTTTCCCCTAATGTTTTCATTATGATAAAAAATATATAACATGAAACTTATCCTTTTAATAATTTTCAGTGTAGAATTCAGAGGCATTAAGTACATTCATGTTGTGGTACAGCCATCACCACACTCTACTTCCAGGGCTTTTCCACCATCCCAAACAGGAAGTCTGCCCATTAAACAAACAAACAAACAAACAAACAAACAAGCAAACAAACAAAAATCCCCATTTCCTCTACCCTCAGCCTCTGATCACCTCTATTCCCCCTTCTGTCTCTATGAATTTTCCTATTCGTGATACCTCATTAGAAGTAGAATCATGTGATATTTGTCCTATTGTGTCTGCTGAATTAAAGTGTCTTGAAGGTTCATTGATGTTGTCATATGTATCTGAATTTCATTCATTTTTTGTCCAAATAATATTTCATTGTATGTATATACCACATTTCACTTATCCATCTGTCTGTTGGCAGACATTTGAGTTGTTTCTGCCTTTTGGCTGCTGGGAATAATGTTGCTATGAACATTAGTGTGCAAGTTAACCCTCTTCTGGAAGTTTCCAGTCCACCTCTGCAGCCTTGAAGTCCTGTCACTCAGCTGAGTGGAGGTACGGCGTCTAACAAACAGAAAAGGACCACAGTGGCAGCAGGCAAATGGTTAAAGTTTTGGCTTGAAGTTTTATAGGCTCAGCTCCTTCCCTTTTTTCCTCAGGGCAGACTTTTTCCTGGAATCAAGTTCAGCTCCTAGGACCACTCCATGGGTGGCTGATGGACAAAGCAATAAAGCTGACCGAATCCTGCTCCTTTCCATATTAATGGGGCCATTCGCTGGTGTGGGATTGAAAGTATGTCAGCTGAGTGACAGTTGTTTAATATTCTAATTACATAAACTTTCTGTGTTACAGTTTTGCCATTTGACATATGAGATTTCATAATGTGATTGAATTTGTATGTTGGAACTATGTTTATTAATAGAGACTGACAACAGTTCTAGGAAGAATTTATGCTGAGCCGGCGGAGCGAGTGATGTGGGAAATCCACGGTAATTGTCTGGGGGAGGCTGGACTACAAACTGACCAGAATCTTTTCTGTTTCAGTTTCACAAGAATATTTCTTGGAGATGAAATCCACGTTTTCACTCATTTGGACACACTGTGTAATGATTGGATGTGAGATGAGGGAAGGCTGGCTGAAAAGCGGGAACTTGTAGAGGTCAGAGGTCAAAGGAATTGCTCTATAAAGAGATTGTTCAATGGCAGGAGGGCACAGAAACGTACTTCTATAGCCTGATTTTATTATCTTTTCTTTCAAGAGGCTTTCCTGGCTGTGGGTATAAATATATACAAGTTGGCAGAGGCTTTAGGCTTTTCTTTGGAGAATAACTAAGGTCTACTCAATCCAAGCTAGATAACTGGGTTGGGAGCCATTTTTCAGAGCCGCTGTGCCCTTAAAAGGTGGCAGCGTGATTTTTGCCTCTGTACTCAGCTTAGATCTGAATCAAACTGGGCCTGGGCCAGGAGGTTTCAACAATGTATAATTTAGTGAGGTTAGGCTTGCGCTGGTCTCCAAAGGTAGTTTAAATTGAGTTTAAACAGATTTATGCAAAACTCCAGTACAATATTAGTAAGACCCAAATAAATCAGAAAACTATAGGCATTTTCATCTTCTGGGATATTACAGTCTTAAACTAGCAGAGAGAGTTTGTATGCTAGCGAGGTCAAAGATTATAAAGCAAACAGTTGAGTTCTACCCCTAACCAGACTTCACTTTTTAAAAACGATTGTATATTGATTTTTTTTAAATTATGAAGGTAATATAATTACCTTACAGAAAACATAGGGAAGAAAAAAATTACTCATAAGCCAACACCCTTAAGCAGCTTCTAATGCATTTTGGTATAACTCTTTACAGACTTTTCCCTTAGCATAACTATGTGTCTATTTCTTTTTATGTATTTGTCATCGTAATTTAAGGACAGATTTGTATCTTATTCTTTTCATTTAATATTGCACTAAAACATTTCCCATGCTTCTGTATTGTCTTCATAGCCATAATTTCAAATGGCTTAACTGAGGCAGAGCAAGAAATGCACAGCATTTATGTCACTTGCAACTTGATAGTAAACTAGACCGTGGACACTTGCATCTTTATCGTTCAAGATTTCACCTGTTCTCAAGTAATTCCAAAGGCCCAAGGCTTATAATAATTAGTAATTTTATGAAAGCTATGGGGGAATTTGAATCGTAAGATTGGGGTCTGGGAGCTAGCCAGCCAGTCCACGAACTGATTGCCCAATACCAGGATATTAACATAGTTTTTCTATTTTCTGTTTGTCCCATACGCGTTTTATGGGAAATTATTCTATTAGTTTTTGCTGCATAACAAGCCATGAAGAACTTAGATGCTTAAAACAACAAACATTTGTTATTTAGCTCATGATGCTGAGGTTGGTTGAAAAGTCTTGGAGAATTCTGGCCTGGGATGACTGGCTGGGGCTGGATGGCCTAGGATGGAGTCACTCATGGATCTGGGGTTGGTGGGCTATTGGCCAGCATGGCTTGGCCTTTTCCGCACATGACCTCTCTAGATTGAGCTCATGGTGGTCTCATGGTTTTAAGTGCAGAAAGAGAAAGCAAAATTCACACGCAAGCATTTCTCAAGCATTTTTCAATGGGCTTGCATCATATTTGCTAATGTTCCACAAGACAAAGCAAGCCAGATGGCCAAGCCCAGATCAAAGTTCATTCATAGACCTTATCTTTGATGGACAGAGAAGCAATATCACGTTGCAAAGAGGCACGCATACTGGAATAGAAAAAGCTATTGTTGGCAAGTAAACTAATGCAATTCCATATATAGATGTATGATCAAATTTGGGAATCTGCAAAAGTCTGGCAGAAATCCAAGGGCCACACAACTTGTGATTTAGGGGAGGGGAGCTTCTAGTCATGGGCAAATATTGTAAATAATATTTTAATGTGTATATATTTTTAAAACTATTTTGAGTTATTTGGTTAGGATAGATTCCCAGTAGAGGAATTACTAGGTCAATGAGAATGAGTGTTTTTCTGTCTCTTAATATTTATTTCAAGCTTGCTTTTCAAAAAGTTGTTCAGGACCATGTGCTGTCAGCAGTGTATGTTTGATTATGCATGCGATTACCTGTTTTACCCCACTTTGGTTAGCACTCAGTGTTATCATGAATGGAATTTGCTAATGAAAAGCTAAAAACTGGTTCCTAGGGGCACTGGGTGGCTCAGTTGGTCAAGCGTCGGACTTTTGATTTCAGCTCAGATTTTGATCTCACTCTTTGTGCCCCGAGTCAGACTCTGAGTGACCCCACAGAGCCTGCTTGGGATTCTCCCTCCCCGCCCCCCCCAAAACCCCACTCCACCCCCACGTGCAGGCATGCACTCTCTCTCTCTTTCTCAAAATAAGTAAATAAACATTAAAAAAATGGTTCTTAATTTCGACACATATTCATTAGTATTCTAGAGCTGTCACACCAGAAGGCCACACCGTGGCTGGCTTAAACAACAGAGATTTATTTCTTTACAGTGGCTAGAAGTCCAAGATCAAGATGCTGGCATGTTGGGTTTCTCTTAAGGCCTCTCTCCTAGACTCCCAGAAGGCCACCTTGCTATGTCCATGCATGGCCTTTTTTCTGTGTATACACATCTCTGGTGGCTCATCCTTTCTTATAAAGACATGAGTCATATTGGATGAGGGCCCCACTTTTAGGAGCTCATTTAACCTTAACTACTTCTTTAAAGGCCCTACCTCCAAATGCAGTCACACTGGGGGTTGAGTGTGATTTTGGGGGGCGTATACAATTCAGTCTGTGACAGGATGTACGTAGGTTTTGTGGGGACTAAAGTTCATATAATTTGGGGGCCCTCTTTAAAAAGAATATAGGGACACCTGCATGACTCAGTCAGTTAAGCGTCCGACTTCGGCTCAGGTCACCATCTCACAGTTTGTGAGTTCAAGCCCCGCATGGGGCTCTGTGCTGACAGCTCGGAGCCTGGAGCCTGCTTCGGATTCTGTGTCTCCCTCTCTCTCTCTCTGCCCCTCCCCCACTCACACTCTGTCTGTCTGTCTCTCTCTCTCTCTCAAAAATGAACAAACATAAAAAATGAAAATACAAAGAATAGAAAATCACGCATGTAAAATTGCTAGGTGTTCTTGTTGGGTCTTGGAAGGGCCTTGAGGCTGAGGCCTTCGTGGCTGCACAGTTAGCCTGCCTCTGCTCGTTGCTGTTTTGCACTTTCGTTAATAGTGGGCATAAATGCTACTCATTTGTATCTGCTGGGTATACAGCTAAGGATATTGGTTTTGAATAAAAAGTGGCAGGACAGGAGTGTTACCATTTAGCATGGAAGATTCTCAAGTTTGAAGCTTTGGGTTTAAACGGACGTGTTAAGGTTCTTAGGAGAGGCCTGATTAGCTCCAGCGGAGAAGCACACCGCGTATGTGGTCTGTTTGTCTTGGTGACAATGAATGTGTCTGATTGCCTAAAGTATTGCCTCTACCATCTGAGCACATGGCTGAAACAGGATTTAGAGGGAACAAATCTTCATCCTTTAATTAGATCTGGGGCTCAGAATCTCAGTTCCCTGGAGAGAGGGAATACGTGAACTTAGGTTTACATTAAGATGTAAGTGCCTCATGCTAGATTTTCTAGGAGTAGGTTTTCATAAGGGGAAGGGAGATGGCATTGGGTACCTCACCGTGTGTGTCTGAAAAGAAGGTATTGCAAAATGGAGCTTGGGATGCTAATGGCAAGCTTCACTCTTAAAAATGTTGGATGTAAAACTTCTCACTCTTTGCAGATGACATGATACTGTATATAGAAAAGCTGAAGACTCCACCAAAAAACTGCTAAAACTCATAAATAAATTCAGTAAAGTGGTAGGACACAAAATTAGTACACAGAAACCAGTTGTATTTCTATACACTAATAATGAAGTAGCAGAAAGAGAAATTAAGAAAACACTTCCGTTTGCAATTTCATCCCCCAAACAAAATGTCTAGGAATAGACTTAACCAAGGAGGTGAAGGATCTGTACTCCGAAAACTACAGAAAAAAATGTTGGCGGGGCCGGTGCTGGCTATGGAGGAAAGGGCTGTGATGTCCGTGGATGGAGTTGTCTGCCTGGAGAATCTGTTGTTTCAGAAATGTTGTTTCTGCTACCGTTCCTGCTTCCTTCCCTGTCAGATACAGGGGTCTGAACACAATTAGGGACTCATGGGAAGGGACAGGGCTATGCTGTGACAGGCGTTGCCTTCGACCCACGAGAGTGTAGACACAGAAGAACCAGGCAGGGATCCTGGGCGGGGAGGGGGGTAGTGACGATTAATTAAGTGTGAGTCTTTAGGTAGAGGGTGAGGGGAGTTTGGAAAGCTGGTCTGGCAGTGGGTGGGGTGGAAAGCCAAAGTAACTTGAGTGGAGGTGAAGAAGAGAAAGTCAGAAGAAAAGCCCTCAGGAAATGACACATTTACAGATACATTCATTACATATAGAAAAGGTAAATCTAACTTCCTTTCCCTCTTGTTAAATAATACAGATAATCCATATAGGTATGGATATCGTTATTTATTTTTTAAATGTTTATTCATTTTTGAGAGACAGAGAGAGACAGAACACGAGTGGGGAAGGGGCAGAGAGAGAGGGAGACACAGAATCTGAAGCAGGCTCCAGGCTCCGAGCTGTCAGCACAGAGCCTGACGCGGGGGTCAAACCCACAAACTGCAAGATCATGACCTGAGCCAAAGTCGGACACTCAACCAACTAAGCCACCCAGGCGCCCCTGGAGATCATTATTTAAAATCACCATGAAACTCATGGCTCCTGGAAGACAGCCAATGAAATTCCCAGAGCTGAAAGAGGCCTGTCTTAACCACCAACCTGAGTTACCACTGACACCGAGCAAAACGTGTAGGAAAATATTAGCATTTCCTATTCAAACAAATAGGAGATAGTCTGGGGACATAGGTTTATCTAATTTGCCTTTGAAAAGATAACATATAAGACAGCACAGAGTTTAAGCAGGAAAATCACTTTGCACAAAGTAACCAGTGATCCAAAGTGGGGTACCGAGAACAAGCAGAGCATTGTCTCAACCATGAAAAGAAAACACCCTCTGATTTTCTAATTTTGTTCTGAACCAGATTCTCAGTTAGAATATAAGGATATATTTTCTTTGTCCTTCTCTTGCCTCCCTTCTTAATTTTCTTAACCTCCTATTTTTAATGGGCCTATCTAAGTGGATGTTGAAACAGTCTGAATGTTCAGAAAGAGTACATTTCCTACGTAAACAAACACAGCCCGGCTTAGAGAGAAAGAAAAGCACTCTTGTCAACCCGAAAGGACCCAGCACATGGTAATTTTCGTAATTGAAGTATTCCAGGGATTCCAGAGTCCAGGAACAATCCATAAAACGGGAACTGGACCACACAAAAACACACCCATGGCTCCGGGCGGGCATGTTTGAAAATAAGCAGACCTTGGGGAGTAGGAAGCAGGGGGCTTGCATCAAATGGTCTTTATAAATGCCCCTCTAAAATTAAAACCCTCTCTAAGCTTCTTCCAGGTAAAAATGTTGTCTCGGGGGCTGGAGGCTGTGAAACCCAAGCGCTGTGGAGAGGAAGACAAATAGACTGTTGAGGTCAGGGCTGGAATGACATGACCTTGAGATTTTTGGTTTTTTTTTCTCAAGGTCTTTTACATGCATCACTGGATTACAGTCTCAAGACCGGGATGCCGATGGAATTCACATCCATTGAGAATTGTCTGTGCTCTAGGCACAGAACTACATGGTTGTATACACATTCTCTCCTTTGGGTTCTTCAAAGACAACCCCTAATTATCCCCACAGAAATCATGGCTGAAAAGATGAGATGGTGAGAGAGTTCCTAAACCTATTCTAAACATGCTATCCTCTGGAAGTTGTCTGCCATTGTCAAAGACAATGCTTTCTTGCCTACGTGTTGGGAAAATTCTTGACTCTCTTAATTCTCTAAGTAACTGTTATTGAAGCAATCAGATCATTTTTTAAAACAGCAGGCGAAACGTCAACGCTTTAAAAGATAGTCTATCTGTGATTCTTGTAGCTTCCATTCTAATCCAGTTGAAGTGCTGTGGGCACCAGAGTATAGATGAGAATTCCGGCACCTCCAAGGATTAGCAGAACATGGGGAGAAAAAAGAGACCCTGTTATCTTTCCATAGTGGTGGCCATTTAACCTCTCAGAGATGGGAGTCAAAATTTCCTTCGGTGTAAGTGGTAGCTTTTGACTGGCTGTAAGGAGAGCCCAAGTTTGTTTAATTTGGAGTAAAATTTTATGAGTTAAGCTCTAGTGAGGGAAAGCAGCAGTAAACACAGAACATATTGGTCATTATCCCAAGTAGTTCTACATTCTTTCTCATGCATGAGAAGAGAAAAAAAATTTCAAAAAAATGGGGAGCCCCGTTACTCAAATGTGTGTGTGTGGGTGTGCGCATGCACACATCTATAATTTTGTTTTGACCAAACCATCTGGTGTACAATATGCCCCAGTAGTGTGAAGGCAAACATTTACCAGGAGATTCACATGGTTTCTGCTGTGTGTAAACATACTTGCCGAAGACTCTTACAGAAGTTTCTAGAAAGTGGAGATAAACATAGATCTCTCTCTGCATATATTCACACAGTTCAATCCTTTGCAGACCAAACTGTTATTTATTTTGGTGGACCTTATAAACTCAGGTGGGTTAAAGTGCCAGAGAGCCATACACAATCTGGAAATGATCACTGTTGCGTCTGAGGAAAACTACCTTTCTTCTCAACTTTAGTAATAGGAGCAAAAAATTCAAGGATATTGTGGTATGATTGTGTGCTGAAAAGTGGATTAAATCTCAATTAAAGTGTAACATAAATAATACCTTAACTAAGAATGTTAAAAGTGAACTTGAAATGGTCTTAAAAACAAAGGAGGTAATTTGCCTGATTTATTAGGGGAGAGAAAAAGTAGCTTGGTGTGTGTTCTGTGGATTTCATGTTTAATGGGACAGACTTCTAGGGAAACTGCTGGGATTTGGGGAAAGCTAAACCAAGAGCTCCTAGCATGCTGGCTGGATTTTTAAGAGGCTGGAGGGAGGGAAAAATCACCCGCCCATCCACCCAGCCATCCAACCAACCAACCAACCAACCTACCAAGCAAGCTGATTGCCCAGGTCTGGGGAACATGGCCATTGTTTCCAGAGGGGGTCCTGGATATCAGAAAGCCACTCAGTGAGGGAGCACTTAAACTTCAAAAGGAGAAAGGGGATTTATTAGGAGGCTTGAGGGGAATGTTCCTGTAACAGGGGCCCCTGCTGTTATCATTCCCAGGCCTGTGCGTTGCTGAAAACATTCTGGTAAGATCCAGATACCACTTTGGCTCTTCTCGTGTTAGCTTCGGCTGGAACATTTCGCACTACCGTCTCTCTGAGAAGTCCGGGATGTAAGGTGCTTCCTTTGAAAGCCTCTTAGCCCTTCACAAAGAATAGGCCACATTCAGCCTCACTATGGGTTGGCAGTGGGGACGGGCTGGAGGTGCTGGAAGACATGCTTCTGGCTGGTCATGTGTCAGTAGGCAAGGGCTACTGAGGGCTCTTGGCCCTCAGTCCTCATGTGAAATGGGGGAGTTGTTCTTTGAGGAATTTTCCAGCTCTAAAATCCTATGATTCTCAGTGGGCCAGAAAAATGCAGCCTCTGAGCAAACAAACCTCAGAGTGGCAGAGTGGAAAAGCTTGCCAAAGGCCATGCAGCAATTGATGGTCAGTTCTAAAAAGAACCTGAGACCGTATCTGTCTTCTGACAGCTAGACTCTGACATCCAATAAGGCTGTGGGCTCTCGGAGGGCGATGACCATGCCTATCCTGGTCACGATTGTATGTCCCGTACGCCTGGCACATAGCCAGCCCTCCAAAGGCATTTATTGACTCAGTAAATGAAAGGATGAATAGAAACCAGGGACTTCCTAGGAGAGGATATGGCTTTCTCAGTTCTGTGGCATGGAACCCCACGTGATCAGCAAGACTGAATTTCATACCGAGGTCGGCAGACGCCCCAGCATCCTGGAAGAGAGACGGACAGAATGACTGTTTGGGAGAATAAAACATTTCTGTCATTAATATTGACGGCAAAATCTGGATTGCTGTTTCACAGACGCACACGCCAAGCGTCATACTTCTGGAGGCGACACAAGGAAAATTGGATGATAGCTTTGACTGTGGATATTGATGAGTCAAGCGGCAAATCTCGAACTGTCTAGGGTTGTGCAACAGAGTCCCTTTGATGGGACGCGCGGAGGAAGTAGGTTACGTGAGGACTCTTCATAAAACATGTCACAAGTTTTTGAAATAGCACATTGTGACCCAGTGCATGCTCACCAAATGAAAATGAAAGCTTTATGAGATGAAGCTGGCTTTTACTTTGTGCACCGTACCCTGATATTTTACGCTAATTCCATTTGGTTTTTATTTTATTATTTAAAACTGCTCAGTACAATTTACTAAGTTGATTTTGTGACCAACGCATAATCAGCAAACAATACTAAAAGATGTGTTTGAAGTGGGACAATTTATGGTACGTGTGCAGTAGGCAGTTCATCGTTTTCATTTTCATTAAAAAAAATCGTTTTGTTGAGATATGGTTTCAATGCCACACAACTGACCCATTTATAAAGTTTTTAAAATTTTTGTTTATTTTTGAGAGAGAGAGGGAGAGAGTCAGAGTGCTAGTGGGGGAAGAGGCAGAGAGAGAGGGGGACACAGAATCAGAAGCAGGCTCCAGGCTGTCAGCGCAGAGCCCGTCGCGGGGCTTGAACTCACGAACTGTGAGATTGTGACCTGAGCCGAAGTCGGATGCTTAACCAACGGAGCCACCCAGGTGCCCCAATTCGCCCATTTAAAGTACACGATTCAGGGGTGCCTGTGTAGCTCAGAGGGTTGAGCGTCTCTGACTTTGGCTCAGGTCATGATCTCACAGTTTGTGAGTTGGAGCCCCATTTCAGGCTCTTTGCTGTCAGCACAGAGCCCTTTTTGGATCTTCTGTTGCCCTCTCTCTCTGCTCCTCCTTTGCTTGTGCTCTCTCTCTCTCTCTTCATAAAATAAATAAATATTAAAAAAATAAAAAAATTATATAAAAAAATAAAGTACACAATTCAGGGGTGACTGGGTGGCTTGGTCGGTTAAGTGTCCAACTCTTGGTTTTGGCTCAAGTCATGATCTCATGTTCGTGGGATTGACCCCACATCAGGCTCTTCAGTGACAGTTCAGAGCCTGCTTGGACTTCTCTCTCTCTCCCTCTCTCTCTGCCCCTCCCCACTCTTTCTCTCTCTCTCAAAAATAAATCTCTCTCTTTCAAAAATAAATGTACAACAAGGTACATCCATGTTGTAGCATGTGTCAGAGCTTCATTCCTTTTTTTCTTTTTCTAAGTTTATTTATTTGTTTCGAGAGAGAAAGTGAGGGGAGGAGGGGCAGGGAGAGAGAGAGAGAGGGCGGGAGAGAGAGAGAATCCTAAGCAGGGTCCACACTGGCAGCGTGGAGCCCAGTATGGGGCTTGAACTCACTCACTAACTGTGAGATCATGACGTGAGCCAAAATCAAGAGTCAGAGGCTTGACCTACTGAGCCACCCAGGCGCCCCTTCATTCCTTTTTAAGTCTGAGTAATATTCCAGGGTATGGGGTATGCCACGTTTTGTTTACCCCTTCATGTAGGCATTTCGTCTTTATGTACATAAAGGCTGACTGTTGCTGTTAGAGCCTTCCAGAAACCACTAATTTGAAGGATGGCATAGTGGAAGCCCCGGACACCCTTGCTGGTGAGAATGTTTCACAACCTGTGAAACTGTTCACAACCCCACAGTGCATCCTGACACGTCTTCCTGTTTCCTCCCTCGTTCTCACCGTCATGAGGAGTCAAAGATGGAGGGTGCAGGAAAGAGCTGGTTCTGATGGAAATGAGGGTCGCAGAGCACCTGTTCCTTCCTTCAGGTGGCAGCGGCCGCTGGCGGGAAGCACGGGCCGGTGCAGGAGCACTGCATGCGCCGAGCCGTTTGGCAGGGCCCACGGAGAGCACAGCCCACGGTGCACGGAGCCCCGCGGCAGGAAGGAGCCCCTTGTCCGCCCACCATGATTTCAGGTGAAACCTGATCTGCAGAAGGAAGTTTCTCGAATCTGAGTATTCTCACCTTGAGTTCCTTAAACTCACGCTTTTAAGGTGCTCAGTCTCACCAAAATCACAAAGACAAGCTGCTACGTTGCAGTTGGATCCTCTTTTGGGGTCTGTGTTATTTTATCTTTTCAAACATCTCCTTTCGCGCTTTTATTTTATTAAAAAAAATTTTTTTGGGGCGCCTGGGTGGCGCAGTCGGTTGAGCGTCCGACTTCAGCCAGGTCACGATCTCGCGGTCCGTGAGCTCGAGCCCCGCGTCGGGCTCTGGGCTGACAGCTCAGAGCCTGGAGCCTGTTTCGGATTCTGTGTCTCCTTCTCTCTCTGCCCCTCCCCCGCTCATGCTCTGTCTCTCTCTGTCCCAAAAATAAATAAACGTTGAAAAAAAAAATTAAAAAATAAAATAAAATAAAAAGGAACCCAGAGAAGATTTCAGTGGCCTTTTCCTTGTCATCCTGCTGAAGAGTGTGGTTAGGTGCCCACTTCCTTCCCTCCCGGAGCACTCCCGTGGCATGGGGACAAGCCACTCGGGTAGTTTTTGAA
>NW_024412391.1:45276927-45555774 GCF_014898765.1 Herpailurus yagouaroundi
GGAGCACTCCCGTGGCATGGGGACAAGCCACTCGGGTAGTTTTTGAAATGTCACCAGCTCCTGATAGACAATCTAAATAAGGACTGCTAAGTGAGTAACTTGTTGTAGTTGTTGTTCGGAATTTGAAATTCTAGAAAGTTTTATCCAGCATTTCTACACATTTTTTTTTTTCTTGGAGAGCCTAAACAATTTCTTTATTTTACACATTTTGCTCAAACAATTCTGTTCTTCTCTATTACCACTGTCCTAATACATCATGTTCAACTTCTCTTTTCTTTTACTTTTCTTCTTCTTCTTCTTTTATTCTAATGATTTTCATTAGTAACCCATGCCACAGGAAAAGATACAATTTTAACATGAAAGCAATTCTTCTTCCACCTAAGTAAACTAGTAAAGACAATGGAAAGGAGAACGAATGTGTTTTCAAGGGCCATTTCCCCCCTCCATTGTATCAGCTCATTGCAGATGGCATGTATACAATTCACTTGTGACTGAATCATAATAAATATGAGACAATATGGTATAAACCACTTTTTACAACACGATGCTTACCAATAAATTCCACTTATAGCCTTAAATCAAATTGGTGCAGATGCGAAAATTATATAAAACTGGTGGTACCTGTTCCTGACCTTGTGCGGGCCTTCCCAGATTTGACTCAATAAACTTTTTCTTCCCTAATGATCTGGCAGTTATTCCTATCAAGAGGATACGATGGGGGAGCTGCATGGTGGGGGAGTGAAGCAGTGATTCAGAGACCACCAGGGCCCTTAAGAAGATTAATTTGTATGAGGAACCTGAAAAGTTGGAAAAATCTCAGTGCATTTCTGAATACACATATTCATTTTGAGCTGATTTCTGTTCCTCTTGTGCCCTGTAAAATTTCAAGGAATGTAGTTGAGGTCTGGAGATTTCCACAAAGAGATTAAGAGAGGCTATAAACTGAAGAAATAGTGGTTTTGTATAACTGGTGGGCATGAAATATTTTCAGTGCCGAGACGATTTTCAGTATAGAAATCAGTACACTGATTTTCGGTATAGAAACTGAGCAAACACCTTATAAACATTTAGGGAACATTTCTATTAGTGCTCTTAATAATAGGGCATATGAGTTTAAAAAGGGCCTGCATCTGTTATCTTTACTTGGAACAACATATGAGTCTAGTGTTGTATTATTTCATTAACTAGTCAGTGAAGTGGCTAAATTTTCTGTAGACATTTATGTCTGATTTTGTGTTTTGTTTAGAAGCCAACCCCTTTGGGAACCTTAATGAACACTTTTATTTAATACTCGCTGGATTTCATGATAATAACCAAATACTTATCATCTTTCTACTTTTAAAAGAGTGGGGCCCCTTGACCCAATGAAATCCCGAAATGTTCTCTCACAACGCGTCCGTCAGTCCACTTTAGAGCAGGGCTAGACAGGCTATTTCCTGGCTCCTTCTTGCAGTCCAGATGATGCACTGATCCTGTAACTGCTTGGAGAAGGGGGAACCTTATCCATTTCTTTGAGAGTGGTAAGGTTAGGGGATTTCATGGAGTCTTACCCAAAATTTTAGCTATTTCTAGCTCAGAGGGGCGCTGGGGGGGAACGAGTGCAGGGCATGATGGGAGCAGGTGCAGTTAGGTAGACCTGAGGTGCAGCCTCACTTGAGCTACTTGCGGACTCAAGCAAGGGACTTACCCTCTTTCAACCTCTCTTCTCCCTTGTAAATTAAGGATAATGTTATTTACCTCCAGGGTAGATGTTAAGATTAAATGACTTTGCAAAGTGGTATGTAAAATAGAAACAGTTATTTTATTATCGTCATGTAATTATGGAGTGGTCCTGCATCCCTAAGGGATAAGTAAGGGCACAATTTTGAATGACAGGGAGTTTTTTTTTTAATATAATTTATTGTCAAGTTAGCTAACATACATTGTATACAGTGTGCTCTTGGTTTTGGGGGTAGATTCCCGTGATTCATCAATTACATATAACACCCAGTGCTCATCCCAACAGGTGCCCTACTCAATGCCCATCACCCATTTTCCCCTATCCCCCAGTACCCCCCCCCCCCCCAGCCCTCAGTTTGTTCTCTGTATTTAAGAGTCTCTTCTGGTTTGCCTCCCTCCCTCTCTGTTTGTAACCATTTTTCCCCTTCCCCTCCCCCATGTCTTCTGTTAAGTTTCTCAAGTTCCACATATGAGTGAAAACATAGGATATCTGTCTTTCTCTGACTGACTTATTTCACCTAGCATAATACCCTCCAGTTCCGTCCACGTTGCTGCAAATGGCAGGATTTCATTCTTTCTCATTGCCAGGTAGTATTCCATGGTATATATAAACCACATCTTCTTTATCCATTCGTCAGTTGATGGACATTTAGGCTCTTTCCATAATTTGGCTATTGTTGAAAGTGCTGCTATAAACATTGGGGTACAAGTGCCCCTATGCATCAGCACTCCTGTATCCCTGAGGTAAATTCCTAGTAGTGCTATTGCTGGGTCATAGGGTAGGTCTATTTTTAATTTTCTGAGGAACCTCCACACTGTTTTCCAGAGCAGCTGCACCAGTTCGCATTCCCACCAACAGTGCAAGAGGGTTCCCGTTTCTCCACGTCTTTGTCAACATCTGATTTTCCTGAGTTTTTAATGTTAGCCATTCTGACAGGTGTAAGGTAGAATCTCAATATGGTTTTGATTTGTATTTCCCTGATGAGGAGTGATGTTGAGCATCATTTCATGTGTCTGTTGGCTGTCTGGATGTCGTCTTTAGAGAAGTGTCTATTCATGTCTTCTGCCCATTTTTTCACTGGATTATTTGTTTTTCGGGTGTCGAGTTTGGTAAATTCTTTATAGATTTTGGATACTAATCCTTTATCCGATATGTCATTTGCAAGTATCTTTTCCCATTCTGTCGGTTGCCTTTTAGTTTTGTTGATTGATTCATTTGCTGTGCAGAAACTTTTTATCTTGATGAGGTCCCAATAGTTCATTTTTGCTTTTATTTCCCTTGTCTTCAGAGACATGTCGAGTAAGAAGTCTCTGTGGCTGAGGTCAGAGAGATTGTTGCCTGTTTTCTCCTCTAGGGTTTTGATGGTTTCTTGTCTCACATTTAGGTCTTTCATCCATTTTGAGTTTATTTTTGTGTATGGTGTAAGAAAGTGGCCCATTTTCATTCTTTTGCATGTTGCTGTCCAGTTCTCCCAGCACCATTTGCTAAAGAGACTGTCTTTTTTCTGTTGGATACACTTTCCTGCTTTGTCAAAGATTAGTTGGCCATACATTTGTGGGTCCAATTCTGGCATCTCTATTCTATTCCATTGGCCTATGCATTTGTTTTTGTGCCAATACCATACTGTGAGTGACAGGGCATTTGATGGATTCAAAGCCTTTTGGTTTCCACCCTTGCCCCCTTCACAAGGTGATCTTAATTCCAAAGATATTAAATAAGTGGTATCTCTACGCTAAGGAGCAATTTTATTTTTTAAGCAACAGTAACTTAATCTATTATAAACTATAATAGATTATAATGAGATGTGGAGGATGTCTGTGGGGACAGATTTACTTCTCAGATAAAAAAATACAAAATACATTGGGGATAAAGCCTTCTGATTATCCTCTTCTTTGTTAATTGCAATAGTTCTGTGAAAATATGATGCTAGAGCTCTAGCAGCCATCTTGCAACCATGAGGCAATTAGCAAGAAAAGCCAAAATGCTTAAGATGGTGGAGCTGAAGGAAGGAATAAGTATGAATTTTCAATAGTAAAGTTGAGCTGCTAAAAGTGTTGAATTCACCTGCTTCCAGATTCCACACAGTTCAAAGCCCCCATTAGACAGGTTTCAGTTTGTACATGAACCCATTGGCTACTCTAGGCAATATTCAAAATGCAGCATGGGATCTGTGGCAGGGGGAAGATGGATGAAGCCTTTTCAGAGTTAGGGAAGATGCATCAGGTGAGGAAGAAAGGTCAGATGAACATTTCAGTTATAAGGAACAGAATGTGCAGTGACCCAGAGGCATAGTATTGTGTGGAGTGTTTTAGAGGCTAAGAGTAGTCCAGCTTAGTTAAATGCAGTGGTTGTCCGCTGGACTACCCCTCGGAGAGAATTTGAAAATGTCCCAATGCCCAGCAGGTGATTCTAGCATTTGGTGGATGGGATGCTAACTGCCTTGCAGTTTGAGGGTTGTAAAATGAGCACAAATATCAAACAGGAAGTCCATATGGCAACAAGATCTGGTTGTCTACCTTGTTGATATAACATCTCCTCTAGGGACAAGAAGTCTTCCTTTCTTCAAATGCTGAGAAAGAGAAAGAGTGATTTCATTTCTTAGGGATGAGAGACTGTAACCATGCTTAAAGAGTGAGGGGACCCTCCCGACAGCCACTCTTGAATATCATCAGAATTGTCTTCTTAAACATTTCAGTCTCTCATTCTGAAATTTGTCATTCTTACTGTTAAAAACCAACAACCCAGGAGCAAGGAATAAATGATCCCCATGAATGAAAGGTTGTTCTTATATTTAGAACAGATCCACTCTCAAAACTCTGTAGCTACATAGCTCATTCCTTTAGAATTTTAAGGACTAAAGTGTGGGCATATTTACAAATGTAAAATAGGTCAAAATATTTGTTTATGTTTCTTGAATACAAAATAATATGTGCACATGGTAAAACCATGCAGTCTATAAAGTCAAAGTTTCCTACAATTCCCTTCCTTCCAGATAAACCCTATTAATAGGTTGATGCATTAGAATGTTTCTATTGATAAAGCAGCACATTTACTTTCACGTGAATGGATAAGACCTAGTTTTACATTTTGGGGCAATGCACTATGTAACAGAAGCCATCTCTTACAAGCACGGTGGGGATTTTTCCACGAGGAGGCCAAGAAGAGGAGGACTTTTATTTCTTCTGTTTCGTCTAGGTTTGAGGGGCAGAGTGAATGTTCTGCCAGTGTGCACCAGTCCAACTGCAATCCGATCAGATTTGGCAAGTATCTGTTCTAATTGGTTGGGGCCTGTGCCCAATAGTTAAATATTTTAAATACGCCCCTCTGCTATGGACTGAATTGTGCCTCCCCCCTTCCCATTCCTATGTTGAGGTCCTGAGCCCCTAGTGTGGCTGTATTTAGAGAGAGGGTCTTTATAGAAATAATTCAGGTTAAATGAAGTCATGAGAGTGGAATCTTGATCTGGTAAAATTAGTGTCCTTACAAGAAGAGAAACCAGAGATTCCTCTGTCTTTCTCTCTCTCTCTCTCCATCCTGTGAAGATATGGCTAGAAGGTGGTTGCCTGTAACCCACCGAAAGAGCTTTCACCAAACACTGACCCCTGGCACCTTGATCTTACAGAGATCAAGAGCGGTGAGAAACAAATTTTTTTGTTATTTAAGCCACCTGGTCCGTGGTATTTTGTGATGGCAACCTTAGCAGACTAAAAGATCCTTCTAACAATATTGATTCACCCTGAAAGTTCCAGCAGTGCATTTAGTTATCTTTAGAGTATGATAGCTTGAAAGAAGATTGTGTGTGTGTGTGTGTGTGTGTGGTTTTTTTTTTTTTTTGATGGCCATTTGCAATTTATCTGTCCATATGCAATTACATAAAAACAGACTCCACATTCAAATTTCAATAGCATCAACTTTCCAAGTTCACTGTATCCAGGGAACCACCTCTGCCTTCCTTGGACACCGCTGGGTGGAAGAAAGTCTCACTCAGGAAAACTTTCTCACATAATTACCAGCCAGGGGATAACCCAAGTCCACGGTCCACAGACGTCTTTCCTTTTCCCTCATTCTCAAAATCCTGAAGCTTGGATGAGGAAAAAAAGAAAACCTTTCCCGTGGAAATATTGTATCTCACACTCTCTATTCTCCTGATTTACACCAGGTCATCATTTGGGACAAGTGTATTTTGGAGTGGGCCTTGGGAACAGAAGGGGAGAGACAGAAAACAATTTGTTTCAAGCCATACTTGTTTCAGGGATTTGCATTTGTCCTTAATTTTAAAATTAGAAGGATTATTAAAAGTATTTGGTTCTAGTTGTCTATGAAGGATGTCTTTCTTCTTTTCTTTTTTTTGTTTTTTAAGTTTATTTTTGAGAGACAGAGAGAGAGACAGATCATGAGTGGGGAAGGGACAGAGAGAGAGGGAGACACAGAATCTGAAGCAGGCTCCAGGCCCTGCACTGTCAGCACAGAGCCCGACACAGGGCTCGAACTCCTGAACCGTGAGATCGTGACCTGAGCCGAAGTCGGCAGCTTAACTGACTGAGCCACCCAGGCGGCCCAGGATGTTTTTCTTCTTATGTTTAGAAATAGGTGAATGTGTTTTCTGATATGCATTGACATAATAGGACACACATAAGCTAGGTGATATTGGGACTTCCAGTTCAGTTTGTTTTCAACTCAAATTTATTTGGAATCTCATTGCTTGATAAAACATCCTCAGGAAAAAGAAAATTACTTAACTTTCTTGGGAAAAGCTGGGCCTTCTCATGTTTACCTGAAGATAACTTTATTTTACAACTTATTAGATGTCTTTCCTGAGATGGTTCTTCAATATTTCTTACAAAAATAATTTATTGGTTTTTTTAAAATTTACTTTATTTCAAATAGCCTTTGAGAGATTTCTTATGTAGATATGAGATTTCTTTGGTTAGATTGAAATTTATTTTAGTACGTGATATGAAGCTTCCTTTTATTTATTACTGGAAAAATCTAAAGGGTAGCTCATTATATCAACACACCCTGAAGGGTAGGACACACTCAAGCCTTCCTCGGTTGTTTAATAGAAGCTCCTAATTTTCTCCTTGTCAGTGTTCATACCCGTTAGGATTTGTCTAGAATGTTCTTAAAGGTGTCTGTGCATCTTGCTCCCCAAAATGACCACACCCATGTCTAGAATGGAGGGACCTCTTCCTTGCCATGCAGGACAGTCAATTTTGGAATTTACTGGTGTGAGAAGAATGGAGAGGCTGGGTTGTTCAGGTCCATCCCCTGAGTCATGGGGCAAGTTAAGGTAGAAGCCGAATTGTAGTTCATGGTCATGGGGGCTTCACCGTGATGGTCGGTTGTCCATATGTCCCTTCACACCGCACAGGCAGGAATGTCATCAATGGGAAGAACCCCCATTTCCCTGTGATCAAATGACATACAGTTCTCATGTCCCATTCTGAGAGAATATATTTTATGTATTCTCTTTCCTAGTGCAAAAATAACAGTTGAAAACGTCTATCATTTATAAGGCCTTTTATCCTCTTGGAGAAAACAAAGCCACGGAATCTCAGTGCTGTGAACCTGTGGCTTCAGACCATGGTGGGTTCTTTGGGAAAGTGCCAAAAAGCTGGTTTCTGGAGGAGAAACATCAGCATTTTCCTTGTGGGACTTTAATTGGAAAGAGAATGGTGGTTCAGCCTAGACAAGAGATCAAAATGAAACAAGCTGTGTTTTCATCCTTGTCCCTTAATGGACCATAATCCTGGTTGTAAAAACCCACCACTTAAACTTTGGCAGTCTTGCGTTCCCAGGAAGCTTTATTACTCAGTATTAGCTCGACTCAAGACGTAGCTTCTCCACGCCAGGTTTGAGCCAAGGCCACTGGGGAAGAGAATGTGTTTGTGGGCAAGTCAGGGCTCCCCCGCGGCCCTGCAGTGAGCTACACAGTGGTCCTCTGCGGCCCAATGGCATTTTTCTGGGTGGAGAAAATATGTTTTAGCCCATTCCATACAAACCCATAGCTTGGGCCAAGGACACAAAGGGAGACTTAGAGAATTCTGAACCTCAGGTTTTCCTGAGAGTGGCAAGCCAATACATAACTGTAAACCACTTTAAGAACATTTCCCCCCTTCGGGGCGCCTGGGTGGCGCAGTCGGTTAAGCGTCCGACTTCAGCCAGGTCACGATCTCGCGGTCTGGGAGTTCGAGCCCTGTGTCAGGCTCTGGGCTGATGGCTCAGAGCCTGGAGCCTGTTTCCGATTCTGTGTGTCTCCCTCTCTCTCTGCCCCTCCCCCGTTCATGGTCTGTCTCTCTCTGTCCCAAAAATAAATAAACGTTGAAAAAAAAATTTAAAAAGAACATTTCCCCCCTTCAAGTGAATCCAGCATGCTCTGGATAATCTCATGCAAAAGGGTCAGGACCTGCAGGCCACCTGGGGACGGTGTTCCTAACCAGTTCTTGCTCATTTATGCCTAGTGCTTGGTCTGTTTACCTTTGTGCCAATCAGTCAACTCTGGGTGCTCTTGACCTTGGTGCTTGGCCCTGGCTGTTTCCTGGTCAGACTGATCTGTTCCATTCATCCTACCAGTCAGATCTTCTCCTGTGTAGGCAGTTACATGCTGAGGAAGCATCCAAGGTTCTTGCTGTATCGTTCGGCTTCCCTGGATAGTCATAAGAAATGGAATTTACTCCAGCAGAAGCCCATCCCTGATTGCCGTAGGTAGATTTAATGTCAAAAGTGGACCCACTCCAGGGTCTGCCTAGGCTGAGGATGAGCTATACTTCTATAATTCCAGCAAAAGATAATCCATGTCCAAATTAGACTTTTTTCTTCTCTGATCAATCTTGTGGCTTAAAAGAATGTAATGGAGATGAAGTGTTTTCACTTAAGATGACTAAGTCTTATTTTTCCAAATATATTATTAAACCACTTAGATTTCTATTGCCCACCCTTCTCGCCGTAGTGCACTTTGCGGATCCCCCAGAGGAACGTTGCTTTGCTACAATGCGCCCACTCAACGGCAGTAGAGGGGGGGGACGCCAGCACAGCCCTGCCTGGCTAGCTTTCAGAGGATGAAATGAAAATCATTTCTGTGTCTGAAACGAGAGGGGGGATATTGTGTAGGCAGGAGGCAATTATCCAGGTTGGACTTGGGCCAGGCCAGTAAGGATCAGTTGCTCCTCTTGCAAAAATTACCATCTGGTCTTTAATGACCCAGAGTGGTCAGGCTGGCATTAATTTACACCTCATCTCAGGAAGGCACCTCTGAGAATGAGAATGCCTGGTAATGTAATACTGCTTCTCGGCTCCAAGGGAAGGGGGCTAGTGTTAAGTGGAGATGGGAACTGTTTGTTCGAAAGGGTGTATTCCAGAATGAGGGCAAGGGTTCACAAAAAGGCGACCCTTTGAACAGAAGGCAGTAAGAGCCAACACAGAAGGGATGAGCCCAGACACTAGTAACCCATTCTAAGATGTGCTAGGTCCATTTGTACCATTCACGTGTTCATTTGGCAAAGGTTCGTGGGAAGCTCACCAAGCATCGAAGACTGAGCACCGTGCTGGCAAGCACAATGGCCCCATGGCTTACAGTGATGAACAGATGGCGGTCTCTGCACACAGGCCAGTGGGGATGTAGATATAAATACATATTTTTGTAGAGGTCTGTTCAAGGTGCTATCACAGTACCAGAGAGCAAGAAAGGACTTTTCTTGGGGGCAGGGGTGTAGAGTGTCTCAACGTAAGGAATTTTCAAAATCCATTGAAGATGACCTAAATGTCAAAAGATGTGCTTTGATGTGGTCTTTTTTAAAGTTATAATAAGAAAAAAATAAAGTTATAATAATAGTTTACATTCATTTGAGCCTTACATATATCAATTGCTGTTCTAAGCCCTGTATATGTATTATTAAAAAAATTTTTTTTAAATGTTTATATATTACTGAGAGACAGAGAGACACCGAGTGTGAGCAGGGGAGGGGCAGAGAGAGAGGGAGACACAGAATCTGAAGCAGGCTCCAGGCTCCCAGCTGTCAGCACAGAGCCCGACGCGGGGCTTGAACTCACGAACTGTGAGACCATGACCTGAGCCAAAGTTGGTCGCCCAACTGACTGAGCCACCCGGGCTCCCCTATATGTATTATTAATAAGTTAGATTAATCCTCCTAACAGCCCTATGAAAGAGAGGCTATAATTATTTCTACTTTGCAGTTGAGGGAAATAAAGCACAGAGAGATGATGAGGCAGCTTGGCCAGGGATACCCAGGGACTAAGTGGCAGAGTCTTGATTTGAATTTGGAACAAGACAGAAAATTACATAAAAGAATATGATCAAGAAATCAGCATAAACCAAAAGATTACCTTATAAAACAATGACGTTTGGTTATTAACAATGACATGTATTTTGCTAACATGAAATATATTCCTAAAGAGACCAAACCACCCTGCAATTCTTTCCTTTTGACCAACAGAATATGTCCTAACATGTTACAAAGAGAAAATGAAAACACAGTTAACTATAACTTTGAAGAAATCCTGTTTCAATAGCTGTTGAAAATCATTCTGCTCAATACAAGTATCTGTAAACTCTACAAACAGTTGAAAGAAACCAGTTTCACTAAGTTAGTGAAGTTGGAAAATGTATCAAATGGGGCGTTTAGATAAATGGATTATTTGGTAATTGATTTTTAGCAAATTAGTTTCTGACGAACTGATTCTCTGTTACTGACTTATAGCCAATGCTCACTCCTGAGAGAACTTAAGGTAACGACCAACAAATGCCTCCTCTTGTACCTGTAGTCTGCAGGCTACGAGAGTCATCAAAGAGGTCTGCCAATGTGACATGATAAAGAAGGAAGGTGGGTTCTGGACAAGAGAATTCAGTGGCTGCAACCTTTGAGGACTTGAGCAGATTCAGAACTCAAACCCAGTCGAACTTCATATTCCATGTCTTTTCTATGATGCTGTGTTGCCTCACAAAAACAGCGTCATATGAGCGTCAAGATTCCAGTGAAACCTTTGCAGACCAAGCTCTGAAATCTTGTTAGGGCTCCTTCCTGGGATAGCTTTGGGGGACTGTCCTTGTGGTGTCTTATCTCTTACAGATTTCATGCAAAGAGGCTGGAGGCGAATGTGAAGGAAATGAAAAACAAAATAAAACAAAGCAGCTAACACACCCACAGTCCTGAGATAATAGATAATGTTAAAAAACACAGTACCGGGGCTCCTGGGTGGCTCAGTTGGTTAAGAGTCCGACTTTGGCTCATGTCATGATCTCATGGTTTGGGAGTTGAAGCCCCGTGTTTGGCTCTGTGCTGACAGCTCAGAGCCTGGATCCTGCTTCGGATTCTGTGTCTTCCCCTCTCTATGTACCTCCCCTGTTTGCACTCTGTCTCTCTCTCTCAAAAATAAATAAACATTAAAAATTAACAACAAAAAAACCCACACGATACCAACTGTCCTGATATCCTGCTTGAGGAGGCCAGAAATGGGCTATGAGATCTCCTCCAGTCCCGTCCAGTCTTGTGAGTCTGACAGCTGCTGGAGTTTGTGGGATGCTTATCGTTGGTTGGACCAATGGCCTGGTCATACTGCCTGTAAATATGGAGTGTGGCCTCCCTGAAATGTTGCCGTAAGATCTTTCCATCTTAGCATTTCGGTACCCATCCTCTTCAGTGTTTCCCAAAGAAATTCTTTGGAATGTGATCTGCCAGTTTTCAGCACATCATTCCAGCGAGCCCAAGCTGTGCCCAACATTGCTTCACCACATCAAATAGGTGTTGACGCCACGTTGGCACAAGTTTGGCATTGCTCTGCACAGACCGCACGTGTCTGGTTTGTAAACATAACAACGCTGAGCTTTCATTCGGGTATGAGGCAAGTCCCAGCACTTGTTTTTCTGCCAGACTGCCCCGATGGTAATAAATCTGAGACACTAGCATCACCCTGGTTAGCATCTCTTGAAGACAAGCCTTCCTTCCAAGAATGTTGCAATGTGTGGGCCTTTCTCTTGGGTATTTCTGCATTTTCTATCTATTACGTGTGCCCTGTTATGGATCTCTCTTTTTTTCCCCCATGAAGCTTTTAATAAAGTACGACATTCTTAAAACAAAGGGTATTTTCTTCAGAATCCTCTTTGGTGGCCATCTAACGATTTTTTTTTAAAGGCTGTTAATACTGGAGGCATTCTTTAAACAGGGCTACCCTTCGCCAGGGGCCCTGGAGGATTTGTATTTCAAATGGCAGTACTGTGAGGGAGGAAGCTTTTATGGCTGGAAGAGCTATTCTGCTTTATAGTTGTGAAAATTTGTTTTTGAAACAGGTCTTTATGGATTTACAATACTGCATCAGCCTGGCGACCAGAACCTTATGCAGTTTTGTGAGATTTCGCTCACTTCCCTTCTCCCAGTATCACCTGCATCACGGGTCACAAATAGCTCCGGGGGAGGGGTCCCCATTTCTGCTGATGTGGCAAAGTATGGTACAAATTAAACTGCCCCGGTGGTATATGGAGGACTGCCAACATTTTCTTTTTTTGGTGCTTTTATCTTCAAAAGGGCAGAATTGGCCCTTAACATGTGTATTTTATTTACATCTGGTACATACATGGACAAGAATAGTTAACCAGAAACAAGCCACCTTGGGGCGCCTGGCTGGCTCAGTAGGTGGAGCGTGCAACTCTTGACCTCGGGATTGTGAGTTTGAGCCACACGTTGGGTATAGAGATTACTTACAAAAAAAATCCTGGAGTGTCTGGGTGGCTCAGCCAGTGAAGCGTCTGACTCTTGATTTTGGCTCAAGTTGTGATCTCACGGTTTGTGGGATTGAGCCCCACATCAGGCTCTGTGCTGATAGCATGGAGCCTGCTTGGGATTCTCTCTCTCTCTCTCTCTCTCTCTCTCTCTCTCTCAACCCCCTTTCTAATCCCCCCACCCAGAATAAATAAATAAACTTAAACAAATAAAATCTTTAAAAAAAAAAGTGTAGGCATTGGTCTTTTAGTTAAAACAGGTTTATAATAGTGACACCTGGCTGGCTCAGTTGGAAGAGCACGTGACTCTTGATCTCAGGTTTGTAAGTTCAAGTCCCACGTTGGGTGTGGAGATGACTTAAAAATAACATCTTTAAAAAAATAGAATGAAACCATCTAACATTTCTTACCACAAATTTGGTAATATACACAATAGAAATGTTGTAGTTCATAGTCTTATTTTGCTTTGCAAGCTATGTTGATGTACAAAAAGTTCTCTCTTTTCAAGCTAACACTGTATTTTCATTTGCCCATGCCATGTTGGCCTACTATGAACATACTTATAAAATAAAATGTTTTTATGGCACAAAAACAGACACATAGACCAATGGAATAGAATAGAACCCCAGAACTAGACCCACAAACGTATGGCCAACTAATCTTTGACAAAGCAGGAAAGAATATCCAATGGAAAAAAGACAGTCTCTTTAACAAATGGTGCTGGGAGAACTGGACAGCAACATGCAGAAGATTGAAACTAGACCACTTTCTCACACCATTCACAAAAATAAACTCAAAATGGATAAAGGACTGAATGTGAGACAGGAAACCATTAAAACCCTAGAGGAGAAAGCAGGAAAAGACCTCTCTGACCTCAGCCGTAGCAATCTCTTACTTGACACATCCCCAAAGGCAAGAGAATTAAAAGCAAACATGAATTACTGGGACCTTATGAAGATAAAAAGCTTCTGCACAGCAAAGGAAACAACCAACAAAACTAAAAGGCAACCAACGGAATGGGAAAAGATATTTGCAAATGACATATCAGACAAAGGGCTAGTATCCAAAATCTATAAAGAGCTTACCAAACTCCACACCTGAAAAACAAATAACCCAGTGAAGAAATGGGCAGAAAACATGAAAAGACACTTCTCTAAAGAAGACATCCGGATGGCCAACAGGCACATGAAAAGATGCTCAACGTCGCTCCTTATCAGGGAAATACAAATCAAAACCACACCCAGGTATCACCTCACGCCAGTCAGAGTGGCTAAAATGAACAAATCAGGAGACTATAGATGCTGGCGAGGATGTGGAGAAATGGGAACCCTCTTGCACTGTTGGTGGGAATGCAAATTGGTGTAGCCACTCTGGAAAACAGTGTGGAGGTTCCTTAAAAAATTAAAAATAGACCTACCCTATGACCCAGCAATAGCACTACTAGGAATTTACCCAAGGGATACAGGAGTACTGATGCATAGGGGCACTTAGAGTTCATAGCAGCACTCTCAACAGTAGCCAAATTATGGAAAGAGCCTAAATGCCCATCAACTGATGAATGGATAAAGAAATTGTGGTTTATATACACAATGGAGTACTACGTGGCAATGAGAAAGAATGAAATATGGCCCTTCGTAGCAACATGGATGGAACTGGAGAGTGTGATGCTAAGTGAAATAAGCCATACAGAGAAGGACAGATACCATATGGTTTCGCTCTTATGTGGATCCTGAGAAACTTAACAGAAACCCAAGGGGGAGGGGAAGGAAAAAAAAAAAAGAGGTTAGAGTGGAAGAGAGCCAAAGCATGGGAGACTCTTAAAAACTGAGAACAAGCTGAGGGTTGATGGGGGGTGGGAGGGAGGGGAGGGTAGGTGATGGGTATTGAGGAAGGCACCTTTTGGGATGAGCACTGGGTGTTGTATGGAAACAAATTTGACAATAAACTTCATATAAAAAAAAATGAAATGTTTTTATAGTGCTCCAAATAGAACCATCAGGAAAAAAATTGCAACCGTTAAAAATTATCTTCGGACTTCAGTTCCAAGATGGTAATTAAATTGATATTACCAACTTGGTTTTCACCACAGAAACATTTGTTTTAGTTGTTTGGTCTGACATTTATTATTTGAAAATAGAAAATAGAAATGGTTTGTGTATGGGGCATGACATCTTTTGGAAAGAGATCTTTCTGTTGGTGATGCGGAAAATGGTCATAATTTGGTTTGCATTGCAAATGAATAAGTGAATGGGTACAAAAGTGTTTAGGGCACCTGGGTGGTTCAGCAGTTCAGCGTTCGACTCTCGATTTCTGCTCAGGTCATAATCTGTTGGTGAGTTCGAGCCCTACATCAGGCTCTGCGATGACAGTGCGGAGCCTGCTTGGGATTATGTCTCTTTCCCTCTCTCTCTGCCCCTACTCTGCTTTCACTCTCTCTCAAAATAAATAAATAAAATTAAAGACATGTTAATGTGCTTCTGAAGTAATAATTGAACTTGAGGAAACATATGGAGGGTTTGGGAAGATAAGGAGGTAGCCCCCTACAGAGCAAGAGGTTTCTCAGGGCAAACAGTATGGAAATGATTTCATCTCAGGAATTCCTACAAGGATAGAGATGTAACCAAGAAAGAAATGGTTGTGTGGATGGCAGGGTGAAAGGAAATAATCTGGGTATAGATAAATGTTTTTAAAATATTCATGTATTGAGCCTGGGTGGCTCAGCCAGTTAAGCGTCCGACTTCGGCTCAGGTCATGATCTTGTGGTTGGTGGGTTTGTGCTCTGCATCAGACTCCGGGCTGACAGCTCAGAGCCTGGAGCCTGCTTTGGATTCTCTGTCTCTCTCTGTCTCTCTCTCTCTCTCTCTCTGCCCTTCCCCCACTTGTGCTCTTTCCCTCTCAAACATATAAATAAATATTAAAAAAAACATTTATGTATTAAATTGTTGGAATTATTAATAAATGGTTGGGTTTGTTAATAAGCCAAGAGTGAGTAACGCTCTTGTGCATAATAATAGGTAAGATGTAAGGTTTGTTTGTAAAAGTCAGCTGTGTGTAAGCCATGGCCTTCCACTAAAAAATTTGTTCTAGAAAATGAAGAGGAGGAGTTCCTTCCACTTATTATTGAGAAGGGGTGTTGGAGAAAAGAGCACAGCATTTGTCATGTGCTTTGAGCTTCAAGTGCTATAGTCCTGCTGCAAGGAGGGGAGAGGCTCTCTGGGAACGTCATTTCCGAAGAGAATCTTCTCCCACATCACATGCCACCTCTAACCACAGTAGCATGTTCTTAGCTTTTAAATTTTCTCAAAAAAGTGCTCATTTTTCACAGCAGAAAGCATTTTTGCTGCATTTGAAAATAGGTTTTATGAATTAATGAGTCCTGTTCGTATTTCCCCGTTGACCTGGATATGTTCTTTACACAACACACTCCTCTTTTAAGGTAGAAGAGGGAGTAATAAACTTTTTTTTTTTAAGGAGAAAATCAGAACTTTTATTTCCATTTTCTAGTGGCAGATCTTTTAAAAAGTTATGTAAATTTTCAGACCAAAAACAAAAGGAGAGAACAGATGATCTCAAACGCCCATACACCCATACCCTAGCTTTAATGGTTACTAACATTTTGCCAATTTTGTGCGAAGTCATTATAAAGTACAAGTGTCTGGGGACATTTTTTGCGATTAGACGCGTTCCTGTAAAGGGGCATATAAATTGGGGGAAACTCCTCTTGAAAATCATTGAGGGAAACCCATTTGTTGGAGTGAATAATCACCCCCTTATTTTCCTGTTTTGTAAACAGAGTGAATATCTTCTATCCTCCCTCTCTCCCTTCCCGCTTTCCTTTTTGATTCAATAGGGACTACTTTTTGCAGTATGTTGGACCAGAAGGTTGTTCTCCACAGGATTGTTCTCATCTGCTAACTTTAATGAGAAAGTGAAGAGTGTTACAGAGAGGTTTGTGTTGTTGTTGTCATTGTTGGTGTGATTTGGTAACTATGTGTTTGGTTCCTGTTTTATGGGTCAATCTTGTCTGAGGAAATCTTGAAGCCACTTGCTTCCAGAATTAGTAGTGATCAAGCCTGGATCCCACAGTTGCCCACTTTGTACAAGGCATGATATAATTCAGGATTTAACCCCCTGGGAATTCAGGGCAAAGTTGTCCCTTTTGGAGAGTGAATGCCACTGGTACTTACCAGTGTCTTGGGGGAAGACAGACTGTTTCACTGAAGTCTGGGTGTGCCCTCTCCTTTGGGTAGAGATAGGTAACTAAGAATGCTCTGTGTTAGACTCTGCCGGGGACCTTCCCAGCATCCACCATCCCCTCCACCTTACTGAGAGAAATCTGATCCTATTTGGGGCGGCAATGCACCCACCCTGCCCAGTGAGATAGTAGTGAAAATCTGCCAGGGGCTTGGGGGAAAGATTTTGCTTTTCTGGTGTAGGCTGGCATCACTTTCTTCCTTTATGCTTTCTTTCTGTCTGGACCAGGAGACTTTCTGTTTTCAACAGGTGTTCAAGACCACCATCTTGGGACCATGGTAAGAAGCCCGAGGATGAGGTGAATGAGACGGACACCTGGCTCACGTTGAGGAATTGCTACACTTGCCTGGACCGGCCACTTCAGGGCTGCTTGTTATGTTTGGGAAATAAACCCCATTTGATTAAGTTGGTAGAGTCAAGTTTCTGTTGCATGCAGAGAAAGGCAATTTCAACCAGATGCATGCATAGTGTATAGGAAATATTACCACAACCTCTGGTAGCATCTCTTGAGTTAGAGAGAAACTTTCTCAGAGAACCGTGAGACCAGGGCTCACCCTTCCAGGTAGTGAACGTTCTTCTTGAAAACAGCCCGTATTTTCTATGGAGGACGTGCTGCAAATGTTCCTGAAAAAAGAGAAAAAAATATTAAAAAAAAAATTTATTTAAGTATTTATTTTTTTAAAAGAAAAAAAAATTCTTATCCCCAGTCTGTGCTGACAAAGTGAAGCAGAGAACTGCGGAAATTGCCTGGAGAGTCCTGACTTCTCGAGTTCATCACAGGAACCAGTCACGTGATCGAGTCACAGATGATTTTTAGGCATTTTGTGGGATCATTTTTCCCTCGGTGGGTGTAGATCTGCTCTTAATGTCTCCAAGTATTACATAAATACTCTAAGAAAGTTAGAATTGTGTCGTTCTCTATTTTTAAATGCTTTCGTGGGTTAGCTGAGAAGGTGCCACATGGGGATGGCTGATTCTGAGGTGAAGAAGCAGGGCCTGGGGTGGTATCACGGTGGCTTCAAATACTCAGAGCAGTATGTATAGGAGGGGCATTCAAGAGTGGTCTTTTTGAGAAGTGACAGATTACCTAACACAATAATCCATGCGATTGGACAAATTGGTTTGAAAAGGAAGACAGCTGGCTTTGTTCCAACACCAATAATACTATTAACAGCAGCGGCGGAATGATGCCAGGAGGGTGGGGGGAGGGGGTGCTGCTTGGCAGACCTGGATCCGGGCCAGCTGAGGGGAACATGCTCAAAGAACTTTCTCCCCCCCTGTTTTTCTGTTTACACTCGGCCTTTGGCAGCCACAGAAGGGCTGTTAACATCGGATGTTGTGTAAATCTAAACAGGTAAAGAGCAGAACCGATTTTTAAGATGGAGAATTTTCCAGCAATTCATCTTGAACACAGAACTCCAGCATTCCTCATTCTCTGGGAGGCCTCCTTTGCCACCGGATAATTTATGACTCCTCGATCTTGGCATTTCGTTACAACCCAAGGCATGTGACAAACGATATTTTTTAAAAAGTTTTCCGTGAGTTGGTTTCTAGCAGGAGGAATTTATGATGAGTTGACTTAATCCTTGCTTTTCGGAGACTTCTAAAAAAAAGTTCTTTCTCTCAACAATGGAATTGTGTGTAGGGGCCGGGAGACCAGGCGATGGTAAGACGTCAGGGCCGCTGTGTGAGAGAAATCTCCCCAGACGACTTCTTAAAGGCCCCTGTGTGCAGCCCGGCATCTGTGTCTGCCCTCTGAGCTAATTGTGCTGTATGGCTACTGGCAGGCTTCCAGCTTTACCTGAACCAGTTCCGCTCCTGAGCCCAGCCAGGTTGCCTCTGTATTCAGTTATTACAACTAACCACTGTGAAATCATTCACAGACCTTGGAAATAACATATGTAAGGTGATTTATTTATATATTTTGACTAATAATCTTAACTTGTCGTTTCGTTTTTAAAATTTGATAAACGGACTGGGAATTTGAAGAGGGAGCTGTTTGTGTTAAATTTATAACCCTGCTTCCTGGCATTTTGGAATTGGTTATTGCTTTTGGATTCTGTTCTTGTCAGAGGGGTGTGTGTGTGTGTGTGTGTGTGTGTGTGTGTAAAGAGTCCCTTGCTCACTCTCTTCTGGTTTTCCCCCCTAATAGTATGATGTCACAAAGACAATATTTGAGAGGTGTAGGTTTCACAGGATGCATTGGTGTTTTCCAAATTTCTATGCACTGACAAAATGGAAAAGTGAAAAATGTGGGTAGTGTTTTACTAGTGCAGTTTTGGCCTTCTCTTGCTGTACTTCCCAATATAAAGTCAAATGGCGTTTCAGCGACTGTTCCGTTATTTTGACAGGCAAATAGAAAATTCAGACGCCCAAATCGATCTATTTCTTGTCTGTTTCCATTGCCAACTGCATGAAATTCAGTGATGTTCACAATTTCACTTCACTCTGACCTGAATAGACATGGTTATCTTCCTAACCCTTGTCTGTTTCTATGACCAAAGAGAAATGGATGGAGAGCCGTGAGACAAGGGTTTGAATATTTCATATCCCAGTTGCAGTTGCTCGAGGGAAAAATAGGAGGACAATTATTTTGACTGAATGCAGTTGACTGATACATCTCCTCCTGGTCTCTGCCTGTGCAGACGTAGATCTGCGCAGCTTGGCTAAACAGCAATAGTTCCGGCAAAGAAAATCAGAGATGTGGCAATTATCTGCATAATTCAGGTAAAAAACTACTCGCCCTGGAAACATTTTCAAAGGGAAAAATGGTTTTGTGGGGACTTATTTAGATCAGAATCTAGCAAACTTTCTTCAAAGAACCAGGTAATAAATATTTTAGACTTTGCAGACCAGATAGACTCCATCGCAATCCCTCAACTCGGTGGTTGTAGCACTGAAAAAGTCAGAGGAAATACTTAAAGGGGTAGGCATGGCTGTATCCCATAAAACTTTATTTATAGAAACAAGCAGTGGACTGGATTTGGCCTGGGGGTCATGATGGCCAACCCGTGATTTAGTCCCACTTCCTCAGTTTACTGGATGAACAGATGGACCCAGTAGGATGGAGCACAGTACTCTGAGTCACCCAGCCAGGTATGTGAGGCTAGAATCCCTCACTTGCGGCTCCCGGATACCATGATTCCTTACCCAGACAGCTCTCCTCGGTTACTCCCCTGTGGATCCTCATTCTCGAAGTGGTGTAAACGTTGACAGCCAGTGATTGCTATGCTCTGTGGGAGTAGCAAGCACCTGTGTGAGAATGTACTCGCGTGGAGCTGCCAGGGCTGTTTATGGGTGTTAAAATGAATCAAGATATAAGAAATCTGAAGTGTGTGCAAGCTACTTATTTTCAAAATTGGTAATGTTTTTACACGGTCTTTTCTCCTGTCAATCTTTGTGGTTGCCCCAGCTTTTCCTGCAGACGTGACGGTGGAGCTCGGGATCTGGGACTGGCTCAGGGTGCTGACAGGCTGTGGGAAAGGTCTCGGGCAGAGACTGAAAAAATGGAAAACCGACACCTTACAGAAAATGAACAGGATGACATGGTCTGGGATGTCTGAAGAAGTGAAGAAATGAGATGTTAAAGCTGGATTAGGCTGCAAAGCCTTTCTGAGGTTCAGAACTCATCTGTCATGGACAGGTACTGCTTTTGTCTGCCCCATGACTGCTCCATCGGCCATAGAGACTGGGGCAGGATTGCCACATGTCACCCACTAGGTGAATCGGAAGCCTTCCCCGCACTGTTAGAACATGGGTCTGGCAGTGAGGGCGTCTTTCCTCAAGCCGGAGCTGTCTGTGACTGTGCTCCCTTTAGCAAAAGAAGCCCCTTGGCAGTAGAGAGAATGGCTCCAACGGCATATAGACCCAGGCACATGAGATGCGCAGAAAGAATTCTGGTGTCCAGCTTTCCTTTGCGATGCCCAGATCAGCTCCGATCCCTGAGGTCTTTCTCTGGCTCCGTGAACACAGCAGTACCTCCTGATTACTGTCATCCCCCACCCTCCAACTTTGCTTGAGCTATTTTTAGTCGAAAATTCGACACCCCAAACCAAACAGTACAGACTGTTTTTTTCAAAAAACCGTATCATTGGTAAAAGTATCTGTCTTCAAATGTCAAGTTGTATATAAAATCTATATTTTCATGTAAAATCTGTTTCTTTTTAGCAAAACTGATGCTGCTATATTCCTCTGACATTCATTATGCTCCTAAGAGAAGCAAAAGTTACCTTCCAATGTCTTTTTAGGGAGAAATGTATAATTATATCCAGAACTTAATGAGTTTATGTGCACACACTCATAGCACACACACATACAATCATACTTACCCTCTCTCCTAGTCTGCAAGAAAGGTTGCTATTTTGAGACACAGCTCCTTTCGTAAAAAGAACAAATAAGAAGAAGAACAAAGAATAAAACTTCCACAGAGGTTTAGGCCAGTATAGAGGAACTGAGCAGTGTTTAAAGAGTGCTTTCATTGCATAAGGGGATTCTTTGAGATTTGGATTCATATAACCACATAACTGGTCTCCTCTGCTAAGGTGAAACAGAAGCTCAGGACAGAAAGCCAGGTGGAAAACCAGAAATGAATGTAAGCAGTATTCACAAAGTATAAATTTCAAGGAAAAAGATTCTATTTGATATGCCAATTTTCATATGAGGCAGTCCATAAAAAGCTTGATAAATAGTATATTTTAAAGAATCCTCTTGATTCTGTGCAATGGCTATGCAACCAAGTCAATAGTAGAGACAAATTCATGAAAGAAAATGTCAATCACCTTGATTTCCAATGGTGAAGACATTCTTTTGACTTTTTACAACTTATGTACAGTACAAATCTTAAGTGGACAGATTAGTCAGTGAATTTTGATATGGAATCACCACTCAAATCAAGATTTACAATATTTCTAGCACTCCATAATGTTCCCTCATCTCCCCCTGCCCCCGGCGCCATAAGTTCCCACCAAAGGTAACCACTGTTCTGGATCCTTTACCATATATTAGCTTTGCCTGTTCTTAAACTTCATATAAATGAGATCAAATGCCATATACCCGTTTAAGTTTGACTTTTTCCACTCAATATATCCGTGAGAATCATCCAGGTTGTTGAATGTAACAGCGGACTTTATTGTTTTGTTTGTTTTTCTGTGTGTCTCTGCTTTCTTGTGTGTGTGTATGTGTGTGTGTTCATTGTGGAATATTCCATTGTATAAGTACACAGTGATTTATTTAACTATTTTGTTTTTTTTTTTAAGTTTGTGGCTATTACACATTAAAGTGCTAAAAATATTCTTGTATATATCTTTTTAAAAAAATTTTATTTTTAAGTAATCTCTATACTCAACGTGGGGCTGGAACCCACAACCCCAAGATCAAGAGTCACATCCTCCATTGACTGAGCCACGAGGTTCCCCTCTTGTATGTATCTTTGAGTGGACACATATACCTTTTTCTCTTTGTTAATATATCCCCAAGAGTGGAATTGTTGGGTCATAGAACAGGCATATGTTTAGATCTAGTAGATACTACTAAACAGTTTTCCAAAGAGATTCTACTAATATATACCCAAAAATGTTCCATATCTTCAACACTTGGCATTGTAAGTGCTTTTAATTTTAGTTCTGTTGGTGGTCTTGTACTGATATCTCATTGTGGTTTTAATTTGCATTTCTCTGAAGACTAGTAATGTTGAGCAATTTTTATATGCTTACTGGCCATTTGGCTATCCTTTTGTAATGCTCAAGGTTTTTGCTCAGTTTTAAAAACATTGGGTTATCATTTTCCTTATTGATTTGTAAGAGCTCTTTATATATTTTGGGTACTAGTCATTGGTCAGATATATGAATTATAAGTAATCTTCTCTGAGTCTATAGTCTTTTAATGTTGGGTTATAATGAACAGAATTTCTTAATATTAAGAAAGTCCAGTTTTTCAAACTTTTGAAGTCAATGCTTTTTGTGTTCTGTTTAAGAAATCTTTGCCCACTTCAAAGTTATGATGTTCTCTTACATTTTCTTCTAGAAGCTTAATTGCTTTGACTTTCACATTTAAGTCTATGATATGCATTGAATTAATTCTTGTATAAAGTGTGAGGTAGGGGCTCAAAATTCATTTTTTTATATGCACATCCTTTTAACCTTTTTAATCATTTATTAAAAAGATTCCTCACTGAATTATAAGGTACTTTTATTGTAGATCAGATGACTGTATATGTATGGGTCTATTTTGGGGTTTTCTATTTTTTTTCCCCATTGGTCCATTTCTCTATGCCTATGCTTCCATTACTGTTTTTACTGCTGTAGCTTTCTAAGTTTTGTTATCCAATGATATAAGTCTGCCAGATTTGATCTTTAAGATTTCCATGGCTAGTCCTTTGTATTTTTATGTACACTTTAGAATCAGCCTGCTAGTTTCCACACAAATCCTGCTGAGATGTTTAATGGGAACACATTGAATTTATAAGTTAATTAGGGAGGATCAACATTCTAACAATATTGAGTCTTTTAATCTGTGAAAATGGTCTATCCCTTAATCTATTGAAATCTTCCATTATTACCATCAATGCTTTGTAGTTTCTGGTGTATAGATCATGCATATTTTTTTATTAGATTTATTCCCAGGTATTTTATGATTTTTAGTGCTATTGTATTTGGCATTTAAAAAGTTTAATTTCTAATTGTTTTCAGTATTACATAAACATACAATTATTTTTTGTATCCAACAACCTTGCTAAATTAACCTAATAAATGTAATAGCTTGAAGTTTCATTTGGATTCTCTCTGTACACTTAATCATATTTTCTATGAATACTGATATTTTACTTTTTCCTTTTCAATCATTTTACCATTTATTTCTTTTACCATTTATTTCTTTTTCTTGCCTTACTGTACTGGGTAGGACCGCTAGTATAATACTGAATAGAAGGAATATGAGAATGTTGCATGTAGAGTTTTGTAAATTCTTTTATCAGATTAAGGATTTTCTCTGCTCTTTCTAGTTTGCTGAGAGTTTTTTTTTTTTTAAAGCATAAAGCATTTGAATTTTATCAAATGCTATGTCTGTGAGTATATTTGAGATATGACTATATTTGAGATGAGAATATTTCTTTCTCCTTTATTCTGTTAATGTGATTAATTATTTTATTTTATAATGTCAAATCAACTTTGCATTCCTGGAGCAAATCCCATTTGGTCATGACTTATTACCTTTTTAATCTATTGCTAGATATGATTCATTAATACCTTGCTTAGGAGTTTTGCATCAGTAATTTTCTTAGGTCAGGTTCTAATATCAGTGTTATGGTCTTCATCAAAAAGTTGAGAAAAGCCTTTTTAAAAATATTCTCTGGAAAGGTTAGTGTAAGAATTTATAACTGAAGCCATTTGAGTATATGATTTATTTTGGAGGAAGTCTTTAAATTATAGATTTAATTTCTTTAACTGATGTAAGAATATTCAGATTTTCTATTATTCTTATTCAGTTTTGGTAAATTGTGTTTTTCTGGAATTTGTTTATTTCACCACATTTTCAAATTTATGTTCATAAAGTTCTTCATAATATCGTCTTATTATCTTTTTAATATCTGTAGGATTTGTGAGGATAGCCTCTTTTTATTTTTATTCAAAAATAAATTATTCTGTTCATAAATAAATACATTACTAATTTACTTTTTAAAGTTTGTTTATTTATTTTGAAATAGAGAGAGAGAGCACGCTGGCAAGCGGAGAAGAGGCAGAAAGAGAGGGAGAGACAATCCCAAGCAGGCTCTGCACTTGAGGCCGACGCGGGGCTCAATCTCATGAACCGTGAAATCATGATGTGAGCTGAAACCAAGAGTCAGACGTTCAACAGATTGAGCCACCCAGGTACCCCTGATATCCTCTTTTAATCCCCAGAATTGGTTATTTGTGATTTCTCTCTTTTTAAAAATAGTCTTACTATATGAATTTTATTAATCTTTTCAAGCTACCAACTATTTGGTTTGTTGATTTTTCTCCATTACAAATTTATTTTATCAGTGATTTATGCACTTATTTTTATCATAACTCTCTTATTTTTCTTGGATTTAATTTGCTGTTTTCTCCCCAAGTTTCTCAAGATGGAAGCTTATCTCATTAACTGTCAACCTTTCTTCTCTTAAAATATATGTAAATACTTAATATATTCATTTATATTTTTAATATATGCATTCAGTTCTGAAAATATCACTTTAAGCACTGCTTTAGCTGCATTCCAAAGGTTTTGATATTCCGTATTTTCACTTGACTCAAAATATTTTTTCATTTCCATTTTGATTTCTTTGATGATCTGTGAGTTGTTTAAAAGTGTGTTCCTTAATTTCCAAATACTTGGTGATTTGCTATTTCTTTTTCTTGTATTGATTTCCCATGCAATGCTACTATGATCACAGAAAATATTTTTATTTCAATCTTGAAATTTGTTGAGACTTCTTTTGGTCCAGTTTATGGTTTATTTTGATAAATGTTTCATAGGCACTTGGAAAGACTATGCATTCTCCAGATGTTGGGTTGAGTATTCTAAGTACACCAGTTAGGTCGAATTGGTTAATCACGTTTCAAACTATGTTTTTTTCCGATCTATTATCTGCATGTTCCATCAGTTACTTAGAGAGGTGATTTGAAGGTGGTGCCCATTTGGCTTTGAAGAAGGTGGGCTGGGCTGCCTTATGTAGCTGCAGAAGCTGGCCCTCCCCTTAGGGAATATGTATATGGCACTTCCTGAAGGTGTGGGTTGGAACTTCGGCTGAAAATGAACGTCAACCTAGGACTTGGGCTTCTAAAGGCTAGACAATCTCAAGATGAGCCCGAGGCCTGTGTGAAACATTTAGTGCCATATTTGAAGGACAAGTCAAACTCTGTCGTTTATATAGTTGGCTTCTGGTTGGATTTTTTATTTCTTCGCTGTGCTATTTAAGTCAGGCCATAAAAACACCACTTTTCCCAGGCTACAGAGTACACACTAAGACCCCTGGCCAAGTTCTGTGTGAAGATCCTGAGGAATGTGAATGTGAATGTGGAATAACATAGATGATGGAGGGTGGGTATATGGTAATTATCTTTTATATGGAGATTTGCTTCCTTAACAATTTCTAATTTGGGGGACCTGACACTGGCTGAGCCATGGGTTCAAACATCTCCCCCAAACCTATTTCTACGTGGTGAACATTTCCAGATGGGTGTACATGCTGACTCCAAATTGTCTATGGCTCTGGGCTTGGTACCGGTGAGGGGTTAACAAGCAAGCATAGACCTCTTTGGAGCATCACGCTGGGGAAGAACAAAGATTTTTGAATTCAGAAAGACCTGGATTTGAATCCTAGTTTTGCACTTTCTTGCTACGTGGCAAGGACAAAGTCACAAGCTATCCAAGCCGCAATGTTTTTATCTGTAAAACTTGATTCACAGGACTTACGTTTAGGATGAAATGAGTAGGAAGCTAGTAGCACTGTGCCAGGCTATAGAGAAAATGAACACATGCTCTTCCTCCTCCTTCTCTCCTCGTGTCCTAAGTGAAAAAAACTGAAGAACGACCCTAGTTTTTGCTTTGAAGTTAGACATAGAGTGCGGGGTTGGCAGAAGATCCCAGCACTGGAATAAGGCCAGGAATAGAGAGGATTGGGGTCCACGGCTCTTTGCCATTGAACAACAGCAAAGTTTTCTCACAAAAGGAACAAGCGCCCGTTCAGAGCAATATTAGACCCTGCCCGTTACCCTCGGTGATGCTGATGTAGTTACTCAACCCAGGAGAATTGTAAGACAACCAGGAAAGACCTGACGGGCACTCCAGCTTGTGTCCAAACGTGGAAAAGGCCCTCACGCATCCGGAGTCGACCCAAATATAATTCTAGTGTTTTACTTTTGCACAGGACTGGGATCTGTTAGCACTCATCACTTTCTGAGATTTGCAGTAAAGCACATCAGAGGAAAATGTTATTGCCAGTGACTGAAGGAGGGCTGGTGGTTGGGACTCAGCAGGAACTCGGGCAGAAATGGGAACGTCGGCTCAGGCTGGTGGAGGGCAAATCAGGAATAAAGAGTCATTTTAGGGCTTGGGTGGGAGCTTCTGGGAGCCCTAGCATCTCTGGGAGGGTATTCAACTTGACCTGGAGTAATGGAGGACAAGCATTCTGGGTCAATACAAGCCTGTTTCAACTGTGAGAATAAGTTACAGGCAAAGCACGAGGCAGATACACATTAAGTAAGGTCTAGTCCCAGCATGGGCTTCATCTTTCACAAGATAAATGGAAGATTCCAGAGGGTCTTCCTGGGTTGGTGCGAGATTAGGCAGCAACTAATTAGTGATATCTTCTGTGGAGCAGGGAAGGGCTGGTTGACCCACATGGGCTCTTTCTTTCTTGATTTCCTTTAGAATTTAATTTTAATTTTTCTCAAGGGAATATATTTACAAAATGGGAAAAGGCGATGATACTACAGGGCTTTAATGAGAGCAATGTCTGATCTCACCTTTCCCCATACTGGAGTCCTGCCTTCTGCCCCCTGGCTCCCTCTCCAGAGGCAAACCTCTTCCACTTTTTACAAGCTATAGATTCTTATGTCCACATTTCTTTTTTTTTTCTTTTATTAAGAAAAGACTCAGACACAAGAGTTGAGAGAATGGTATGAGAAACTCCTTATCCATCACTTGGCTTCAACCATTATTTTCACATGGCCAGTCTTGTTTCTCTCTCCGCTTTATCTCTTTCCACTCTCAGACTATTTCAAAGCAAGTTCAAGTCACTGAGTCATTTCATCTCTAAATAATTCACTATGACTCTATAAATAAGGAATCTTGTTTTTAACATAAACACATACCATCATCTCCTTAGTATCACCAAATATCTGGTGTTCTAATGTGCTTGATGATCTTATCATTTAAAAAATGTTTTGACTCACTATTTTTAAATGATATGCTTATATTTGAGCCACTTATTTTCGAATCCAATAGCATGGTTGCTGTCTTCCAGGGATCCTCATCTATTTTGCAGAGCAAGGTTGCGAGTCACTGAGGGGCACAAAGGTGGCCGTGGGTGAGTCCTGATGGCTTCCCAGCTGGGGTCCCCTCTCCTGCGGCCTCCGTTGCAGATGCTGGCATTTGGAGCAGCCGTGTGCTGGGATTAGCTAACATGGGGCTTTGTGTTTGAGAACACAGTGTTGGAGACAAGTGTTATAAAGTGCACTTACGTACTCACGTTTATTCGTTCTGGACACTGGGAGAGCAGCAGTAACAATGCCAATTGTTTCTGGGGTAGCCAGTGTGGAAAGACATCATGGGTTTTGGAACTAGAGAGCTGGGGTTTAAATCCAGGCTCTGCCACCTAGCAGCAGCTATGTGACCTTGAAAAAATGACATAACCTCTCTGAGTCTCAGTTTTCATATGTGTGATACAGGGATACCAACGTGTACCTCTAAGGGAAGTTATTGTAAAGACTCAATGAAATAACACACATATCACACTGGAGTAGTACCTGGCACATAGCAGGGACTCAGTAAATTCACCTGCTCTTTGTCTCTTGGTATATACATATATATGCTACATGTATGTGTACATGTGTGTGTAAATATATATATTTCCAAATATAATATTTTACTTTTTATAGACAGACAGACAGCAAATCCTACTCAATTTTATTTTGAATATTTACCATTGTATTCACTAAAGAACCACATAGCCTTTCTATTTAAACTTCTACTTATGACTGCCTAAAATAAAAAACAGAAAACAATTCCTTTCAGTAAACCATCCTTAATTCAAATTAAGAATCAAATTATAGAGTTGAAAAAAATAAAATAACTTATCAGTTTCACATAATGCTAACTAATTGAATGTAAATTCTTTTAGTCTGAGGTGGTACTTGATCCCATGGCCCTGGGATCCATGACTTGAGCTGAAATCAAGAGTCGGATGCTCAACCGACTGAGCCACCCAGGTGCCCCTCCCTGTTTGGGCCTACTTTTCTTTCTCTTTTTTTCTTTTTTTTTTTTACATTTTATTTATTTTTGATAGACAGAGAGAGACAGAGCACAAGTGGGGGAGGGCCGGAGAGAGAGGGAGACACAGAATCCGAAGCAGGCTCCAGGCTCTGAACTGTCAGCACAGAGCCCGACGCGGGGCTCGAACTCACAAACCACGAGATCGTGACCTGAGCCGAAGTCAGACGTTTAACCGACTGAGCCACCCAGACGCCCCTGTTTGGGCCTACTTTAATGGACACATGACTCATATAGTTAAAAGTGTTTCAGTCAGGGCTCCTCTGGTTGCAAAACACAGAAAGATAGTACCAACTTGCTTAAGCAAAGAGGCATTTTACTGGCTCCCAAATGGGGCAAGTGTAGAGGCAGAGTCGTCTCCAGTTATGTCATGATCCAGAGGCTCATCAAGCATTGTTAGATTTTTCTCTTTCTCTTGCCATCTCTCAGCTCTATGCGTTGGCATCCATCTATAGTTTCTTCCATTCTCAAAGGTGTTCAGGGTAGCCACCTACCATCTCCAGCTTGTCTTGTCCATGCAGCTCTTAATCCCAGAGGAAGAGGAACTTTTGTTTTTCAGGATCCACAAATCACCTCTCCTGGAAGACTCATTTTGGCTCACTTTGGTCATGTGCTCCCACAGACGGTGAGAGCACAGCATGGGCTGTGCTGGTTGCTGGGATAGGCAGTCTCACCAGGACCACATGGAGGCAAAGAGGTGAGTCTCCAGAGGAGAAGCAGAGTTGATATCTTCTAAGGATAGTGTTTAAGGAAAAATAATTATACCATTTACATAACTTATTTGTCAAGTGGATATTGGTCATGCTCGCACAATCAATATATTGTAATTTTTATCAAACTGAGAAGGTGAGTTTTAAGCTGGGCTGTAAGGGAGGAACACACATGGATTAGCAAAAACTCAAGCAAAGCCATGGCTAACATAGGCATGAAGACTGACATTTATTTGTGCTGCCATGAATCAGGCAATCTATTAACGCCTTCATGTGTAGGCTTATATCATCTTCATGCATGATAACCCTATGGGGCAAGTATTAGCATTACCCTCATCTTAAAATATGAGGAAACCGAGTCGTAGAGAAGGTTAGGCAATGTATTCAAGGTCACACAGCTGGTAAGTAGAACTGGCATTCATGCTGAAGTTCTAGCTGTTCTAGAACTCCAATTCCAACCACTATGCCCTTAGATATATCCTGTTAAAAACATTCCCATTTAAGAAATGTTGAACTCTATCATGTATCAAGTACAATGGTAAGACTGATAAAGCATTCATTTGCTTCTAGATGTGGGGAGATACCCTTGGGTCTCTGGTGCACAAGTGTGTGTGGGTTCTACCACCTTCACTCGTGTGGCAGAGCAGTTGACCTGGCAAAGGGACATCTACAGACATGAGTGGCACAGTGATATTGACACCAAAAAATGCCCAGGCTCCATATTGTCCAAGCTGGATCGTTCCAGTGATTTCCATGGATGTCTTTCCTGGGGCCATACATTACCAAGGCTCTGCAAAGAAAGTGAAGGTTGGACTATAAAGCACCAGTCTAACCTTAAGCCAGTGAAACAGCAAGGCAACATTATTCAGAGTTTGCTCACATCAGCATAATCTGGGTGAACCAACCCCAAGGACAAGCCAAAATGAGTAAGGGAAGGCAGGTAAATGACATTCAGTAATCAGAGGCAGAGGAAAAGACAGGACAATTAGACAAAGCCAGCTGTGTGACATTTTCTAACCAGCTTTCCATCATCTTTTTGGCTACAGGGTCCACAGGCACAACCCAAGTCTCTAAGTTGACAAAGAAGAAAAAGGACATGTGTGTGTTTATTTTGTGTGCCTGCATGAGAATGTGTGAGAGTGTTTAAATTCATGACCAGCAACTCTGTTGTATGTGTTAAGTGGCTGAAAAATTAGGAGAATGCCAGGCTCTGCTTTAATTGAATTTTCTAAAGCATAAATAAAAGGTAGGAGAGGGAGATGTATTCTTTGATTGATGTCTTCCCTCAGAGTGTGCACAGCTGGTCCAGAGTCCCTCTCTTGCCTAATTAAGGGACCTTATTCTGCTCACGCTCAGAGCTGCTGCCTGTGTGCTGGTCTGGAAGCTAACATCAAACCCATGTGGCCAGAAAACGCCTCTAGAGGTAGGGTGAGTACAGAAGACTGGACCCCTAAAGTGTTCTGGAATCTATATAGGAACAAATGTTAACATAATGGAGAGTAAAGAAACATGATATACAGCTCTAGTGTGGAGAAATCGTCCCTAGAAAACTGGCTTCAAGTGAGGTTTAAAAATACACCCCAAGGGTTAACCTTTAAGAGGTTCATGAAGATAAGCCCCTAAAACCTTTGAAGACCAGCCTTTTGTGGTGGGAGTTGGATTTGGCGAGGCTGGGCGAAGAGAGAAACCATCTTGTAGTCTTGTCTTCTATTGTCCATTTTCCTCACTAGGGCCAGGACCGCAGAGAGGCAAGGTAGGCACTTAGGGCATGAAATTTAAGGAGACATTCACTCTCTGGTGCTTGCAATACCACAGTCAGACACATCTTCCAACCATGCAAATATGAGTGCCGCAAAGATGGAGTCCAAAGGCCTTAAGGCTTGCAGAAGTGCTTCTCCCATTTTAATGTGCCTATAAACCACCTGGGGAGCTGTCAAACATAAAATGCAGATTCTAGGTTAGTAGGTCATGAGCTGGTCCTGAGACCATGGACTCATGGTCCTGGTCCATGAGCTGGTCCACATTTCTAACAAGCTCCTGGGTGAGGCTGAGGCTACTCGTTTGGGAATCACACTGAGAAGAGTGAAGATTCAGATGCCAGCTAAGTAAGGCCACGAGCCATATCCAGCCTGCTGCCTATTCTTATAAATAAAGTTTTATTGGAACAAATTCATTTACATATTGTCTGTAGGTATGTCCTTGATACAGCAGCAGAATTGAGTAGTTCTGACAAGGACTGTACTGACCACAAAGCCTAAAATATTTACTATCTGTCTTTTATGAAAAAGTTTGCTGACCCTGGTTTACAAAATCAATTTTTGTTCATCACTCATATTTTAGCCAAATGCCATGTACTTCAATTTCTAGAGCTTTGTGAATGATGTTACTTCTCTTTTGATGTTCTATCTCTTTTCTTTGTTACCTTTTACCTTGTCATTCTGATCTCAGCTTAGATGTCATTTTTTCCCATGATGCCTTGTTTGACCTCCCAAACTGAGCTAGGTGACCCTTATATATATTCTCAGAGATTCTTGAACTTCCTCTTGAGACACTAATTACCCTGGACTATAATTGCCTATTTCATCATCTGTATCTCCCCTTAGAACACAGACTTCTTAAGGATAAGGACAACATCTGCTATTTCTTGAATTCCTAGCCCCAGACACACAGTTTTCAGTTTTAAATTTGATAATTTTATGATGACTTTAGATACCTTTCTTATTTTTAAGCACCTTGAATGGAAAGAGGTCTTGACATTCCAGGGAAGCACAACCCAGTCTGTTTCCCATTACTGGCCTCCTTGAACAGGATGAAATACTCAGTGGTCATCCACTCTAGTGAGAATAATGCCACCACACACACCCAACCCCACACATGCACACATACACACACACACACACACACACACACACACACACTCACACACACACACACACACACACAGTGGTTGTCAGCTCAGATTCCTGCATTGGCCAGAGGACCTACATGCCTTTTGAGATTAAAAATACTTGACAATTGAAAAATGGATCTATTTTTTCTGGAATCTTCTGCATGAGGATGCTTAAGAGCTCCAGTAAGAGTTTTGGGGTGTGGGATGTGGAGGGAGGTAGTGAAACTCTTGTTTATAATGATTCTTGGATTATATTTACCAGTTCTCCTTTAACAGGGAGCATGGAAATCCAGCTCAGTGGGCCATTTCAAGAAAATAATCAACCACTGGGTCAACTGCCTCTTTTAAGAGGCCAAGGAGTGGTTTTCAAAGCTCATTTCAAAGCAGGGCCAGTGGAACGTTGGGTGAAGGGCCAGAGTCTGCCCTATGAGTCACTGTGGGCCAGCCTGGGGTCTGGCTGCTGCAGACAGGCCCCTGCAGTTCCCTCAGATTGTTCCTTGAACAGCACAGCATGTGGCTCCAGGGTGGCCCTCCGGCAGTAGGAAGAGGTGTCCAGTGGCGAGGCTTGAACATGTTAAGTTAACCATTGATTGAAGGTTGGTTAAGATTAGCTGGCTGAGATGGTCTGAGACAACCAGATGTACCTCCAACCACTGATTCCTTCATTCTTCCCTGAGACGCTAAAATCATCACCACAATGTTTGCACATCATGAGGCATTTACCTCTTTTCCCCACACTCTTCATTTCTGCCTGTTTATGGTCAGCTCCACCAGGCTCCATTCCCTCGAGTTCATGGGTAACTATCAGAATCTATGTACATCCAATGCCGCTGCTTTTTCGTTATCACAGATGAGTACTTATGACTTTTTAATATCATAGGCATTTCCTTCACAATTTCTCTCACTCTTTTTTTTTTTTTGAAGTGAGAAAAAAAAAAAAAGCTCCTTAGGAGAAATTATGTAACTCTAGAAACACCAGCCAGCATTGGAGACATCCTGTGACAGTGAAAAGCCAAATTCCAGATGTTAGGTTTTGATACTCTAAAGCGATGTGTGCAAGGAAGGGAAGGATTGCAGGCGGGTCAGGAACTCGTTAGAGAATTGATGGTCTCCCCACCCCACCAAGGCGCACATGGTTAAGAGTTCAAGGCAGGCAGCTGAAAAGGCTTCAAGGGACAGGTCAAGTTGGCCAGGACCTTCAGCCCTGTCCGCTGAGCAAGCAATGGTCCTCCACCTTCAGATGTCTGGCCTATCTTCCCTCCTGATGCTTTCAACAAGCTTTTACCGATGGCCATCTGAGGTAGGACGGATAGGACGAGGTGCTTGCAGAAGTTAGTTTATTTATTTTCCTTTGTGTGGGAAAGGAAATAAAAGATTTCCCCCCCCTTTCAAATATGAAGTAGATGCTCATTTCTCTGTTTTAGTTTTGTCATAGCTGAGATTCCTCAGGCCACACGCAGACATACTTTTTAGTTTTGGCAAGAAGTAAACAGCCAAAGCTCATAAATTATATTCAGAAATATTTGGTGCACTTAGTTGTGTAGAGGGGTTTTAAAGGAAAGGAAAGAAAACTGAGACTGGGTAAAAACAAGCTTTATCTAGAGGAAAACGAAATCCTTCATTGTTTGAAGACTTGGAAGCAGTCACCAAGAAACAAAAATGAACTTTTGAAGTTTTCAAAGGAATCATATTCTGCTTCCAACGTTAACAGCACGGAAAATATCTCTTGATTTCAATATTTTTGGATTAAGTGTCCCAATGACAGGGTGAAGAAGTGGTTGCTTTTAAGAGCCGATGAATCACGAAGAAAAAGAAACTGCTCCTGGAACTAATCAGTGATCTAATATGGAACCGCTCTGGGGTCAGACGGTGGGCAGGAGTCAGAGAATCTGGCTTCTCATCTTCCATTCCTGGGGAGGGAAGCCTGCATTGCCCTCCTGTGTCCGAAAGAGGTAACTAGGTGTACCCCATGTGAAGAGGCTCTAAAGTGCAACTCTTTGCATATATCAGAAAGGATGCTGGTAGGAATGGTGCTTGTTTTGGGAAAGGATTCTTCACTTCTTAAGAGCGTTCACCTCCATTTATCTAGTGGATTGCTTCAATACATTTAAAATAGAATTTAACTTCTAGAACTTTGATTGCCACAAAGTTTTTGTTTGTTCGTTTGTTTTAGGTCTCTATTGCGTAAAGTGAGATATTCTTGTATTCTTGTGCTGGCTAACTTTGCCTCAGATTTATGGGGTATCAACTCCAACTTCCTTGCTCAAAACCTCCGGTGTCTCCCCACCACTTGCCACAAGCTTTTTCAAGTTTGGCCTTCTTGATATTGGGGCTGGATAATTCTTTCTTGTGGGCAGCCATCCTGGGCATTGTAGGGCATTTAACAGTGTCTCTGGCCTCTACCCACCAGCTGCCAGAGGTATCCCCACTCTCGCTTGTAACAATCACAGATGTCTACAGACATTGTCAAATGTTTTTCCATGGTAGGCAAAACTGCCTTCAGATGGGAACTAGTCTCTTAAATGAAGGATATAGGTATTTCTTTCTCTACCACCAAAAGTTTGGACCCCACCTCCCTTGCTCGCTCCTTGAGGCACGTTTATCTACGAGTCCCCATGATACATACTTTGTTCATTATCTCTTTTTGGTCATGTGTCTTTCTCCCTTGACGCCTTTCTTTTTGCTTGTTCCTGTATAAAGCCTTCCCCTTCTTCAGATATGTCTCTAGTTCCATCTCCTTCAGAGTTCTCAGCCCATATCTTTTTCCCTTCCAGACACAGGTAGTGTTTATTTTTCCCCTTGTGCTTTTTGGGCCAGCAGAAACTCCACCTATGGTTAGGGCAATCTGAGAGCAGGGAGATCTTGAGGTCCTGGGGACAGCCCTGGAGAAGAATCAAGAATCCAGAGTGGAAATGACTACCTGGAATTGCCCAAGAGTTCTTGTTACTCAGAAGGGACCAGATGCTTCTGAGAGAGGACGAGACTCAATGAAACTTTGCAATAGGCTGGCAGTGATGTCTGGTGATCACCTGAGTAGGCTGATTCCAGAAATCCAGATGGGGACAAGGAACATGGTTCTTGGGGATGGGTGACAACACTGAGGATAATTTCCTTGCATGACGACATCTTGGCACTGCATAACCTATTTTAGACAGTCAATGGTGGCACCGAATGGGTAGCTTAGAAGTTTAAGTACCCCACAATCCCATCTGATTTTTCTCTAGTCTCTATGATAATGATGATGATGACGATGATGACGATTTTATTACTTAAGAGTGACCAACTCTCTCAATTTGCCAAGATGGGTTGCAAGGAGAACCTGGGACTTTCGGTTTTCAAATTGAAGGAGGGGCACCTGGGTGGCTTCTCGCTGAGCGTCTGACTCTTGATTTCAGCTCAGGTCATGATCCCAGGGTTGTGGGATTGAGCCCCATGCTGGTCTCCAAGCTGAACGTAGCGCCTCCTTAAGATTTTCTCTCTCTCTCTCCCCCCCTTGACCCTCTCCCCCACTTACATTCTCTCTCTCTAAAATAATAAAATAAAGTAAAAGTTAATTAATTAAAAAAATAAAATAAAATAGAGAGAGTCCCGAGCATGTTGGAATGAATTAGTCACCCTACTACCACTGTTAACTACTGCAACTGTCACCATCATCATTCCTGCAGGTTCTAGTCTTCTCCATCACGTACAATTTAAGTTGTCTCAACTTTAGGCAAAGGTAACTGAAAGCTACTTAAAAAAAAATTTTTTTTTTCTGATCTGTAACATATAATCCAAGAGAAAAAAAACTGTGCCTATCACCCAAACATCTTTCACCCAGAGGTCCGTCCTCGTGAGGCTCCTCCTATATAGAATTCTGGAGTTCCCACTGCCCATAGGGCTTTCATTATGCCCCTGGCTGGGATACCGTTCCGTCTGATGGGGGTCAGAACACGTGTGGTCATGAGGTTGCCCAGTCATGAAAGAATATCCAAATATTTGAATGAGTAGGTTAGGTTTTCTTTTACATTTCTGCAGTTCAGGCCTCTTTACTGGTTGAGCCAACTGGGTGACTCCATCTATGCCACCTGTATTTGCTATAGGCAACTGTTCCATTTGTAAACCACCTTGAGTTCCAGATAATTTAGTTAGCTAACCTGGATTCTCCAACAACAAAACGAGCCAGCAAAACTAGTTTAATTGTGCTAATCCGAGTAGACTTGGTCACAGAAGTACTTGTCCTGAATTCCGGTCTCATATACATTACTGACAGGCCTTATAACTATACAGACCAGTTAATTCTCCCCCACCCCTGGCTCTCTCATCTATAAAATGGAGAAAATATTGCTTCATTTACATCAAATGAGGTGAAAGCATGCTGAGAAATGTAAAATGTTATGCAGATGGAAGTCTTTTACTGAAAATGCTTTCTTTTGGTGACTTTTAAAAAAGAATGTTATATTAACCTTATCCTGGATTTGTGTTCAAAATCTTATGATGCATCAGCACTCGATTTCACATGTGTGGTATAGCTGTTGTTTTTGGCTAATGTCATTATTCCATTCACTGTGCAGTCCTGAAGTTTGAGCCCTGAGACAGCACATGGGGAACGGAGACAATGGAATTCTCTATCCTTGGATTCCATCAAATGCCCTCGACTTCACACAGGGCCCACTTGATGGTAACTCTGAGCTGTATTGCTCCAAAGATTAAACTACCACAAAGTATTAAAAGCCTTGTTCCGGATGGACAGAGGCAACACTACCTAAACACGCCTCAAAATTCAAGCTCGAAAGAAAACGATCCAATTCTATGATTCTTATGTGATGTTTCAGCCTGGGCTATGAGGGCTGGGTGTTGGGTAGGACGTTGGGTGGAGCCTATTTTACTGCTTCAATAGTATTTTTGGCATTGAGAACATCATGGAGGTTCTGAGAGAGAGAGAGAGAAAGAGAGAGAGAGAGAGAGAGAGAGAGAGAGAGAGAGTGTTTGTGGGTGTGTGTGTGTGTGTGTGTGTGTGTAGGGAGGATGGAGGAGCACGTCAGCTTTAGAGTTAGACTACCCTGGGTTTAAAGAGCTCTTTACCTGTGACTTTGAATTAATGATTACTGAATTAATAATACTCATGTTAATAATTAATATAATTATGCTGGCCAAGTTGAGATGAGAATGTGGTCTTTGTGTCAAGGATGCCTGCCTGGGTGGCTCATGATGAGACAAACCTGGGAGGGTGCTTGAGGGAGGATGATTCAAGACAGGAAGAATTAGCTCTGGCCTCATCCTATCAGCTTGACTGTCTTGTAGGAGAATCACCTGGGAAGTAGGTGTGTGGAAGGATGGTTTCTGGAAGGGTCTACTGGCAGATAGAAGAGGAATAGAGGAAAATTGTCACCTAACCTTCAGGCAAAGGGGAGAACACTTCAAAAGGTGTGGCCGGGAGGGGCAGCTGGGTGGCTCAGTCGGATGAGTGTCTGACTTTGGCTCAGATCATGATCTTGCAGCTTGTGAGTTCGAGCCCCACATCGGGCTCCTTGCTGTCAGCCTGTCAGCACAGAGCCCGCTTCAGATCCTCTGTCCCCCTCTGTCTGCCCCTCCCCCGCTTGTGCTCTCCCCTCAAATAAATAAATATTTCAAAAAAAAAATGTGTGGCTGGGAAAAGAGAGTCTTCAAGAGCCAACTGCAGCCGGGCCCAGACTGGGCCTGGTGAGGGATGGGAAGGTGGGTTTCAAGGTGAAGGACAGGAGCTCTGTCGTCTAGCAGCTCCAGGCTGCTCAAGGGCGTTCAGATAAACCTGATTCTAGACTGTGGATAGAATGACCCAGGCTTCCTTCTTCCTTCCTTGCTTTCTCTGCAGATTCCACTCACACCACAGTCATTTCCACGTGCTGGAATCCAGCCCACCTTGAGGTCCATCTCAAAGGACTCCTTCTCCCTGGAGTGACACAGCTCACAGTGCTCTCGCTGCCCTGACTGTTGGGGTGAAGGCAAAATAAAAACAGAGAAAGAAACAATGTGAGGTTTTGGAGAGGGTAGGTTTTAGATGGACAACTTTTATGTTACTAAGTAAGGATATTTTAAAATGCACAACCAAAACTATTGTTATTTAATTTTATAAAAGTTAATATTTTAATTTCAAAGGTAGGAAGAACACGTTTCCAGAATAAACAAAGGCTTTTTAAATACAACAAATTTAACCTTACAAAGAAATCTGTTGCGCTGTCCTTTTTTTTTTTTTTTTTTCTTTGCTTCATTTCACCTTGGATTGCTGAAAAACTCACTATGGGCTTATATTCCCCCTGCAGAGAGTGGGATCTCAACCTGTAACAATCTCAGCCCTGTAACAATTTACTGGTTCTTTTTTGGCCTTTCTCAAGGTCCTCACTATGCTGGCATGCCTTTGGGTATCCTAATCTCCTTGGTAGAACTCTGGCCTTTCTTATTTCTGTATCCTATAAAGCTCTTAGCTTAGAGTCAATCCCCATAAAAGTTTGAATGGATGGATGGATAGGCTACGCTTGAACAAGATAGACTTCTGGGTGGACCGGAACAAATGATAAGGGCTTTCTTAGGTGACCTTTACTGCCCTAGTTCCAAAATGGAACCAGTGCTATGATTGATTGCATTAGGTGTCCTTTTTCTGTAACCTTATAGTGCCCTACAAGGGGCCTAGCCATATGACTTATTTGAGAAAACTGGACATTAGCACACATAATGCAAACAAGGGCTTGAAAAGGATACTTGCTTATTTCCACTTGTGTTCTTGCACTTGGTTATTGCCTTGAAAAGAACATGCTGGAAAACTGCCTGCTGGGAAATGAGGTAAATGAAGAAAGCCAAGTTATCCCAGTCAAAGCCAACCTCTATTAGCCAGCGGAAAGCCAACACTCCGACACCGAAGTAAAAAAATAACACTATTATAGGCAGAGGCAACTGGTCAAACTGCAGCTAACAAGAGGCTCATGAGATTTCAACTGAGATCAGCTTTGTTAAAATCTGAAGTGAGCAGAAAGAAGACTGAACCAGAAGAGGGGATAGAAAGAAAAGGAAATCTGCAGAGAGGGGAGGGGGCAAAGACCACCTCTGCCCACTCAGCAGTTATCCCTGGGCCTGGACTCAGCGGCGGCCCTCGAGTTCCTGGGGACCAGCTGAGAGGGGTGTGGCACCTCTTGAACAGGATCAAGTTCCCAGGAGATGCCCCTCTGTTCCCTGGGACTCCTGGCCCTATAGTCCCAACCTCCAGCAAATGATTTTGCTGGTCTGATACACAGGTAAGTACCCACCTAATTCTGAGTTTGTTAATTAAACACATATAAAATGCATCTAAATATTTTCAAAACAATGTGCCATAAAAAATACCAAAGTTTTGATATTTAAAACTAAGCCAGACTAGACAGGCATCCCGCCTCTTGATGCCTCTGCTGCATTATGTTTCATCTTCTCAAATTTCTCAGCCAGCAAGCAGGGGCGGGGCAGGCTTATAAAGTTTGCAAATATATAATCAGCCAGTACTCTCAGCTTTTCTGAATTCACTACTATGGAAAATGCTTTGCCCAGCTCTGGCTACAAACTTCCCTGCCATCTTGGTGAGATTTACTGCCTTTTAACACGAGCCTCTGGTACCTCTTGTCAAGCCATAGGTCAGGTGCAAATGAACCATTTTCTTCTGGCTTTTCTTAAGTTTTCAAAATTCAGCCCTCCTCGTAAGATACAGAATTCTGCTTTGAAAGGGCTTGAGAAGAGAATAAGTAGAACGAATGTCGGCCGTTCACCAGACACCATTTGGCACCCATGGTCAAAGTGGTCTGTGGAAGATGGGATTTGATGTAGCTGTCTTCTAGAAAATGTGTGATTGTACTTCTTGGCTACACCTACATGTGTACCTACAGAAATCACCTTGCTACTTTCTCTGAAAGTAGTTTCCCTGGTATAGACATAAAATACCTTATCTTTTTCTGTCCTGGGCAATTTGTTAAAGGCTAGGCAGTCTTTGGTTTTGAAGAGACTGTAGGCAGTGGTGGATATGTGGAATGGAAGGTAAGTGGTTCTTCACCCCGGCTAGACAGGAGAAGCATCTGCGAAGCTGTAAAATGACCCATGACGGTTACCTGTATGTGTCAACTTAGCTGTGCCACAGTGCCCAGGTATTTGATTGAACATCATTCTGGGTGTTTCTGTGAAGGGGTTTCTGGATGAATTTGACACTTAATTTGATCAAAGTGGACGCTTCCCATAATGTGGGTGGGCCTCATCCAATCAGGTGATGGCCTGAATCAAACAGAGGACTGAACTCTCCCAAGCAAGAGGGAATTCTGTCGGCAGGCACCGTTTGGACTTCCAGTGCAGCACTGGCTTTCTGGGTTTCCGGCCTGACCACTTACCCTGCAGATACTGGATTTGCCAGCCTCCATAATCACATGAAACGGTTCCTTAAAATAAATCTCTGTCTTTATGTACATGCATCCTACTGGTGGAGAATGCATCCATTCTGTGGAGAATGCTGACTAATAACAACAGTCGTGTCTGGACCCTTGCCCCTGTCATTAGGATGCAGTTGTCCCTTTGGTGGGCCAGAGGACTGTTATTTCTATAAGATCTCTGGTGACACACATGTGACCAGTGTTGAGGACTACTGCCAGAGTCACTGTCTTCTCCTTGCACATAAAATAGGTCCTGGTCCATGGGGCACCTGGGTGGCTTCGTGGGTTAAGCATCTGACTTCTGTTGAGGTCACGAACTCACGGTTCATGGGTTCAACCCCGTGTTGGGCTCTGTGCTGACAGCTCAGATCCTGGAGCCTGCTTGGGATTCTGTGTCTCCCTCTCTCTCTGCCCCTCCCCCGCTTGCGCTCTTTCTCTCTTAAAAATAAATAAACATTAAAAAAATATATAACATAGGTCCTAGTCCAGTGATATCACTGTCATTTGAGTCTTGATTCTGCCGCTAACTGGCTGAAAAACCTTAGGCACATAATTCTGAAACTTTCTGAGGCTCAGCGTTCTCATCTCTGGGGGACCTCAGATTGCCGTGATGATGACGACGAGGTGTCCCATGCAATGAGTGTGGAAAGGTAGGTGAGCGTGAATGTGCGCGTGCCATACCCCTGTTACTTCTGCAATCTGCGTGTGTAAAAAACTCAGGGCTCTGTGAGTGGTCGGGGAGGGGTTTCTTCACCCTCCGGCACTCACCTTCGGCCTCTCCTCTCAGGTGGGCAGCTCAGTATCTGCCGTCAGCCTCCTGTGGCTGAGAGCCTGGGGTCTGCCCCGGTTTCAGCACAGCAGGGGCCAAGTCAGGATGGGCGGGGGGGACCCTGGCTAGTCAAGATTCAGCACTTGTAGTTGATTTCGGTGGGGGGGGGGGGGGGCGCGGGGGGCCGGCGCTCTGCACAGCAGGACTATCCGGGGCTTTAGGTGAAGCCATAGGTCACTTTGCAAGTGTTGGTGAAACAAATTGAAACATTGTGGTCCAGTCGAGGAGCCACACATCTGAGCGATTTTCATGGTTAGCCCTCGCCTGGGGCGAGAAGCTTCAGCTCATGCGTGGGTGAAAGCGATCCCGCTCCGGCCCAGGGGGCAGCCTGCTGCGGGTGGCTTGTTCCTTTCAGGCGGCCACGCTCCCGTCCAGGTATCGGGAGGCCCGGCTGGGAAGCACGCTCCTTGGTGCAACTTCATACCAGGACATTCGAGAGGGTTATGGGAAACCATTTTTCCCTTACTCTGTCATCTGGAATGACACGGATTCAGGGCGTGTAAAAAGCGTGTCCTTTAATTTATGGCGACATAAACAAACCTGAGCAGCCTGGACTGAAAATCAGAGATGAAGGTGATAGGAGAGAAGCGTCGGCGTGGATAATGCTGTTAACATCCTTTTACCTCCTGTGACGGGGCTCCGGGAGGGATGGCTTCGGCACGCAGGGTCTTTGCAACATGTTCTGCTCACATTAAAACTGTAGAAATAGCAGTCTTTGTTTACTTCCTGCATTGGAAGAGGGTGTTTTTAAGAGCCGAAGGAAAGCGCTTCACTGGCAAGGATTGGAGAATAAGAAGTCAGTCTACATTCAGAAAAGTGTATATAGCAGGTATGCGAGTTTTTGCCTTATCCAGGAAAATACAGTATTCAGTGGCTACCAATGGAAACCCCTTAGCAAGATCATGAAATTCTTGATGGTTTCAGATGTAATCTATTCATTTCAGCATATACTTATAGGCCAACTCGGTAAGGTTCTGTGCTAAACTCTGAACAGGAAAAAAGATGTGTTCGTCAACTGCCAACCCTAAAGGGACTTAATATTAAAATGCAGTGATTAACACAGTATGCAAGTTCCAGGTTTTACTAGTCGAGTAATTATATGCAAACCACTTTAAAACTCAGTTTCCTCATCTGTAAAATGGGACAGTGGTGATGATGTTGATGATGATGTAATAAACACATATTGAGCATTTACTGTGTGCCAGGCTCACAAGAAGCTCAGTTGTAAGAGCATGTATTTGTCATTCAATCCTCATAATAACCTGAAAAAATAGGCTACTGTTATCTCTATTTTTACTTCCTTCATAGGGTATAGCTAGGATTAAATGAGCTAATGTATATAGAGCACTTAAGACAATGCTTGACATTTGCAAACCTCAGTAAATGTTAGTAATAATAATAAATATTACATTATAATTGGTTGCCAGAAGCCAGTCCCCTAGTAATTGTAATATTTTCTCTAAGAGAAATATAAGAGAGGTATAAGAAAAATGCTATGAGGGTTCCAAATGGAAAGACAGTACGTCTAGCATGGGTAGAGACTCCATGAGAGAGGTGGTCTGGGAACTGCGCCTTCCAGAAAAGATGTGATCATGACAGACAGGGTGGCTGCAAAGGCATGTAGGCAGGGACACCAGCATGGACGTGACCCACACAGTGACCAGGAAGTAAGCCAGTGTGGGGCAAGTCTGGGGCGACTGTGACTAAGCCAGTTGGCCGAGGGCAGAGGAAATCTATAGGTTAAGATTGAAAACGTGTGTTGTATTGTGGAGCGCCCCCAAGCATTCCAGTTTCCACTGGATCTGGTAGGCGGGGAAGCCACTGAAGGACTGTAAGTGGTGAACGCCATGGTCAAAGCTGTTTGCCTCTTGAACACAGTGGCGCTCCAGGAGTTTCCCAGGGAACACATAAAATGTTGGCAAAGCCATCAGTCCTGGGATTCAAAATGCACTCAGAGCCAGACCATAGTCCAAAGTGGATGCGAGTTTGGCTTTAAGGGTAGGATTAGATCAGACCTGAAGACTCACAGGGGCCAGATTTAGCGGGTCTGGTCCTGGCGTCAGGGGCAGTGCCAATAGTTTATCTGTTTTGAAAATGATCCTGCCCATCTTGCTTTCGCCTTTTGCCCTTCTGATAGAGACAGTTAAAAGGAGCAGCACGTAGCACACACCTGAGACCGAGCCGTGTTGGGTGAAATCTGTGTAAAACTTGCCACTAAATATTGCAGCGTTTCTTCCCCACTCCCTGTTCCTTCTAAGTGGGACAAAGAGTGATTTAAGGACAATCAGTTCCTTGTGTATTTCTTATGTGATTTCAACACGCAGGCACGGAGCTATAAAGCTGCGTCCCATGAACCCTGTCCTTTAAGAGCTTAGAGTCTCCTGGAAAACCTAAGATGGGAGCATAAATAGCTGTGAGATAAAGTGAAAAGGAGGTAAGAGCATTTGGGAGCGTGCAGGCAGCGTGCTTGGGTGGTGGTGGTGGGGGGGTGCAGGTGATGATGACTTTTCTTGGAGAAAGGCAACGTATATTATAACCCACCCCCCTGATTTTGTCCTTTATAATTTAGCACACCATCTACTGTGAGCTGTTTGGTATAGTGTCTTGAAGTTAGACCTTGGTTTGAATCTTGGCTCTGCCTTTTACTAGTAGGACTCCCCTGGTAAATTTTTTGAGCTTCTTTTTCTGCAAAATAGTGATGATATTGGGGTATAATAAGGCAACGTATTAGTTAGGATATGTAGATACTTTTGTCCGCAAGTAGCAGAAAACCCAACCCAAACTGACCAAATGGGGAACTCCTTAGCTTGTAACAGAGGCACTTTAGAGTAGACTAGCTTCCAAGTGGAGCCATCTCGTCAAGGGGCATCTCTCTTCTGGTTTCTAGCCTGCTGTTCACAGTGTCAACTCTCCTCGGACCTGTTCCACTTCCGCTGTAGCATGGATGTCAATGTCCACATGACTTTATCCATATTCACTTCAGTTGAGCTAACTTAGGCCAGCGCCTGCTCCTTAACCAGGGGCAATCATCACAGGTGCCTGTGTGAATTGCTGGAAAGTTGTGAGACCTTATGTAAGTTCCTTAGTCTTTCTGTGCCTGAGTTCCCGCCTCTATTGAATGAACTAGATGATAGTACTTACCTCATAGGGGTGGTGTTAGAATTTAATGAATGATGGTTACCTTAGATCAGTGTTTTGCTTTGTTTTCCTAGACCATCTGCAGCAACCTATTGGTAAGTCATGAAATAAATTTAGTGGATTGTGGCTATCTTGAAGCCACAGAGAAAAGAAACAAAATAGGACAGTAGTGAATAGAGAATCTCAGAGCGTGTAGCATATGATAAACATGAACAGTGTTTCATGAAACCTTTTTTAAGGTTTTATATGTATTTGTGCATGTACTTGGTTAAGACAGAAAACTTATTAGTGAACTTGATACATGGAAAAAAAAAAGTTGAGGAACGTCAGCTTGACTAATCAGGGCGAATTGCTTTAACCAGGACATTGAGAGAGAGGAGAAACTGATGTTGGGGAGAAAGACAAATCACTAACCCTTCCACAGGGTTTACCAAGTGCCAGGCACTGATTTAAGAACTTTGCATATATGAACACATGAGACATTTGCATCAACTGTATAAGTTAGGCTCCTTTATTAAACCCATTTTCCAGATGAACATTGAATGCTGATTCTTAGTGTAGTGTAGTAAAAATGTGGGCTGTAGGTTCAAATCCATGCAACCCAGTTCTAGAGCCCAATTTTTACATTATATTGAGAATCAGCATTCAATGTTCACTCCCTAGATTATCAGTGCTCAGCACAGGGCCAGACACGGAGAATAAGCACTCCAGAAACGTAGTTATCATTAGGAATATTTTTTTGAAAAGACCAATTTGCAGTCAGGAAACGCCCTTCTTTGGTTTCTCTCCAGCCTGAGGATGTGTAGACAAATCCACGGGAGGGTAGGAAGCCTTGACCTTCTGTCCAAGTCGCATGCTTAATAAAGAGGACACCATGGTGTCCTCAAAAGACCTTTTAGGACACAGCCAAGTTTTTCAAAGGCTGTTCATATCTATGGGGTGGTCAGGAACAAAGGTAATTTGTTTTAAAATGGGCCACCTCTGTCCCCCTGAGCTGTGTTAGCGAATGGTTTCAATGGTGCATCCAGAAACACATAGTACTAGCCCCTGGGGCATGATGAGGTAGGTGCTGGTAGATGAGCGTCAGCTTGATTCTTGTGTTTAGAAGATATTCTGATCTCTTCCTGGGGTGTTTTGAAGGGAACCTGGGAGACTAAACTGAGGGACCCGTGTGTGCCCTGGTGTAGGCAGGAGCAACAAAGAAATATCCTGGAAGATTCTGACCTTATTTTATACAGGGCGTCTAATCTAATACAGCGGAGGAAGAATTTTTGCAAAGAGTCCCAAGAGGGCTAATAAAATGGCTTTGAATTTCATTACGTTTGAGAGGGAGGCACTAATTCAATTAGCCACAAAATGAGAATTTTCCTACCCCTTCTGTTTGGAGCAGCTCCGAAGCTAGGCTGCACCCAAGGAAGTGCTAGGACTGCCTTTGGATATAGTCTTCCTTGTGAGGAAAGGCGATTCTTGTCAAATTTTAGGCCAGCTTCTGAACCTTTATGCTTCTGCTCTGTGCAGTTTTTGGGAGCTAGGAGAGCATAGTGAAGAACACAGATCTTGCATTCAAATCTCAGCTCTGCCATTTATGGGTGTGAGCCGTGAGCAAGCTACTTAACTTTTCCAAGCCTCAGTCCCCTCACCTGTGAAGTGAGGTTGGTGAAAGTATGCATCATTGGCACAGGACATAATATGAGTATTAACTTAGTTAATAGATGTTAAAGCATTCAGAAGAGTGCCTGAAGAGATTTCTGCTCTTCTGGTCTTAGAGTCAGTAGACAAGCAAGTGCAGAAGGGAATCATCACACAAGCAGTCAGTGCCTGACATGGTAAAAGGCCCAAGGAAGGAGCAACTGTCTCTGGAATATGTGGGGAAGGAAGGAGGTGAACTTGGATCTTGAACAATTCACAGGAGACCGCAGAGACGGGAGTCAGGCATAGCATGTCTGAAAAACGTGTCTTGCGCGCCCATAGTGTCTCCGGGGATTGTTGGGCATTTACTAGGGGGTGAGGCCAAGCATTTATGGGGTGGGCTGGTGAGGTAGGAGGCTGGAAGGTCCCTGGGGGCAGGCAATGAACAGGACTGTTCATTTTGGCAAGACAAGATCGTTCCATTAAATTAGGAGTTCTGTGAGCTTTACGGAACGCAATAATTCTTGTCTAGGTTTTTTTTCTTGGATAGAGGATTTCAAATACTTTTGGAGAAAGCTCATTCCATAGCTGAATAGTCATGTCTTGGGGTTGACATTGGATCTTTCACTGGTGACTGCTCTGGTGATCCTCCCTCCACCCCCCCGCCCTCCCCCTGCCAACAGGAATTTGCCATTCTGGTTAAAAGGATTCTGTAAGAATCAGAAAGAAAATGTCTGCAGTTTGTTCTTCCTAAACCTGCTAAATTGTTAAAATCACGGTTACAATTTGATATGTCCATGGAATATGTGGTTTTTGACTTTGGCAGAATGTGCCATTCTGCTCTTGAAATTATTCTCAGAAGTTTTTTTTTTTTTTAATTTGTCAGTTTCAGAACCCTATTTACTGCATAATTCCTACTTGTAAATGGGTGATGTTTTAAAAATTCATTTTTAAGTCCGTTGTTTGGACCACAGATTGCATAGTTCCATAGAAATGACCATGTCATTTGTTAGGTCTTTAGGCAAGTTTATCAGACTTAGTTGACACAAAATGTAGCTGAACAGTAGCTAACATTTATTAAGCCAACAATACAATTACACTAATAAGAATTTTTGTTATGAAAAGATAAGAAGACACTAATGGTGAATAGAAATTTTAAATTACTGTTCTATTTAAATTTTTTATTTTTAACGTTTATTTTTGAGACAGAGAGAGACACACTATGAACGGGGGAGGGTCGGAGAGAGAGAGGGAGACACAGAATCTGAAACAGTCTCCAGGCTCTGAGCTGTCAGCACAGAGCCCGACGTGGGGCTCGAACTCACAGACCGCGAGATCATGACCTGAGCCGAAGTCGGACGCCCAACCGACTGAGCCACCCAGCTGCCCCAAATTACTGTTATATTTAAATATAGATCAGCTTTCCTAGATTGCTACTCTTTCACATCCTTGATAGTTTATAGGGTGCTTTTGGATACATTATCCAATTAAAGCCTGAAAACCAGCCCGTGTGGGGAGTGCAGAGAAGGAATCTACAGTTCAGAGAGGCACACTGGCTTGTCCAAGAACATACAACTTTCGTCAACACTCTTTAAAAAAAAAAAAATAAAGGTACATTATAAATGGATGATGAAGTAAGGTTAGCTTCACAATGTCAATTGTATAGAAATCTTGCTACATTTTGATTAGAAATTTTAGAGGAGATGTTGGCTATAAGATGACAAGATCCTGCAACTGTTTAATCTATTAAGTATTTATTGAACTCCTACTAATCAGTCCTGTTTTTAGGGGGGGTGGGCAGGGGGAGGGTAGAGAATCAAATATTTAAGGCTTGGCTTCTGGTCTTTTTTAGTTATTGTGGTACAAATTGTAGGGTAGAAGGTCCCTTACCCAATGCAGGTGGGGCTGGGGGTCTGTTGGTTAATCTAAAATTGTGGTTTAAGGTAATAATGGGAACAACAACAAAAAACCACACGTTTTCAATAGCAAATATCACCATGTCTTTCTAAATACACCAATTTACCCCAAATAAGTCAACACCTTGTAGAAAAAGCAAATTGTTTCTGTAGTAGAATGAATATGTCTTGCTATATTCTAGGGCATAGGAGAAAAACATGAGAAAATGGTAGACTGAGGTTATGTGACAATGTAACAGTAATCTGCTCATATGGAGCACCTTCCTCAGGCTGTGATGGCAACTTTTCTAGGATTCATTACTCTGTGATTTTTAATTTGCATGAATACTCCTTAAAACCAGAGACCTGCCTTATTTTTTGTGTGGATGTTCCATGGCAGCTAATTCTGTACTGAGTACCTAGTGCTGGATAAATGTTTGACGAATAAATGAAAGGATAATTTAACACAATATTAGCAATGTTAGTAGAATAATAACGTGAATCGGAGTCTCAAGCAGTCAGTTATTCTTTCCTGTTTAACTGTCTCCCAGAGACAGCCTTAGGCCTTGGGAGTTGAATCTGCCTCGGCTGAATTTTCAAATGACATGGCCAGCTTTCTTAAAAATGTACTTCCATTCCATTCCATTCCACACTTTGTTATGATTCTTGGCTGTCTTCCTGGACCTTGTGACAAATCCTCGCGGAGAAAATGCCTTCTACACCGGGACATGTGCCAAGAAGAGAGGTAAAATTCTACCCACCACCATTTTTTTTTTTTTTTTTTTTAACTTTGAGGATTCAAAAAGGGCGGTAGGACATTTTCGCCTTACCTTCAGATTTTTCCTGGAGTTTATTTTTGCCTTCTGTGATGCATTTAAGCTCTATTGTTCCCAGTGTATTTATTTGTAAAATGGATTTAATTCTGTTCTTGTAAAGCCTTTAGAAGGGTCCGTCAGGGGCAGGCAGGGGTACACAATGCTTAAGAATGATGTTAAGGTTTTAAAAGAGATTTATTTGACCCTGAGGCCAAATGGCACAGCCTGCAAATGTGATAAATCTAGCAAATAAATAAACAAATAAATAAATAAACATAAATGCCTTTGAGGAGGCAACAGGCCAATAGGCAGCTTCGCAGTTGGCATTTGCTTTTACAAGAGCACTTGTTAATCCCACATGCTCAGGACAGTTATAAAGGTTTCATTTCCTCCCCAGACCTTACTTCCCCCGCGGGTGTATGGAGTGGAACACTTTATTTGAGACCAGAGTCGTGAATGTACTCCCTGCAAGGTGATGACTTCATGTATATTGATATTGCCAGTAGGGGTTTATTTTCTTTCTTGCGAGGCTGTGATCGTTTGAAGTGAGGAACCACGACCAACACAGCTCTTTGCACAGAGTTTATACATAGAATGTGTTCGAGAAACACTTGTTAAGTGAATGAATGAAAAAGGTCCTATTTACAGCTGTACCTCCAGCACCAAGCACCGTGCCAGCACCTGGGAGGTGCTCAAGAAATACTTGTCAAATGAATGAGTTGTGCCAATCATGGTTCCAGCAGGTGTTTCTATCTTCAGTACTCTTGCAGATCAGAAGCAAGGCAATATTGGAGTTTTTCCGTTGCTGGAAAGGCACATTGTCATTATCTGAAAAAGTCAGCCTCAGAACTTATCTCAGTGTCATGTGGTGCTGGATTGTAGAAGAGGGAGGAGAGAAAGACTAGAGAATGAGAGGAGAGAGAATCAGAAGCACAAATGCCAAACATATCTGTCTGTCTGTCTACCATTCATCTATGTATCGTCTACTGATGCAGATATACACACGTATATGAAACTAGCTGTTGAAATTTATTAATCAACGTGGAAAACTAACATCCGCATTTATTTCCGTCTCCATCTATTTATATATAAATGTAGTTTGTGCCTTTCTCCTGAGTGAGAGACCTGAGTTCCACTGCTGTGGGACATTTCTGCCTGTATGCCCACTGACAGCCTAAACTCTGTCGTGTGTCCTTGAGGACCGAGCGGTTGGGCCATCACAGAAGTCAGCTGTACCCATCTCAGGATCCACTTTAGATAAGGTCTCTATCTCAATGATCCCCTCCCACTGTTTTACATGGAAATTTTCTAGGGGGTCCATCACTGATGTGCTGCAGGTATCTGTGTAAAGTCTACTCCTACCACCCTTTGTGCTGCTCAAAAACCTTCAGTGGCTCCTCATTATTTATAGGTTGAAATTCAAATGCCTTAGTCTTGTTTTTAAAGAACTTTATAACCTTTCCTTGGCACTCTCTCCTAAGACTCTTAAGACTCTATTTATATTCCGCTTTTCTAGCTGGGCTTGTACTTTTTCTAGAGAAACGGCTGTTCATTTCCATTTCCCCTCAGTGACCCTCAGTGAGCACCCTGCTATATGCAAAGCCCTAGATAACATTTTGTTTGTTTCTTCACCTGTTCGCTGGACACAGGAATGCCAGCTCTCCCTCCTCCCAGCTAAGTCAAATCCTGACATCCTTTAAGGCCTATCTCAAGTCCTTCTTTCGCCAGGTAGCCTGCTTTGACAATCCTAGCCATAGTCCTCTTTCCCCTATTTGGGCTGGTCACTTACTATTGTGTGTTGATATATCTTTTAATGTCCCCCTAATTGCATTGTAATTGCGTTGTCTGCTCCCATGAGGGAAGAGTTCCATCACAGCCTGTCTCTCTCTCTCTCTCTCTTTCTCTCTCTCTCTCTCTCTCTCTCTCTCTCTCTCTCTGTGTGTGTGTGTGTGTGTGTGTGTGTGTGTGTGTATTGCTTGCTAAAGGCACTCCTTAACTGGGGGCTGATTGTGTAACTACTTTTCAACATTTTGAACCTTTTATTATTTTCTAAATTTGTACCACTTTAACAAAAGTGCCTTTGAGGCAAACATAATTTATTATACAAAAATTTCAAATCTCAGTGTTAATACACACATAGATTTGTTTATTTAATTGTTTATTTATACACATCATTTTAAACATGGACACTTAAAACACGAGTTTGTCCTTTCAACTCTCCTTAACCAACATTTTCTTTTCTGGAATGTTGGTAAAAAAGTAAACTTATCACACTCATTTCTACTTTGTGAGCTCGAAAGGATTGGAGAAAGGTCTGCCTCAGGCTCAATCTTTCCCTCGTTCCTGGTGGAATAGTTGAAGGGTCATAAGGAAAGATTGTATTGCTGAGAAGTCCGGTAAAATCTCCACCATTGACTAACTATTGACTAACCATGTTACTTTGGGTGAGACACCCATGTCTTATATTTCAGTGTCCTCATCTATAGAAAGGGGGAAGAGGGGTGCCTGGGTGGCTCAGTTGGTTAAGCGTCCGGTTCTTAATTATGGCTCAGGTCATGATCTCATGGTTCACGGGATCGAGCCCTATGTTGGGCTCTGCGCTGACAGCACAGAGCCTGCTTGGGATTCTTTCTCTCCCTCTCTCTCTGCCCCTCCCCTGTTCTCTCTCTCTCTCTCTCTCTCTGTATATGTCTATATCTATATCTATATCTATATCTATCTATATCTATCTATACCTATCTATACCTATCTATCTATCTATATATCTATATCTATATATAAATCTCAAAATAAAGAAATAAACTTAAAAAAAGGGTGGTGATACCGGCTGAGGTCATGAGGTCATGTAATGTGCAGGAAAATGTTCTGAGAACTATAAAGGTCTATCTAAATGTTAGGTCTTATCATTGTCATCATCATATTACCAGCATCCCAATCACTTTATCACCCCTGCCACCATGTGCCCTCAACTCAGGCATCAAGATGAGAAATGCTTATCAGAGCTGATGACTTCTTATAGGAGGCATCAATCTGCCATTTTCCAAATGTGAGTGATTTGTAGCTCATACCTTCTTTTGTACATTACAACTTCTGAGGACACTGAGTGGCGTAGACCATTTGCCTCTCTTGCAGCACCAGGGTCCCTTCTGGTTTTTGTGACTCCCGCTCTCACTGCTGCAGTGGGTCTTTTGGATTATAAAATGTCTCTGGGGAATAGACTGGGAGTTTTAGTTTAACACTGTGAGCAGGTGGTCTTGCATATCGTTATTTTTTTGAACCTAGAAAAACATCAGCTGTAAAACACACCATTATTTCTGAAATCCCCAGGAAAGGAAAAGCTAACAATTTTCAAGTATGCCACACCATTGATTACAGATACATTCCTATTTCAGAGTTGTTGAAATGTGAAAAATGAGTGTCTGGGAATTAGTCACATACAGTGGGGTGATGGCCGGAAGAGTTTGCTTTGAGTCTTCTAAGCCCCAGCCATGGTGGGTCCTGGGATCTCCGTGCCCCCTCCCCCTGCCCCAGCCTCCTTTGTACACATATGCTGCTGAGCATTCCTAGGCTGAGTGGCCACTGGCTGACGTCCTGCTTCTCCCAGGCTTTTCGTTCTGTGTCCTATAAGGGCAGTGGGAGGAGGAGTTGGTATGGGCAGAGGGTGACGACAGGCGATGCCACCCCCTTTGTCCCCACTTCGTCTCCTTGTTGCTATGTTAAAATTTTTTTTAAACATTTATGTATTATTGAGAGACACAGCATGAGCATGGGAGGGGCAGAGAGAAGGGGAGACACCGAATCCGAAGCAGGCTCCAGGCTCTGAGCTGTCAGCACAGAGTCCTATGTGGAGCCCGAACTCACGGACTGTGAGATCATGACCTGAGCTGAAGTCAGATGCCTAACCACCTGAGCCACCCTGGCACCCCCCCCCACCCCCCTCCCCCCCCACCCCCGCCACCCTGTTGCTATGTTAAGTCAGACTGGTAAGAAACTGCCCCAGAGGCAGAGCCTTCCAGGTCGGAGGAAGCACATTCCTGGGCTTATATGTTCTCTTATCCAGAGGCACTGGAAGATCAAGTGCCCACTTGAGGCTTTTCCCAGCCCTGAGTAGCTCCTATTTGGTCAGGGTTCATCTTGTGACAGGGACCTGCCAAAGTGACAGTAACCTGATACACTCGGCCTGGGCTAAGAGCAAAGTGGTTTTCTTTTTTTCTCAGAGATAGAAGCGAGGGCTGGAGGTAAGCAGAAGGTTCAAAGCTATTTGCAGCAAAAGGCCCGATCCCTGCCCTTGCATGCGCGGGGTGGGGGCAGGGGCGGTCACCCGTGTTCTCAGGTGTCACTGCCAGCGGCAGATATTTCAGCACCTCTTTTCCTTCAAACGTCTTGGGTTTCAGAGAGGGAGGTAACCGGACCCTTCACATTTGTTACAGTAATGCTGTTTCAGGCCCTGTTCCTTGACCTTACAAGTCACCTGCTCCTCTTGAGATATAGTCACCCTGTGGGGTGAGACGTCTACTATCCAGATTTTGCTGACGATACTGGGAGTAATGTGCAGCTCTAACTCAGGTTTATCATTTAGTGTGGCTCTTTGGGTAGCTTTTGGTAGCAAAGTGTGTTATTCTACAGTGGCTGTGGAAAGGGTTTAACTGCTTTCATTTGCATAATGAGTTAGAAGGTTCTGTGGATGTGGCCTCTGACCCCTGAAAGGTTGTTTAATCTCTCCATAGACTTTCCGTCTGCAGTACGAGTCTGTTCTCTAAGCATTGAAGAGGAGAGGCTTTTCAGTGGCTTCCCAGCCCTACCTCAGGAAGCCCAAACTCCTTAGTATAACATTCGTAGCCGAACCGGTCAGGACTCTTGGCTCAAACTAGCTCAAGGGAGATCAGTTAATGGCTCACGTGACTGAGGAGTCTAAGGATGGATCTAGAGCCTCAGACAGAGGTGGGTGCAGGGGCTCAATCAATGTCTTCTGGGCCCTGTCTCTCTCTGTCACCTCCTGGCTTCAGGTCCCTCATTGTCATGGCTTCACTCTACAGGCACAGTCTGTTCAGAAAGTGGGGAAGATGGCCGCCACATGCAAACTGATAATCTTTCAACATAGGAAGAAAGAAGCACTTCTTTTTTCTGTTATCGTGTGAAGCCAGGGAAGCCCTGATTGACCCTACTAGGATCTTGTGTCCAGCCCTAGACCAGTCATTCATGCCGGCTCTGATTAGGTCCTCCCGAGACATGTGCCCACCCCACGACTGTGGATGCCTGGTCTCAGTGATGACAGACCCACTGGGACCACACGTAGTGAAGGAGGAGCAGCTGTCTAAAGGCAATATGGGTGGCGGGTGTACAAAAACACCCCCTGTCTTCTGTAAAGGTCCTGTATGGTTTGGCCCCTTCTGTCTGTCAAGCTCCTCTCAAGAGTCCCGAATGGCCTCTTACCTACCGATCAGATTAGACTATTTTCTCTGGTGAAGATCTGACTTCAGCTTACCACCTTATTTTCTTTACCCCCAGTGTCCCCTGGAATTTCTTCTTCCCCTTCTACACTTGTCAAAATTCTTCTCAGCCTTCAAGGCTTAATTAAAATGTTACTTCCTTCAAAACTTTTCCCTGTATTTCTGGTCTTTCCACATGGCAGTCAAAGGATTTGGCTGGCAGCACATTTGTGAAGTTTGTCTGTTCTTCCCTCTATTTGCACCTGCTTACGTGTCTGCCCCAGAAATGCAAAGATCAAACTAGTCATTTAGTATTGTTCCAGTGTCACGTGGGAGATAGGCAATAAAAATGTGTTGGATGGATAAAAGTTCTCTCAAGATCTTTTTTGAGAGGATCTCATGTGTCGGATCTACCCAAATACATATGCGCATACATTGTCAGAGGTTGAGTTCACGTATGTACTATCTGCTTACTGATAAACACAGAGCACTTTTGTATATTCCCAGCAGCACTCCGGGAATGACATTGATATTTTAGTTACAAGTATACCGTCTCATCTGGCAACTTTTCCATCTCGGGATTAGGGAGCAGAACAAACTGGGAGTGGGGTCATGGAAGAAATTCTGTTAGGCCAAAAAAAACCCCCAACCTGGGCGGGTTGTGGGATTGAATCACATCACCTCTGGGAAAAGAACAAAAGCTAGGGGAGGTAGCTGAGCGTAATGGGTAAGAATGCGCCTCCAGGTTTGAGGCCAGTTCCCACTGCTTGTTAGCTGTGTAACCTTGGGCAAGTTAGCAAATATCTCTGAGCCTCAGTTTCTATGTAAAATAGAGACCATAGAGCTTTTATGTGGCAGGATGATTGTGAAAACAAAACAAGATAATGCATGCAGAGTACCTAACATAATACCTGGCTACTGGTAGGTGCTGCCCCTGCCCCATCCATTTTCTCTCTCTCTCTCTTTCTCTCTCTCTCTCTCTCTCTCTCACACACACACACACACAGAGGTGGTGGTACAAATAATTGCATGATTTTTCTTCAGTGTGACCAGCCACACTGGGGAGGTCCATACTGGGAATGCATTAAAGAATGCTCTCTCTCTGTTCTGACTGTGGTTATCTGGCTACTATTGTTGCGATGTAATGACCAGAATGATGACCGCAGTGAGAGGTGGGAATATGTGGATGGCCGGGAGCCAGTTGCCTCTGTTGAGAACTGCAGTGCTGGCGTCGACAGCAGCAGTGGATGACTGGATGATGGGTTTTTATTTCCACTGCGTCTGAAATGTGCAATTAGCCTAGAGAGCGAGGAGAGCAGAAACCCCCTTTGTCCAGATGACACCTGGTGTGTGGACGAGCCCCCCCGCCCCCGTCTCTGGCTAAAGGATCTGCATGTTCAGGGAAGGAGACTAAGCCATTTTGTGGATTAACTCTGTGTTTATTTGTAATAAACTATTGTAGGCGCTACAGGAAAGGAACCCCTGAAAGTGGTCCACTGCTAGAATGATGACGACTCCTGGAACTTTCTCTGATTCTTATTCTCCCTCCTACCTTGCTCATCATCTTATGTATTCAAATCCTTCTTGTATTTATATAGAACAGCTACGATGCTTCACCCTGACCATTGCACATCACATCAGAGAGGAAGGCACATGTGTGATTCATTTTCTTAAGACTCAAGTCTAAGGATTTACCTAAGGACCCAGGAATGTCATGAGGTAAGTTTTGGAAGTGTCTGAGGTGGTCTGATGATTATCGATTGGCAGGCTCACCTCCTCTTCCACTAATTGGCTATGGGTTTGCATTTACAAACTGTGACCCACCGTGTTGATAATCTGATGGAACATTCTAGAATGTGGAGAAAAGTAAATGGATGGTCATGAGTGTGCTTACGCCCTGTGTAGCAGTCCTGGACACCGAAGGGAGGCCCTCAGGAGCCATAGAGTGTTGGGATGGGGTCAGGACTGGAGGGCTTTAAAGGTTATCTATGCAGACCCAGTCATTTTACTAATAGAGATCCAAAGAAGCTGTACTTTCTGTCCAGGGCTCCCCAAGCATTTATTTAGTTTCTCTCTTCATGTGAGGATTGATCACATTGCATCATGATTACTCACGAGTCTGTCTCCCTGTGCGTTCAGATTCTTCAGCTGTAAGTAACAGAAAACTCAACTCACACTACTTTAAGCAAAAAGGGGACTTGATTGGCTCAGTAACCAAAGAGTTCAGCTGGATCCAGAGGCTTTAACAATGCTCTTGAGATCCAGTCTTTCTCCATTTCTCAGTTTTGCCTTCCATTGAGCTGGCTCTATTACTCAGGCGTGCTTTGCCTGGTGAGGCCAAATGGCTGCCAGCAGCCCTACAAATAGATCTCCCCAGCTCCAAATCCAGAAGAAAAAAGAAGACACGTTTGTCTGCTAAATTGGCTCACGTTGGCTGTGAACCACTCCTGAACAAGTCATGTGGCTCTAATGGGCCAGCCGTGGGGCACATGCCCTGAAGCTGGGGATGGGGTCAGTCCTACCTAAACTGCAAGGAGTGAGGGGGAGGGTGGGTGCTCAAGCAATATCTAGGGCACCATTGTTAGAAAGAAGGAAGAACTGGGGTGCCTGGGTGGTGCAGTGGGTTGAGCGTCCGAATTCGGCTCAGGTCACGATCGTGCAGTTGACAAGTTCGAGTCCCGCGTCAGTCTCTGTGCTGATAGCTCAGAGCCTGGAACTGCTTCAGATTCTGTCCGTCTGTCTCTCTCTCTCTCTGCCCCTCCCCTGCTTATGCTCTGTCTCAAAAATAAATAAAGATTAAAAAAAAAAAAAAAAAAGGAAGGAAGAAGGACAGAAGCTGAGCATACAAAGAAAAATAAATAGCTCCTGCCCTCCCAACTCAAACGTGAGCTCGTTAATAGAAAGACAGTGCCCATGAATTTTGCTTCTGCCCTGCTTCCTAGGGCATTCCTACCCATGACCAGGGAAGCAGAGACTCATACATGGTGACTATTGTGAATTTCTAGCTATGGGAACAGCTGGGCTAATTCTTAGTGTGAGGTTTTCACACCCTTGATATTGGTGACATGGTGGCTTCTGGAAAGGCTTAAAATCATCTATGCTTTTAGCATCGTGTCCCTTCCATTTAAACAATGTATTTAAGAACGTATTTTAACTTTGCTGTTCAAAGTCAGAAACATCAACGGCCTTGTTTTTGGCCAACGCCATGTTCTTTGGCAAAGTGATTGGCACTTTGGTAGTTCTTCCTAACTTACAGGTATGCCAAACCTGTAGTTATAGTAGGGATTCAACTTGGCTAATTGCATTTGTACTGGACACATCTCACGAATATCTTCATATTCTTTCTGCTTTGCCTCCAGGCTCTCAGCCGCTCTCTCTGCTCAGTCCCTCCTGTGGCTTTCACTCACTGAGGGCTGACATCATTCTGCAGCCTGACGCCATGCTGTCACACACCCACCTCTCTGGTTCTTTGTGACATCCTGGCTCCGATGGAATGCTGCCCTGCAGGCCATGGGCTGTGTCATAGGGACTAGATGGTTCAATCTGGAAGTGCGGGGTGTTAACTCCCCATGGTGCACTTATTGACCAATGGCAAACAGGAGATAGACAGGAAATTGGTAAAAACATTTCCTCTCCCTCCTCCCGCTCCAGATTCTTTGAGGCCCATCGTGAAGCATCGCTTGGCCTTGCTTTTTATCCTTCCCTGCCTCGCTTCTCTTTCCTTTCACTTCTGTTGCCCCGAGACTACACCTGCCAAAGAAAGCAACAGAACTTAATTCCTGCTTCTGGCTCTGTTTACTAGGAAACCTGGTCTAACACATTATTTCGTTTTTATGTCCCATTTACTCTCAAAGCTGCAGAAGAGGGTTTTAAGTCCAGTCATCTTGATTGGCTTTAATAAAATGGGGTTTCTCTCTCTTTGCCTATTTGTAAGATGAATAAACTGAGGCACACAGTGGATGTAACTTGGTCAACATTACAGGCTTAATCAGTGGGCCACTTAAACACAGAATCTGAGTTTCCATCTCCCCATTGAAGGTTCTGCACCCAATCACAAGGTAAGCCTCCATCTGCATGTACAAAGTGTTAGGGAATAACTGGGACAAATATCCCAATCATTCAAGCTAGGCAAACCAAACCAAAATAGCTACATAATTGAACTCAATGTCTCCACTTCACATTGGGACTCTGGAAACAGCCAAAGACATGCTACCCAAATGTTGCCATTGTGTTGTTATAAGTGCTCCTGATGGTGGTGGGTATGTATTTTTAAACAGCTGATTCCCATTTCTTTTTTACATTTGTTTTTAATGTTTATTTTTTAGAGAGAGCAAGCAGGGGAGGGGCAGAGAGAGAGGGAGACACAGAATCCGAAGCAGGCTCCAGGCTCTGAGCTGTCAGCACAGACGGGGTTCGAACCCCCAAACCGTGAGATCATGACCTGAGCCGAAGTGGGACACTTAACAGACTGAGCCACCCAGGCACCCCCATTTCTTAAAATATTTTGCATTTTGGGCCAAATTCCTTTGCTTTTTAACTAATGGAGATGAAAATAAAGTTTCAGCAAAGATAATAGACTCTTCACGGGAGGGGAAATGTCATGATACATAAAACATTTCAGACTTGGCTAGAGACGTAGTATAAACATGAAGGTAAGGTTAATTAGTTCGTGTATATTTTGTGCTCTGGTGTCTTACTGATTTCAAAGTGACTCTTTGCCATTGTTACGAGCTTGCTTAAAATGAGCTTTTTAAAAAAGATCTGAAATTATACTCAAATACTTATAGAAAACCAGTAATAAAGAGGAATCAATTACAAGAAAAAAATTCTGGTGATAGGATAAGCTCCAGTCCAAACCTAAAAGGAAGATGTGATGGTTCCTGAACTCTCCTCTGTGTGGTGGCTAATATTTAGGGTAGGGAGTGGGTGCTTGAGTTGCCCTGATTTATATAGAAATTTTTAAAATTCATAATTGTGTTATTTTGGGGATCCTACTCTCTTTCAAGTATTTTCATTAAAAAAAACTAAGTTTACTTTAATTTATTTTGAGAAAGATACAGAGAGCAAGTGAGGGAGGGGAAGCGAGAAAAGGAGACAGAATCCCAAGCAGGCTCCGTGCTGTCAGCACAGAGCCCAGTGGGGGACTCGACCAGACAAACAGTGAGATCACGAACTGAGCTGAAATCAAGAGTCGGAGGCTTAACTGACAGAGCCACACAGTTGTTCCTCAAGTATTTTTAAGTAGTTTTAAAAAAATGTTTATTTATTTTTGAGAGAAAGAGAGAGAGTGAGAGGCAGAGCACGAGTGGTGGAGGGGCAGAGAGCGAGGGAGACAGAGAATGTGAAGCAGGCTCCAGGTTCTGAGCTATCGGCCCACCGCCTGACGCGGGGCTCAAACTCACGGACCTTGAGATCATGACCTGAGCTGAAGTCAGACACTTAACTGACTGAGCCACCCAGGTGCCCCGCCCCCAAGTATTTTTCAAGCACAGTTGAGGATCTGATGCTCAGAATGCAGGTGCTTCATCATGGCCCTACAGTCAGCACAGCATACGTTCACCTGCAAAGACAATGCATCAATCCAGCAGGAAAGACACTCATGCACACAGGCAGCCCAAATTGTCAATGACACACCAACAGTAAGAGCACGATAGTGCTTTCTGACACCCGTTTAAAACTGCATGAGTGGTGACTGTTCTAGAACAACAGCCAATTATATACATACTTCAAGTACTTAAAGTAGAAAAACTCTTGGCTTTAATGAATGTGCATCTAAAAGAACTGAAGAAAAGTTTTACTTTGCTCAATGTTTCCAAACCTATCAGTTTGGAAAACAATGGTTTTAGGTTTTTGATTGGCTCCCAGCTTGGATTTTGATTTTTTCTGTAGCTTGGGTCCTGGAACAAAGAGGGAAAACGATTAAGACTTCATAGAAAATCTTGATCAGGCATTCAGAGAAAGGCCACAGCTATATTCTGTCCTGGAAAGACCAATATGAAATACCATTCACATGATGTAGTTGGGAATTACAAAGAAGGACAGGGCCTAAGCCATGGTGTCCTTGTGGGAGAGACTGTTAGAAAGAAAGGCATGACATGTTATATTCATTTATTTTTTTGAGAGAGAGAACACTGAGGGACCAAGAGAGAGGAAGAGAGAGAGAATCCCAGCACAGAGCCAGCACAGAGCTCTGCCAGCGCAGAGCCTGATGTGGGGCTCAACTGCATGAACTGAGAGATCATGATCAGAGCCGAAATCAACAGTTGGATTCTTACCTGACTGAGCCACCAGGTGCCCTAAAGGCGTGATATCTTTTAACATCTCACCTGTCAACCTTTGCTGAAATGATAGGTGATGTGTTGATCAGTTCTCATGGAAATCTGAGAATTTATCACGTTCTGATCAAGTGTATGGAACAAATGGAAACCAAGATGAGCCAGATTCTTCTCTCTTGATTCTTTCATCTCCAGAGTCTTAGAAGAAACTTGGAAATTTCAAAAAGCTCTCTGTTTCCCAAGAAAGATAAGGAGGTTCCAGAAAGGAACAACAATTGGCTATTTGGTGTTGTGAACTTGTCAACACTACTTGACAGAGAAGCAAATGGTGCAGAGCAAGAAAACTGAGCTTTGAACCTTGGAACATTTTCAAACAAAGATCTTCTGCCAAAGAATCTTTAATATCTATTACTGCCTCTCAAATTATAATAAAAATACCATGAAATTCAATGAAACACATTCATTTCCAATATACAACAATGCTAGGCTTTTGGTCCCAATTAAGCACATGTTTTTCCAGGGCGTTGCGCTTTGTGAGAATTTGTTTTCTCACAAAAGGTTAAACAGCTCTTTCACATGAACTGCTTCACTTTCTAAATGCATAAACAGTAATAAATGTTAAACGTTAGAGAAAAAAGACCATGGGACAGAATTTGTTTGACGATTAGCTCTTTCTGGCTGTGGAAGCACCATGATACTCAACTTCATTTTGGAATAAGATCAACTTTTTCTCATTACTTAGTTTAAGGATTAACTGGACACCAGCATCTTGAGAAAAATCATCTGTGGCTGGTTCATTTCTGTGCTGTTTCAATCCAGCTTTTGGGCTCCATGGCTTGTTCAGCCCTCAGCTGACCTAATGATGAATGGTCATATCAGGGATGCATCATTATTAACCTTAGTAACAAGCGGAGCCATGTTACTTTCTTACCTCTTCCTCTGTTCAGTTATCTCCTTCCATTCCTTCTCCTTGTATATTTAAGAGCAAAACAAGTGTTTGAAAGTTAAAGGGCACGATATTTTTCAAAGCCAGTCAACTGTATGAAAGAAACGAGGGAAATCTTACATATTTGGATTAAATTTATAGTCCACTGCTATGAAGAAGGCACTCAATGCTCATTACTCCCAACCAGAGTTAATTTTATCTTTAGAATGACTTTACTTTTCTTAGTTAAGTTCCCTTTTAAAAAGCCAGTCTTCTCCTAGATGATGATTATTCTAGTAAATTCATTATAATCCATGAGGTCTGGGAAAGTGAAGCAAAGATTAATGTGCCTGTGTATCTTTAATCCCTGGTCTAAGATCATTGTTGAGGTTCAGGGTCTTGGAAAAATTTAGTCTTATTACTGTGTAAGGATCTGACAGCCAGCTGTCTCTGTACTTTTAACAGATCAATTCATTCATTTTTTCAAATGAGCTTTTCCAAAATGCTTCTGTGCAGGGCCAAGAATATACTTCTCATATTTAAATTTAAGGCTGATATATTGGATTTCTTTTCTTAGTCAATTATTTTTGTTTTTTCCGACTCATTCGGTATCTCAATTCCTTCCAACTTATTGCTGTTTTATCATGAGGGCTGTGAATGTGGCTAATAGAAAATCGTGGATAATTTTAAAAGTAATGAAATTTACCTTTGAATATGGGTATATATGATGATTTAGAAATTCGTAACATTCCAAGGAACATGTTAGAGCCATCCTCACAGGATTTGTTCCAGTGGGGATTACAGGTGGTCATTCAAATCCTCAGTTCCTGCCCCACTGTGGAGAGAGACAGAAAGACAGAACTCTTAGCACAAGGCAACCTGCTAAGTAAACATCTATGTTTCTGGCTCAGCATTTTCCTGAGTTGGTAAGTAGGGAAGAAGTTAGGTATTATTATGTTGAGTGCCTCTTACCGAGTCTCTAGGTTTGCATGGGAGACAAAATGAAAGACAGAAGAGTGGTGTTTAGGATAGATTTTATTGCTCTTTTATAAGAATCTGACAAGCGTAGGCTGGTTCACAGTGGGGGTATCCTTGCACATAAGTAAGAGTGAATTGTCTAAACATATAGAGTCTAAATGGTAGCAACCACTTATTCCATTGAATTTGAACTGTAGCAGGTTTGGTTTAAGGTTATTCCCATTGTAACCGGTCAGTGGAAGTTACTATAAGAATATACAATCCACAAAGATAGTACCCAATGGCTATTATATGCCAGGAAGGAAGCCTTACTGTCATCGAGGACCCAACGGACCATTTAAGTCCTGCTAGCACACTGCAAAGAAAAAACGGGAGAGACACAGTCCCTGATATAATAGATGGTGGAATGTGGGGCCAGAGAGGGCTATGTCAACCTCTTGGTTGGGTGCAGTCAGGAATTCGTTGAGAAAGGAGTAAACAAAGATGGTTGTCTTTCCAACACAGATGATTAGATATTCAGATCTCATACTATTGGGCCTTCCACTGAGAAACATTTGGAACCCGTGGTCTGTGGTAAGGCCAGAAGTGTGAGCATCTCACAACACTGGATCTGAAATCCTTGTGAAAAATCATGAGGAGGAGGGATGGGGTTATGGCGCTTTGGAGGGTGATGTGGAGCCCCTGGATGGGAACCCAGGTCGCCATTCAGCACCCAGGAGCTCCAAGCATCTGCTCACTCAGGGCTACTCCAAGTGACATTTTTGAAGTACTTCATCCTGAGCGAAATGCTCCCTGTATCTTTTTAGATAGTAACTGAAGTCTTTTTTCGGTGGCACTCCCCCCCCCCCCGCCCCCCGCCCAGGAAGTTAGAGCTCTTTGCGTGCATCCCTGCCTATCCGCCCAATCCCTTAGGTTGGTTTCCTCTCAGCTTCTGCGATGAAAATGTGCAGACATCGCAACCAAAGACCTGCAAAGCAGTTTGGAAATGTTCATTCGTTAGTGAACCCTTAGTGCCTCCCATGACTGCTGCAACTTCTGTTGGTACAGATGGCAAAGGGCTGGCTCCTGAGTGTGTCTTCCTGAGGCCATAGAACAGGAAGATGACAATCAAGTCATCTCTTTCTCTCTTATCATGCTGCCCACTTGCTCCTCTGCATAGAGTCCCAGTGCCAAAAATCTAGTTCATTCCAAATATCCCCAGGCATAGTCTTCATGTAGGTGGTACATATTCCGAGACCCAGCATCTGGATGCCTGAGACCAGGGTATTGCTGCGTGGATGGACTTCAGCCACTCCAGATGGGGTTTATGTTCAGGAAGTATGGGACCCCCGCAGAGCCTTCAGAATGAAGGAGGAAATAAGAGATAGAAAAGAGATAGATGTCATGGCCCTGGCAGCAGAGAGAGGGCTTTATGTGCATGTTCTTACAGGATTTGGCTAAACATCGTGTACGGTTTATGTGAAAGTGGGAAGCCCTGTAATCCCTGTCCCTGAAGCGCCATAGAAGTATTGCAACAGAAAGGCCAGCCAGCCTTGGGTCTTGGCAGTGGCTCTCTCCAGCACTCAGTTTGGTCCAAAGTGCTGCCATTACCATTTGCATGTAGCTCCCTGTAATGTGCAAAGGCTACCAGGAAAACGCTAGCAGTCACAAATGCTGCCATCACAGGACACGGAAAGACAACCACGTATCTTTGTAGGAGGCCATCATGGCTCGGATTTACCTCCCTTGTTTGAGGCAGAATCCAGAGAGGGGAGAGAGAGGAGAGGAGGGGGTAAGAGGCAATAAGGCAATTTTTGCCAGTGAAGCCAGGAAGCTCAGGTAAACGCACCCCTTCTTTGTCGTTTTGGGTCTTCAGGGTGATCGGCTGAGGCCGAGGAGTCTTTGGGGGCGAACCCAAGTTAGCTTGTGTGTGTGTCTGGCCTTGAGGAAAGGAGAGAGCAAGGCAGAAAAACAAAAGTGGGAAGTGGTTGCTTGGAGCTGAGTTTGGCTTAGGGTTTTGAACTCCATTTGAGCCTTTGGGCTCCAAGCAAAACTCAAGGGGGAACGAAAGCCACAGGAACCTAAACAAGGCTAAGGCTTGGCAGGAAGCCCTTTGTGGGGCCAAAGGCTTTTCACACAGCTCTGCCTATGCCGGCCTTTCGGTGGTGGGTCCACCTTCCACCACAAATAGCATTTCTTTGGGCTCGTGTGAAGCAGTCATTGAATGTATTCAGTCAGGACTTCAGTTTTCCCAGAAGTAGAACCCCTCTTTGACACCTAAGACCGTGTCCTTGGCTGGCAAGTTATTTACCTCATAGCCCAGCCAGGCAAGGAAATGATGTTGTTTTTGTGAAGCAATTCACCCTGGGGTTGAAGAGATGCGGGGGGTTGAAAAAGGAAAATATGAACAGAAATTTGGAGCTGAGACTTAGACTCTGATGGGTGAGCCCCCTGCCCACCCCCCCCCCCCTTTTTCTATAATAGTCCTAGAAAAACAGAGGTGATGTCGTCATAGCAGCTGCTGATGGCCTGACAGACAGTTTCCGCAGCGCTACATGAGGCCCTTTGGTGTCCCTGTCAGGAGATTGGCGGCTGAATGACACCGATGAGGCCAGGCCTGTATTCCCTCTGGGAATGCCGCCTTAATTGATAGACAGAAGGCAAAGAGAAGGATTGTTTTTGAACCTGAAAAGAATCCCCTTTTTTTCTCCCTGAAGCTCATGCCCCCACTCTCCACAGCTCTATTTTCCCCTCCCCCCGACACTTTTTTTTAAAGGTGTTTTGTTCCCGAGCAGTTACAGGGCTTAATGGAACCGAATGACTTTTACCCTTCACAATCTGTCAGTCAAAAGCCTGACTCCAGGACTGTTAAATAAAGTCCTTTCAGAGGCAGACAGGAGAGGAATGTGTCAGTCAGGCAACAGACCCTGTTGTGTTTTAATCTGTCAGAGGGGTGATGGGGGAGGGCAGCGGGCCCCAGGCAGGGCACATTCCCAGCAGCCGTTAAGAGGCCTTGACAAATCCAGGTGTGGAGCCAAAATGTCACCCAATCACCCACATTCTTGAGGTGTGGGCTCAGAGCCCCCAGGCACTCGGGTTTGCAATCAACTATGAGATGTTTGGGCAAACTTTCAGCACAGGCTTCAGACTAAGCATTTTTAACATAAAACCAACCACTAAGTGCTGGGTATCGGTACAAGGCATGGCTTTCAAATTAATATCCCGCTTAGCCGCGAGCCCTGCAGACAGTAATCCTCCAACTGAAGGGCCTTCACGTAGACTCCAATTCCAAACCAATTTTGCAGAGCCACTTTCGTTTTTTTCTAATACTTTCCCTTCACATTATATGACAATCCATTAATCTTGCCCATTAACTTAAAATTGCTGGGCAATTTTTTTTTTTTCTTTGAGAGCTCTGAACAGTTGCTTTTGTTCAGTATGGATTCAGAGCTTTCCATAATAAAAAATGTCTACCGTTAGACATACTAATGATCTATTCCTTATGTTTCAGTGACATTTCCTTTAAGGGATTAAAAAAAAAGTTGGAAGAGGATGAGGGTAGAATGGAAATGGGGCAGAAGTGGTGGGGAAGTTAATATTTAAACAAACAGGGCTTGTTCTTATCAGAATGCCACAAAGTACCAGTGCAGATATTTCTACAAAGGCTAAAGGCCTGAGTGTTAGGGCAGGAAAGCCACCCACCGACCCGGACAAGTGGCTTGCTCATGGCGGAGGGGTCGGCGGGACAGGAGATCCGCAGTGTCTCAACTCTGAGGGTTGTTTTGGCTCAGGGGTACACGTGGGCATATTATTTATTACTTGCTTGCTTTTTTGCCTCTCTTTGGGAGACTTTGCACAAAACAAAGGAATTTCTCCCCATTCCCCGGTTGTCTTTTCTTCCATGTGCCATCTTCCACCTCCCAATGCACAACTCCCAAGATACACAGAATGAGCAGAAAATGATGTCTCTCCTCTTTTTCCCCTTTTCACCCCATGCCCAGAGCCAGGTATCGGGGTGTCCACCTCCTAGCCACCCCTGGGGCCATTGTTGATACTTGTGTGTGTTCATTGTGTGATGAGAAATCCCCCCACCCTCTTCTCTCCTTCCATCCCTCTCTAGCCAAAACAGAGAGGCTGTGTTTTCTTCTATCCGTGCATTCGGGCCTCTAGGGGTAAGCCGATTTTCGACGAATTAAAGTAAGATGTGAAAGGCCTCTGGCCTGGGCTGATAAACTGTCATGTTGAAGTAGTTCTAAACATGGTTAAAACAAATGTGGCACACTTTATGTTACCGGAGCTAAACATTTGCCAAAGAAATGGATGTTCAGCATTTTGCTATAATATATAAGCCTGGAGACTCCAAATAGGCGAAACCCCAAACTGATTAACAGCAAAGCAAACCAGCTTATTTCTGCATTAGGGTGGAGAACCGCACTTCTCGCGCGTCCACTGATAAAGTTCTGGAAGCTAATCTCAGAATCTATTGCTCCTCTGCTGTTTACATGGTGCTGAGTTAGATCGGAGGCCCAGAGGAAACTTCACGGGAGCAATCTTCCTCTAGAATATTAATGAAGTCTTCAACTTCAGCCCTAGAAATATGTGCACTGAGGCTTCTCGAGTTCATCCTTCACCGATTATTAATGATCTGCCACCCTTAGAAAAAAAGCCATTTCTCGGCTCCCTTTCTGCCTGCTTTCCTTTCCCTCCACCTAAAACAAACATTGCATCTGGGGCACTGCTGGAAACACAGGGGCCTTCTTCACAAGGGAAACAGTTTTCCTTTATGCCTGAAATGCCAACGGATACCGTGGCTTCTGTTTTTAACATTAATGGCTACACAAAAACTTGCAAGCAAAACCCCTACAGCTGATAGAAATGCTTCTTGAAATGGCAGTGTGTGCTCTAGTGGGAAAGAGAAACCTCTAGATAAAGCCCTCGTCCCTCCAAATTCTCTGTAGGTGGCAGTCAGAAAGCTGCTCTGGCTAAAATGCAAATAAACACACAGACGAACAAATAAACAAAAATAAACCCCAATCCTACTTGTTTCTCTGGCAGTCCCCAAGTTCAGTGAAAGCCCAGTGAGGAGCAGTTTCTCATCCTTCCCGGGCCATGTCTACAGCTGTGGATGGAGACAGGCAGAGCCTGTTGGTAAGTCACGCCCTGGGGCAGCGTGGTGACACTCTCAGCGTTGGACTGGTGGTGCCCACATATGACCCAAATCTCCTGTCCCCTCACTTGCAAATGGAGCTCGTCCTGCGGTTTGTTGGTGGCTGGACAGAGCAGTCACATATTGGCCATAACATTTCTCAGCCTTCACATTTAATGATTCTTATGAAACCTACATCCGGCTAAGTTTTCATTCATGATGACACAGTTTCCTTCCTAGAGTTGTACATGGAAGCAACTGGAAGCCGCATTTGAAGGTGGTTGAAAAGTCCCGCTATTTTAATATTCAGCAACTTTAGTGTGAATTGCAATAACGTGCTCTTGGAGTTTCATCTGAAGATGTCAAAACCAGATTACCAAAAAGCCTGAGGAGCTGTCTCCATGGACAGAGCCTGGGGAAGTGAGACGCAAGTTTGCAAATCAGTACGTCAGTGACTTGGGATTGGCAACAGACTCAGAAACTTGGCCACCGCTCGTCCAGTTCCTTTGTAATCAGTTCTTACAGGATTTCTTTCTTTCTTTCTTTCTTTCTTTCTTTCTTTCTTTCTTCTTTCTTTCTTTCTTTCTTTCTCTTTCTTTTTTCTTTCTTTCTTTTTTTTAAGTTTTATTTATTTTGAGAGAGAGAGGATGAGCAGGGGAGGGGCAGAGAGAGGGAGAGAAAGAGAAAGAGAGAGAGAGAGAGAGAGAGAGAGAGAATCTCAAGGAGGCTTCATTCACACTGTCAGTGCAGAGCCCAATGTGGGGCTCGAACTCATGAACCATGATTGTGACCTGAGCCGAAATCAGGAGTCAGACGTTTAACTGACTGAGCCGCCCAGGCGCCCCAGTTCTTATGTGACTTCTAGTCAAATCAGATCATCTTTATCATCGATTATTTGAAAATAATAATTTTAGTAATGTTTATTAATTGTAATATGTTGATTAGACATTATATTATGGTGTAACAGTAATAATATATGCTAGACACACTCCACCTACATTCTCTATGCTTATCCTACTTACACCACAAAGACCCCTGTTTGGAGGCGGTGTTTACAGCAATTAAGGGAATGACCTCTGGTGACAAACCGTGTGCTTTCAAACACGGGTACTGCCAGTTACCGCGTGTGATCCTCATCTATAAAACAGGGGTGATAATGGCATGCACTTCACAGGGCTTTTGTGTAACTAAATGAGTTCACATGTGGAAAGCCTCTAGAACTGTGCCTGGCACGTCCTAAGTGCTGTGTAAGTGCTGTTACTTGTTATTGTTTGGTTCCAGTGTGTGCAGCCGGCATTAATCACTCAAGACGTGGTTTCCACCAATGAGAACAGCGTTTTTTTTCCTCCCCATGACTTATTCATTCCCAAACTGGAAGCCTGGGTGCCCTGCTCTCCGAGGGCTAGCATTCTTTATCAACAACAACAGGCACTAGCCTGACCGTTGACCACTATCCATCCTCCAACTGTTCTGTTGGTGTATAAAACAGCTCCAAAATGGCGGCAGTGAATTTCTTGTGAGAAAGTGGTTTTTAAAAAAAAAATTTTTTTTTATTTTTTAAATTATTTTTGAGAGAGAGAGATAGAGAGAGAGAGAGAGAGAGAGAGAATGCAAGTGAGGGAGGGGCAGAGAGAGAGGGAGACACAGAATCTGAAGCAGGCTCCAGACTCTGAGCTGTCAGCACAGAGCCTGATGCAGGGCTCGAACTCGATAACTCCAAGATCGTGACCTGAGCCGAAGTTGGACGCTTAACCCACTGAGCCAGCCAGGCACCCCAGGAAGTGGTTTTGAAAAAGCTTCTGGGGAAAACTCCCTTGTGAGCAGACAACCCTGAAGGGACAGCCATTCCCCCAGAGTCATGCTCAGTGAATCCCCTGTGCAGCGTAGCGTTCCCTAGAAGCGGCTGAAAACTTCTGAGGAGCCACAGGATGGCACCTTGTTCTCTGGATCCCTGTGTGTTCTTCTCACTGTGCAGTCTCAGAAGTGCTGGGCCCGGCCCTTGAGGCCATATTCTTTCAAGATGTTTGACCTTGGTCATTAAACCTGTCTTGGTTCTCCCCCAGGCTGCCCTTGATCTATACTGTTTAGTGCCACGGCAGGATATTAAAGTGGCACCCTCTGTTAAGAAAATAGTCTTGAAACTAGAGAAGATCTCGTAACAGGGCACACAGCAGAGCGTGGTTGCTTAGTAAAGGTATTCTTGAAAGCCAAAACCCCTTCCTTGGCCTGCCCTGGGGTGTTCTCAGACCATCTTGCATAGTGGATGAAGTCACACCCTTTGGGCTGCAAAGCACACGTGACTTCTGCCAGGACACTGTGCCCGCTGCCTCCTAACTGCAACCAGATCTGCCACTCGCCTTTCAGAAAGACAGCTAAACCTGCCAGGCGTGGCCTGCTGGCCTGTTTAATTGAAAGACCAGACCACGCTGAATTTAATCCAGTTCAATTCAACAAATATTCATTGAACACCTCTATAGGCCTTTAATCACTTATTTTCTTTCCTATCAATAAATCGCTGGGTACATATTGCCATGAAACAAGAACATCTGCAGAACCAGACTACCTTAACGTTGTTTTCTGATAACCTTGGTCCTCCCCAAACGAATTCGGAAGTGCCTGTGGTTTTTGGCTCATTCTAGAAATGGAATGTGGCTTGCCCTCTAGCTCTCACCTCTTGCAGGTTCGCCTCGGTGTGGTAGGTTTGGACTGGGGCCCAGACACAGCTTTGTTTGGTTTGGGGTAAAGTAAGGGGCGCTCGAGTTTGAACGCTGACCAGGTCTGACCTGGTCACAGGATAGTCTGTAGCGCCTTCCTCCCAACAGGAAGCAAGCTATGGATCCATCCTGTTCTTAGGGGGGCAGGAGGAGTGGGGGAGGGTGGCACTGTCCAAATTAGAGTAAGTGGTGAGCTGGTCTTTCAGCCTCATGAATACCAACTTTGTACTAAGGACCTAGTTCGTTAATCAGCAAATGAAGTGTTTTGGAGCTCACGGGCAGGATGGTGGGGGCACTTGAGGACGAATGAGAGAGACAATACTGGACATCGTAGTTTTGTCTGCCTCTCTTCTCCTTCCGCTGGGAAATTTTTTCGTCTCTATCCTAGGTGTTTCCACTGGATTGTTTGTTAATAATAGAGCCTCATTCCCTGACTGCCTTAGGCAGTTAGTGCTGCTGTAACACAGTGTCATAGACTGAATGGCTTTAAGGCAACAAAAATTTATTTCTCACAGTTCTGGAGGCGGGAAGTCTGGAATCAGGTGCCAGCGCAGTTGGGTTCTGGTGAGAACCCTCTCCAGGTTGTAGACTGCCGACTTGTATCCTCACATGGCAGAGAACAGAGACGAGCAAGCTCTTTTGTGATCTTTATAAGGGCACTGACCTCATTCAGGAGGGCTCTGTCTTCACAAACTCCTCTTATCCTAATTACCTTCCAAAGGCTTCCCCCCGCAACACCGCCACACTGGGAGGCGGGTTTCAAGATATGAGTTTTAGGGGTACGCAGATATTCAGTCCATGATGCTGACCCTGGGCTTCGACCAAATCCAATCTTTCTCTCACAAGGATTGGACCTAGCCTTGGGCATACGGCCTAAGTAAGGTCAATCATATCCTTCCATGGGAGCTGGTATATGGGCACTGGGACAGATTTAGGGCCTCTTGCTTTTGTGTGTAGAGAAAACCTGTGATAAGAGAATGAGGCCAGTATACAATATACAAATGAAGAGAGGTAAGCAGAACAAAGAGATGGAAAGAGAGAGAGAAAGAAAAAAAGGACATTGTTATTATTTGAGTTCCCGTGCCTGAAAAAACCCCACCCTTTAACTTCCTAGTTTATGAGCCACTAAATCTACTTTTCCATGTAAGGTTGTTTACATTGGGTTTCTTTCACTTTTGATGGAAAGGTGCCTGACTAACATATAGGGTTTAGGGACCAATAGTACATACAAGGTTTAGCTATTCCTCAACTAATGGCTTGGCTTTGGCAATCTCTTAACTGATCTACATACCTCTTTCCTCACTTGTAAGTGGAGTTAAGTGTGGCTACAGTGGAGGGCACACAGTGCCTCTTAGGAAATGTATGTGGAATAGTAGGAATAATGTATGTGGAAAGTAGCTAATAATATAGGGATAGTATTGGGTTTAATCCTATGAAACTTCCAATATATGATCATGTTTTGTCCTATAAAAGAAGCAGCTTGGTGTGGTTAAACTGCTAGCAGATTTCGTTTACTGAGCAAGTAGAACCCCATTGTCAGTTAACAGTGATTGTGAGGACCTACTATGCACAGGCTTTGTGCTAGAGGCTGTGGGGGAATTAAAGGTGGAGAATACAAGGTCCCTGTGCTCAGGGAGACCACAGCCAGTGACGGACACACAACTTACTAAGAAACCATTGCTAAAGTGTTGGCCTCACCCTAGAAACTATTGAAAAAGTCTAGTGTTGGCTTTTTTTTTTTTTAAGATTTCATCTTTATCAGTGAAATGTGTCTCGTACAATCTGAGAAGGATGTAGATAGTGTCAAACTGAAAGAAGAACTCTGACATCACACTTCCTAGAACTCCTCCTTTTGCAACTTCTCTCTTTGAATCCCTTTGGAACTGTCACTCGTCAGCCCAAAAGAGTCAAGGATCAAGGAAAATGCTGAACACAAGATGCCTTTTCAGTCATCTCTGTGCCGATTCACCCTGTCTGCATGAGAATTTTCGCCTTTTGTCCCTTTTGTCTGGGAAAGAACCAACTTAAACTCTTATCTGTGCTGGCTCAAATCCCCAATTTACATCAAGCAGAGGCTGAAGAATAATAATGGGACACAGCCAACGAATAATGCAAATTTTGCCATGACTTTAACCCACACGTGACTGGGTTGTCCCACGATGTGGCATTTGAGGTGCATTTTTATGTCCATATTTCTTGCTGTAGATTTCTAGTGCAGCAGTCTGGTGTGACGGCTGATTCGAAATACCGCAGTTTCAGGATGTTTGTCCATCAATTCTCCTGCACATAATGTGTACTTAAGACAGAGCCAGAGCCTTGCAATTTGCCCAAATCAGGCTGGCTGCTGATCTCACGTAGGAAAAGAATCACCCACGGAGAGCACGGTTCTTACCCTTCTCTGAGCGGCCATTTGGTTAGCTTTCCTTTGCTGACTCACTGGGGCCTGAGGACTTCTTCCTAGGAAGGGAGTCCTTCTCAGCTTTGAGTAAACAGCATTCTCTTCTTTTCTTCTGTATTTTAGGTCCTGTTTCCTCCTTTTACTTAAAAAAGTCACCTTCATGTGAAATAACCTGCTATTTTGCCAAACCGGTCTGTCAGTATAAGGAAGCCTGGGAATGCCTTAGCGGACCTGTAGAGTAAGTGCTCTAATATATGTACGATGGGCTGAAAGTAAAAATGCGTGTGGGAAAGGCCATAGTTACTAGCATGCAACCCTGATGTTTGGGTTTATCTTTTGTAAATAAGAGAGATGTTCTTCTTCTACGTGTACATAAACACAACAGTTTAGTGTAACCCAAACTGTGCTGTGCGGCCTCAGAGCTCCTGTGGCTTTGCCAAAGCCTCCTGCTCGTGTACACACATTTCACACGGGGTCCTTCCCGTTGCCAAAGGAGCTCGAGTCACTTTTTTGTGAATGTCCTGTGATTGGCAGGAAGGCTGGCTGTTGTAAGTATCATATTGTTCCGTGGTAGAGAATATATTTTATTGCTAGTTCAATAGCATTTCACAGTTATTAAGCCAGAGTCATTGTCTCTGCAAGCTCCCGAAGGCTCAGAAACTTTGGGGCACAGGCAAAAAAACCCCACACATGCTCAAAACCTGTCAGTTATCCCCATTGTCCCACTGTGGCTGTCATACTCTGCCTGCGGTGTTTAAAATGTTTGGGGGGAAATGTTGAGAAAGTGGATTTCTAAGCATATCATGTATAGCCATTTTTTTCATAAAGAAGAATTTATCAGAAATCACATTTGTTTTGCAATGCTTAAAAATAAGAACACTTGAAAAATGGCACACCTATATTATTACAACTGCAGATTAAAGCAGGTAGATTAAAAAAAAAAATGCTTGCAGCATTAGCAGATAAGGCCAATTTTCTCAAAAACTCCAAGATAAATGCCTGCCTGAAACCATGGCTATGCCCAAGTAAAAGGATCCAAGCAGGAGATGGATGGATGCGATTGGGCGGGGAACACATATATTTCTCTGTAAGAGCTCCCCCAGCTTAACTAGCAGATAATGAAAATATCCCGGGTGGATGACCTTGTACAATTGGCAGGTGTTAGGTGATAACTGAGAGCTTTGCCAGGAGAAAAAGGCAGCCCCCTTGGACAAATCTACGAGCTCCTGTGAGGAGACAGTGTGGGATCTTGGCTGTTTCTGTAGGGCAAATATGACATCCCAACAGGAGCACATTGTCTTATGTGGGTCACCCCCGGTAAGAAGCACTTAGGATCTTCCACAAACACCCAACTTCCTGGAAATTTGATTAACATTTTGTTATTTTTCCTGACAGCGCTGAGCCGGTTCCTGCAAATTTTGCCCTCTTCAGCTCTTTGTGTGCTTTCTGTATTGTTTTCTTTTTCTTCTTGAGACCAGAGTTTGTGAGGCCCCGAGGACCACACCGACACTGCAGTCGGTGGATGTTCAGTTAATCTTCTGCCGAAAGGAAAATGTATTCTTATTTCTCTTCAAGTGTCTGTGGCAACAACAGGGTGTGGGCAGAAACCTGTGTTTATCTAAACGAGAACAGAATATCTATGACCTCTCTTAGTGCTTCTGGCCAGCTCTTCTCTAATGATGCCACTCTATGGCTGGTTTCTAATATTTTTCTAGAAGTAATTGCAACTTTAAAGGAACATACTCTGTTCCCTGTTTAGAGGAACATGCCTGGGAGGAGATATACCCAAATGGTAGATGGTTATCTCTAGGGGGTTAAGGTCATTTTTTTTCTTTTTTTTTTTAATGTGTTTCTGTATATTCTGAATTAGTACTTACACTAAAAAAAGGCGGCGGTGGGTGGTGGTGGGTATTTTGCCAACAACCCTTTCCACAAGCTTCTCAGTGTTTTGGTGATTTTTAATGGGGTTACTTGTAAAAAGATTGTGTCTCCAAAGAGGATCTGAGTATAAGGACTTAGTCTGCTACCTACATTAGGGCATCACTTTGAATAAGTCAGGATTCCTCACGTATAAGATAAACCTACACTGGTAGAAATTATGGCGAGAATCTAATGGCGGGACGTATGGAGAAGACTATGATACATATAAAGTGCTCCTCAGTGGGAGGAGCAACAATAGCAATCATTTGTTTGCAAGGAATCAATGGGGCAAATGTAGACCAAAAAATCTGCAACAAGGGAATGAGCACCCTGGTGACCTGAAACACACAATATTATACTTCGGTTAGCATGGATGGAAGAACCCTTTCCAGGAGCCTTCCAATTTGTGCAAGCAGTTTAATAGTCTTAGCACCAGCTTCCAGCACTGTTTTGTGAAGGGAAAGTGTGTGTGTGTGTGTGTGTGTGTGTGTGTGTGTGTGTTGATAACCAAAGTGCCCACATGTAATACACAGGGACATCAAACAAACAACATTTAAAAGTAATCATTGGAGTGCCGGGGTGGTTCAGTTGGTTAAGCATCCAACTCTTTTATTATTACTACTATTTTTTGAAAACTTTTTTTTAATGTTTATTTATTTTTGGGAGAGAGAGGCAGAGTACAAGTGGAGGAGGGGCAGAGAGAGAGAGGGAGATACAGAATTCAAAGCAGACTCCAGGCTCCGAGCTCTCAGCACAAAGCCCGATGCAGGGCTAGGACCACGATCTGCGAGGTCATGACCTGAGTTGAAGTCAGACGCTTAACCGACTGAGCCACCCAGGCGCCCCTATTATTATTTTTATTATTTATTTATTTTTTGAGTTTTATTTTATTTTATTTATTTTTTAATTTACATCCAAGTTAGTTAGCATATAGTGCAATAATAATTTCAGGAGTAGATTCCAGTGAATCATCCCCTATGTATAACACTCAGTGCTCATCACAACAAGTGTCTTCCTTAATGCATCCAACTCTTGATTTCAGTTCAGGTCATGGTCTCGTGGTTTGTGAGATCGAGTCCTGCATCTTTGGGCTCTGTGATGACAGCACGAAGCTGCTTGGGATTCTCTCTCTCTCCCTCTCTCTGCTTCTCCTCTAGTCCTGCTCTCTCTCTCTCAAAATAAGTAAACACTTAAAAAAGGTAATCAATACATAAAACCCCACTACCTGACTGATTCAAGCGGTTTTTAAAGACTGTTTTATGTGGGGCCAGAGGTTTGGTATACTGTCACAGAAAGGTAAAAATCACTAGAAACAGAAACCAAAAGCAAACAGAAATAACAGCCGTCTCTCACGGAACACCCAGCCAATCTGCTGGATGAAATAGCTCTCCAGTGACCCAACTGCAGTGGTGTTTCCTCGCTGTAAGGAAGAAGTGGAAGACAAGGCACGGCCGTGGTGACGATAAACTGTCTTCTGGGAACAGAGGCAGGTTGAAAAACCAGTGCATATGTGGGAATACCTTGACCGTCCCCGAAAACACCGGACATTCCCCGGTCTTGTTGAAGATGTCCTGCCTGCACGGGCTCAGAATCATGTTCAATACAGCCCACGTGCTGGAGCGGGGTGCTCATCTCAGGTCTGGACTGTCCAGCAGGTAAGGGGTTACGTGCAAGAGTGATCAAAGATTTAAACTGTCATGTCGACAGTAAGCTGGGGGAACAGGCTACGTGGGGGCCTTAATAAATCTGCCCTTGACTTATGGCCGAACTTCATTCAGCAGAAAATTATTTCTGCAGCATATTGAGTGCCGTGCTCTGATGGAGACAGAAATAAAAGAAAGGTGGAAATGGGGAGAAGAGACTGGAAATTCAATCCACATGTGGTGGGGAGGACTCTTCAGTAAATTCTTTCTCGGATGAAATAAGAAACAGAATGTGTAAGACTCTCAGAATATGGTACATTCCTTTTACTAAAATGTCTTTGGGGAAGAACATGGGCAAGGAGTGATTCTCGGGAAAGACTGATATGGAGGGGAGGGGGAAAGAGGGAGAAAATCTTGGTGATTTAGACATGATTGTTCATTTATTTGTTAATTGAGTTAGCCAGGCTCTATGGAGTGCTTACTAGGAGTGAGATGTTGGCTATCAAGATGCGCCTCATGTCTTGAGGGGTTCACGGCGAAGGAATTAGATCCACTCTAAATTTGTCCCCTCCACGCCCAAGCTCAGTTCAGTCCAGCGCGATGGAGACGCTCTGCTGTCCAGAGGAGCAAAGTGCTGCAGAATCTTCTCTGAATAAAGTGTGAGAGCACTAGTCAGATTTTAGGTATCACAGAAGCATCAGCACGTGTTCCCAATTCAACATAAAGAGCAGACTTTTCAATAATTTGAAAGGCTGATTTTAAAAAAAAGAGACATCTCTCTTTTTTTGATGTTTATTTATTTTTGAGAGAGAGAGAGAGACTGAGAGAGAGAGAGAGAGAATGAGTGGGGGAGGGGCAGAGAGAGAGGGAGATGCAGAACCTGAAGCAGGCTCCAGGCTCTGAGCTGTCAGCACAGAGCCCGACGCGGGGCTCGAACCCACGAATGGTGAGATAACGACCTGAGCGGAAGTCAGACACTTAACCGACCAGGTGTCCCCAGACATCTCTTTCTTAGAGGATATGTGATTTAAATTTTCTTATTGCTTTTCCTTATGACATTTTAGAAAGAGAAGAAAGGCTTAAGATTGGGGGACTCGGTATTTTTCAGGCCAATCCACGAAGGCACTAAGAGTCCTTTCAATCCCAGACCAGAGATAATTTGAATTCAGGAGACGGTTTAGGAGGCAAGACTTGTCTTTCTCTATCGGTTTTGAAGCTATTGGGAAACACTCAAGAAGATAATGAAGGCTTTTCCTCTTGTAAATAATTTATTCACTGTTTGTTTGTTTGTTTGTTTTTGTCTCCCTATACTTTCATTCCCAGAGCTGTAATGAGTTTTAGGAACAGAAGGTGTCAGATATTGGCTTGTTGTTCTTGTTGAGATCTCCAAATTCATGACCCCTCTGGGCATTCTAGGCGCAGATAATACATAATTTACAGAGATCTGCAGCTTTTGTGTTCTCTTCCCTCCAAGTTTTGGAGCTTTTTGTTCAAAGGGATGATTTGTTTCTTTGTAGTGGAACCAGCCACATTGAGTGGAGGATCTGACACCCGGTGGTATCCCGAGCCTTCGCAGAACCTTGGTAACCATGCTGCACATTTCTGTGAGCTGGGCTTGTGGGTTCTCCCTGTCTAGGGAAGGAGAGAGACCAAGGCAGAACCAGTCGGTTGTCTTCAGGAATTAAGGTGAAGGCTCAGGACATGTGCGAAAATAAAGATTTTCATCTGCTAGAAAGCATGGTGGTTGGTTGAATCAGAGTAAGGATATGGTGGGCTGAAAGAGAGAAATTATGCTTATATTCCTCTCTCAACACTTCAGAGAACAAGGATACGTTTAGGCCAGGGGTTGTTCCATGGAGGACGGGACTATCACTTAAGGGCTGGGTTAACCGTCCAATGTGCAATACCCAAGGAAAGTTTGTCTCTGGTAAAGAGTGTGTAGGTCCCTGGAGGTAAAACCAATGCAAATGATCTTTTCTGACTTTCCTATCTGTATCGCTATCCCTCTCTCTATCTCCATTTCCATCCCTCATTCTCTTTTGATGAAGGAGAGTTGGACTCTGAGTGGCCTGAAGGGGCCTGGGGTTCTGGTCGACTCTCTAGATAAACCTGGATACAAACTTGGGGCTGTAGACCTGGATGAACCAACTATTGCCAAGAAGACAGACTGTCAGTAAACTTCTCTCGCTGTGTTACATAGGTAGTGATGCATTTTATTATTTGGAGGATGTTACTCATAAACTCAATTTAATATTTTTTTGTGCACGTGTTTTTTATTTTTTTTTAAACCTTACTACCTGTTTAGCTATACAAGTAGATTTCATCCTAACAGGGCATCCTGGTGAAGGATATATTACATATGGGTGCACAGAACCTTGTGCTTTGTTTGGCTACCCTGGGTCAATTATGTTGTCACTCTGTTCCTGGTTTTCCCCATTTGTACAAGAAGAGAATACACCTCTTTTACTCTTGTATAAAGACTGAGATGATCCCCCTCTTCACGTTATCCCCATCAAGACTTAAAGTTCTCTGTGAAGCTTCTATGGAAGTAATAATAATGATGATTTAACAATTTTTGTCATTATTATTTGGCCACTCTAATTTAGAACCAGGAGCAAAATTGTAGACATGTGATGGTCTCATGAAGAGTGTTAGTTATATGATCTACTTTAACTCACTGTCAATGAATAAATCCAAGTTGTCTCCCTTAGACATTATTTATCTCTTTTTGCCCAAATCCTGCCAGGAGATGTGCCAAACTGAGTTCTTGGAGGAGTTTTCTCTCCCTGCTTAAGAGAGAACTGTTAGACAGCATCTAGCCCAGGGTTCGGGGCAGCTGAACCCCCTCCTGCTTCCCTTTATCCTTGGCCAGCCTCTCCTTTTCTTACCTAGGCCAAATTCCTTCTCTTTCCACTTGAATTCAGAGAGTTCATGCTGGACAAAGGGGTTGGAGAACGCAGAGGGACCTTCTGACAAATGTCTCGGTGTGAAGGGTGAGCAGGAGGTGGGAGAAGCTAAAGGGAAAAAAAGTTAGGGAAAGAATGAAAAGGAGGTGCGGGGCATCTGGAGGAGGGTTCGGTTATCAATTCCTTTGAACATTCCTGCTTCGCCAGGCAACAAAGACGACTTGAAGCATGTAAGAGAAAGGAAAACCCCGGAGCTCAAACAAAGCTGGTAAATTACAAGAGCGAGAGCATCAGAGCAGTGGGTCCTCCAGGACAGAGGGTGGGTGGAAATCCTGCCCCCCGCCCCCCCCCCCTCCGGCCCCAAACCCATGGCTTGATTCCAACTCAAGAGAAAAGGACAAGAGAAGAATGTGCCTGACTACACTTTTGCCAAACCTTGTTTTTTAGCTTGCTATATCTAAGATTGAAACTTAGCCAAATAATTGCAGGGAAAATATTTGGTTAGGTTTTGAAAGACTGTTTGGAGAAACTGACTAGTTGTAAAACGGAGTATTTGGAATAACCGTCTGGGAAAGATAAACTTAAAAACTGGAAAGGTGAGCCCTGCAGACCTAAGGGAACAAAAAGGCAGAGAGGAGAGTGTGGTGTTTTGCATTTGGGAGGATGAGAGTGAAGGTGTCTATGCAGTCATTTGCCAGGTTTTGAGGTCGGAATGTTTTTCTTGATGCGGCTTCCAGGAAGGATTATGACCTTAGTCTTTTATGCAAAGTGGTGTCTTATTATAGAAGTAAAAGTAATCGCCTCCAGTGACCGCATCTGAAATCCTGAGCTGTGCTCCAGGTGTCCATCGCCTATCTAGTTAACTGTAGAAATAAAATCAGAGGGAATTTGGCCTTCAGGTTGTAGGGCTGGAAAATGCTTTGAGAGGCCTTCTGGTTGGATTACTTCTAAACCCTCCCTGACAGATGAAAATTTATCTTATTTTTAAGTGTTCCCCAGAGGAACAGTGTCCACCGACTCCCTTAGTAACTCATTCCAGTTTTTAACGACCTCCACATTCAGGAAATTCCTTCTCCTGTCTTACCTAAACCTACTCTGCTACAGCTTCAGCCCATTTTCTTTTGACCTACCCCGGAAGAAATGGAGAAAAAAAGAGGTCATCCTCTTGCATAAACATCCTTTCACATAATTAAAAATTCTTTGAATCTAGAAAGTTCTGTATCTCCTTTCTTGATCCCATCGAAGCTCCCCCCTTCCTTTAGCCTTCCCTGGGGGGATCTGCCTCCCAGCCTCTTCCCCACCTTTGCTGTAGCCTCAGAACCTTCCTCTGTTGCCTACAGTCTTGGCTGTGGTTGGGGAGAGAAGAAAGGGCAGTCCTTCCCTCATTTCCTTGGGCTGCCTCTGCCAGAGCTGATGTAAGAGACCAAACAGTAGTGATAATGTACAACTTAAACATTGTTCTTGTCCACTTGATATTTGTTTTCAAAATCAAATTTGTCTCATACATCAGGTCTGTGGACATGTATAGGGGCACATATCTTAAGGTTTTAGAGAGGCCGAAAAGAAGTATGAGAGTACATGAATACACTATACAAAGACTTGCTCAGTAGAACACAAAGGTAGGTTCAATGGTGGCCCTCAGGTGAGCAAAAATAGACGTTCTCTCATGGACGCCTTCTGTTAGGTATACGCACTTCACAAAGCATCCTTTCAGCTCTGCCCAATTTTTATTAGAAATTTTCCATGAGTCAGTTTCCGTTCCTTGTGTGGAACCACTGATCCTTGTGCGGAACCTTGTGTGGAACCTTGTTCTTGGTGATAAAACCTTAGAGCTTTAACTAGATACGACCATTGCCAGAACTTTACTCAAATGCTACCAGGGCGGGGCGAAGTCTTGCCTTGTTTTCTTGGGCATCAAAGCTGTTGACTAAACAAACTGATGTACCTTTTAGGATTTATTTTTGCTTTAAGTGAGATCTAATCTGTTTGTACAGTTTCCAACACTTTTACATATGCGAGGATCAGACAATCACATAGATGACTTTATTATAACTTGCATTTCTAATTCCTAAAAAATGCTAAGAAAATCTGAAGCATTCTCAGATTTCCCTATAGTTTTCAAAACATGCTTATGAGGGTGTTAAATAGGAAACAGGTGCTTTAAAAAACCCTATTTCTATTTTTATGACTCATGTGTTTACTCTTACTTGTGCCTTAGCAACAGATCATAGAAGAAGCCAGAGAGAGTTGCTTGTCTGTCATTATGAAGAATGAGTTCATAGCAAATCAGGGGATAGTCTGGTTTGGAGAGGGAGTCCCAGAGCCCTCTAGGACTCCACTTGCGGCCTCTGGGACTCCACATATTTATCTGCAGAGAATAAAAAGAGACAAAATCACCATCCTCAGAGAATCTACATTTAGTTTAGTTTTATACATTTATCTCCCACAGGACCTAATACAGTTGGGGATTTTACCCTTAAAAACGTATGTCTTATTGGGGGCCTGCCTGGGTGGCTCCATTGTTAAGCATCAGCTCAGGTCATGATCTCATGGTTTGTGAGTTTGAGACCCATATTGGGTGAGCTCGTGCCCAGCTTGGGGTGAACGTGAGCACCACTTCAGGTGAGCCCTGCTTCTCTTTCTCTCTCTCTCTCTGCCTCTCACTCACTTGTGCCCTCCCTGTCTAAAAAAATGTATCCCTTATTTTGTAGCCATTAAGAGTTATTATTTATGAGAATTTTATAATAATATGGAGAATGCCTCCTGGGTTATAATGTTGAAGAAAAGAAAGATACAAAGTTATCTATGTATTCTAAGTTAAAACTAAAAACAGCAATGTAATCATCTTTTTACACACACACACACACACACACACACACATAAATAAAGGTTACAATAAATAGGCATACAGAAAAGATGAAAAGAAAATATTAATACAAAATATTATATATATATACAACTATATATATATAAACAAAATATAACAACAAAATATTAATGGTGCTTGTCTTTGGGTAGCAGGCTGACAGGTAATTCTTCTGCTTTGTACTTTTCTGCATTTGTCTTTTTTTTTTTTTTTTTTGGTAGTAATCACATATTACTTTTAAAATAGAATGACACATGTTCATTAAAAAAATTATTCCCTTAAATCTCTAAAGGCTTTAAGATTTTGCAGAGTCTGTCATTAAAACGCACGTGGGATGAGTCAGTTCCTAAGCCACTGTCAGTGAAGACTTGAAAGACAAGCACCTGGGGAAAAGAGGTGATGCCGACAGGGAGGAGCAGGGGAAGGAAACAAAATCAAACTTCAGCGGCAGCACACTTCTCCCACTCCCCAACAGCTACTCTCTGGACAGTCTCAATGTTTTGGGGGGCACAGGTGTTTTTTCACCTGGATATAGAAGGAAGAAATAAACATTTAATAAGTGCATCAGGCATTGTGTATTCCATCCCATTTTATGAGCAAGGAAATTGAGCTTTGGAGGCATTTTGGAGTTGCTTAAAGAAAGTCAGAGGTGCGGTCAGGATTCAAATCCAACCCTGCCTGGCTGGACAGAGGTGATCTGCTCTCCCTGAACTTCCAGAAATGCCCCTTCGACCACAGGGGCAGAGCTTCCCAATGTTCTGGAAGGGCTTTAGGTTTGGCAAGTATGTGCCTGGAATGTTCAGAGTAGTCCTAATTTAAAAGAAATTGCATTATTTTTAAGAAAAGCCATTTAAAAAATAGGTAACTGAATGTGACTATAATTTTAGTAGGTTGGTCAGAATACTTTCTTTTTTTTATTAAAGAATATTTTTTGGTAATCTTTATTTATTTTTGAGAGAGAGACAGCATGTGAGCAGGGGAAGAGCAGAGAGAGGGAGACACAGAATCCGAAGCAGGCTCCAGGCTCTGAGCTGTCAGCACAGAGCCTGACGCGGGGTTCGAACTCACAAACTGTGAGATCATGACCTGAGCTGAAGTTGGACGCTCAACCAGCTGAGCCACCCAGGTGCCCCGGTCAGAATATTTCCTATCAATGTAATCATGAATCAGAAAAGTGCTGGAGCGACATTACCAAGATGGTGGCATGAATTATTCCTGACTTTGCTCCCCATCCCAAGAACAACTAATTCCTATTCATGAAGAAGACACTGCTGGGAGAATCCTAGAACATGGGGGTAAGGCTGAAGCACCTTACAGAGATCAAGACAGATGGCATTAGAAAGTTAAGAGGAGAGGCTTCTCATTGACCACATTGCCCCTCCCCCAGGACCACAGAGCTCTACACAGAGAGGTACCCCTGAATGTTTGGTTCCTCCTCTGGGAAAAGAGAACCCAGCAGTGGAGGACAACCAACCTCCCTCAGCATTGTGGGTTGCTTTGAGGAAACCCTTGACTTGATCTCCTACTGTGGGGACTACCCTGCAATCTGCAGGGCCTGGCCACTGGGAATCTGGCTGTGGCAGAGAAGGTGGGGGGAGGGACTTGCAACAGTGAGCACTTGGGTCTCTGCAGACTGGGTTCACGTCTGCAGTGCCCAAGTAGTAACACCACCGGTGGTTTTGGTCATCTGCAGAACCAAGCTGGCAGCTCGCACGGACCAGGGAACTTGGTGGAGTGTAGATCTGCTTGATTTGGATCCTCACACGAGGAATTTTGCCAGGCCTGAAGCCCCATTTGCTCATAGCCGGGCAAGGTGCTGAGTCACAGCCCCGTCCACTATTATGAGTGCCTTCCAGCTCCATCTGACCAGAAGGGCTGGGGACAACTGGTGGAAGTTGTGTGGCCTAGCTAAGAGGTGGGCAAGCAAAGCTGATCACCTCCAGAGTAAAGTCAGTACCAAGGGTGGAGTCTTCCCATGCTAAGCACAGATAGGGGGATTAATTCATAGCCAAATTGGAGGGTAGCTCTTTCCCTCCCCAACTGGAAAGCCCGTTTGGGAAATTGAGAGTAGCCTGGAGTACCCAGGCTGGGGGCTGAAACACAGCCATGCCTACTGTGATGAGTGCTTTCTGGCCCTATCTGACAAGAAGCGCTGTGAAAATGCCTGCAAGCTGTACGACCCAGTGGTACTCAAGTTGAGAGAAGGGCAGAGCTAGCTGATAGTTTGCCGAGCAAAGCCAGTGGTCCTGTTCAGCCAAGGAACTTGGGGTGTGGGTTGGCTTGAGTTAAGACAGTGAAGAGCATTAGTGATTTTAGAGCTGCTTCTCCCGTTGCACCCAGGCAAAGAATCTAATTCATAGCTTCACTCATTGTTGAACACAGTCTTTATCTTGTCTAAACAGGGAACCTAGGTAGAGCGCAGGGGAACCTGCAGAGCCCATTCAGTGGCCTGTGTGCAGTGGCACTTCAACAGAGAGCACAACCTGTGGCTTCCCCCGTCTGCAGAGCAAAACTGGTGGCCTCACCTGACTAGGGAATTCAGTGCACACTCAAGATTGATTCAGGACCTCAAACAATGAGCTGTATAGGTCTTGGGCTCCAGTCTGCTGCTCTGCTGGGGGAAGGAAACTAATTTATAGCCACGTCTACTACTGAATATAATACCCAGTCCCAACCATCTAGTATGCCTGACCAGTGAATCCAGGCAACTGCAGAATGCATCCTACAGCCTCACTTGGGTAGGAAAACTCATCTAACTGCCCTCAGCCAGTGGATAAACCCCCATCCCTATCCCTATCCTTAGAGCTTGAACAGTTGCCTTGCCCCCCACATAGACCATAACAGAAGGCCCCACTTGTCCAATGACATTACCAGAAAACACACCAGGAAACCCAAACTGGGCTGACTGGTGAAGAGCTATCTCTCCCAAAGCAAACTTGTAAAGTGTCTAAGAGTAGCTCCATTACTCAAATGAACAGATATCAACATAAAGAATCAAGGATCACAAAAAAGTCGGGTAACTATGACACCATCAAAGGAAACTAATAAAGCTCTAATAACTGACCCTAAAGAAAAGGATATCTATAAATAGTCAGACAAGGAATTCAGAATAATCCTCTTAAGAAGGTTTAGAGAACGATAGGAGAACACAGACAACTAAAAAGAATTTGAAAAACAATGCATGAACCAAATGAGATTTGACAAGAAAATAGCAACCATTAAACAAATAGAAATCTTAGAGTTAAAAAATACAGTAACTAAAGTGAGAAATTTCACAAGTAGGCTCAAACATGCAGAAGGATCAGCAACCTGAAAATTAGGACATTGAAAATTACCTAGTCAGAGGAGCAAAACAAAACAAAACAAAACAAAACATTGAAGAAAGCCTATGAATATTCTGGGACACGATGAAAAGAAATAGTATTTGCAGTATGGGAACTCCAGAAGGAGAAGAAAAAGAAAAAGAGAAAGGAACAGAAAGCATATTTAAGCAATAGTGGCTGAAACATCCTAAACCTGGGGAGAGAAATGGACATGCAGATCCATGAGACCCAAAGGATCCCAAGTAGATTGAATCTGAATTGGGCTACACTGAGACACGTTATAATTAAATTGTCAAAACTCAAAGACATAGAAAGAATTTTGAGAACAGCAAGAGAAAAGAGAGAAGTTACACATAAGGGAACCCCTGAAAGACAGCAGATTTTTCAACAGAAACTTTTCAGGTCAGAAGAAAATGGGATGCCATATTCAAAATATTGAAAGAAAAGAACTGTCAACCAAGGCATTCTATACCCATTGAAGCTGTCTTCAGAAACAACGGAGGGATAAAGACTGTTCTGAACAAACAAAAGCTGAGGGAGTTTGTTACCACCAGACCTGCCTTATAAGAAATTCTAAAGGGAATTATTTGAATGGAAGTAAAAGAACACTAATTAACAACATAAAAACTCAAAAGGTAGCATACGTATCATTGGTAATGGGAAATATATAGTCATAGTTAGATTCTGATGTATGGTAATGAGGTGCATAACTCACAAATGTAGTTTAAAAGTTAAAAAAAATGAACGTAGCAAAAATAAACATGAATACAATGATCTCTTACTAGTTACACAATATAAAAAACATGTACATTGTAACAGCAATAACCTGAAATGTGAGGGGGAGAAGTAAACACATGAAGTATCTGAATCCTATTCAAGTTAAGTTGTTAGTTTAATATAGAGCGTTATAACTTTAAGATAGCTTATGTTTGCCTCATGATACCCATAAGGGAAAATCTTGTAGTAATTACACAAAAGAACATGATAAAAGTTTCAAAGCATACGGATATCAAAGACACAAAACACAAAAAAGACAGCAGGGTAAGAAACAAGGAATAACAGGTCTATAGAGCAACCAGAGAACAATTAGCAAAATGGAAATAGTAAGACCTTACCTGTCAATAATTACTTTAAATGCAAATGGATTAAATTCTCCATTCAAAAGACATAGAATGGCTGAATGGATTAAAAAACAAGATCCAACAATACATTGCCTATAAGAGACTCACTTTAGCCTTAAAGACACACATAGAATGAGAGTGAATGGGTAGAAAAAGTCATTTCAAGCAAATGGTGACAAAAGAAAAAAAAAGCAGTGTAGCTATATTTATATCAGATAAAATAGACTTTAAATTTAAAACGATAGAAAGATGATAGAAAGAGACAAAGAAGGTCATTTTATAATAATAAAGAGGTCAATACATCAAGAAGATACGACAATTGTAAACATTTATGCATTTGAAATAGGAGCACCTAAATATAGAAAGCAAACACTAGCAGAGCTAAAAGGAGAAACAAACAGTAATACAATAATAGTTGGAGACATTAATACCCCTTTTTCAACAATGCATGCATAGATCACCCAGACAGAATCAATAAAAATACAGTGGATTTGAACAATGTTATAGGCCAATGTACCTAACAGGCACATCCAGAACATTCTACCCAACAACAGCAGAATACACATTCTTTTCAAGCTAACATGGAACGTTTTCTAGGATAGACCATATGTTAGGCCATAAAACAAGTCTTAGCAAATTCAAGGAGACTGAAATACCAAATAGCTTTTCTTGGCCACAACAGCATGAAACTAAACATCAATAAAAGAAAAACTGAAAAATTTATGTTCACATGGAAATTAAACAACATTCTCCTGAACAATCAGAGGGTCAAATAAAAAATTAAAGGGGAAATAAAAAAGTTTCTTAAGACAAACAAAAAATGGAAACACAATGTACCAGAACTTGTGGGATGTAGCCAAAGCAGTTCTAAGAGGGAGGTTCACAGGAATGAATACCTACTTTAAGAAGCAAGAAAGATCCCCAATACACAACCTAGATCTATACCTTAAGAAATAAACTGAGCCTAAGAAAAAGAAAAATTAATAAAAATTAGAGCAGAAATAAATAAAATGGAGAACAGAAAAAACAAGAGAAAAAATGAACTAAACTAAGAGTCAGTTCTTTGAAAACATAAACAAAATTGACAAACCCTTAGCTAGACCAATCAAGGAAAAAAGAGAAAAGACCCAAATCAACAAAATTATAAATGAAAAAGGAGACAACTGATACCACAGACATTCAAAGCATCATTAAGATGCTTCTATGAACAACTATGTAACAACAAACTGCACAATCTAGAAGAAATCAAAAAGTTCTTAGAAACATAAACGTACCAAGACTGAGTCAGGAATAAAGAGAAAATCTGAGCAAACCAATCGCTAGCAAGGAGATTGAATCAGAGATCAGAGTCTCCCAAAAAAGAAAAGCCCAGGACCAGATGGTCTCACTGATGAATTTTACCAAACATTTGAAAAAGAAATAACACCAATCCTTCTCCAGTACTACCAAAAAATTAAAGAGGAGGGAACCCTCCCAAACTCATTTATAAGGTCAGTATTATCCTGATACTAAAACCAGAAAAGGACACTACTACAGGCCAATATCTCTGATGAATATAGAGGAAAAAGTCTCAGTAAAATCCTAGCAAACCAAATTCAGCAGCGCATTAAAAGAGTCATTCACCTTGACCAAGTAGGATTTATCCCTGGGATGTAAGAATGGCTCAATATATACAAACCAATCATTATGATACCTCATAGTAATAGAATGAAAGAAAAGAATGATACAATTATTTATAGATATAGATACAGATATAGACTTAGATATTTCAGTCTGGTTTCAAGATTTGTGCTGAAAGTCTCTGAGTTCTTGCAATCCTAATATAGCCACAGAATCTCTAGGGCTTACTGAGTTGTGAGTTTAATCAGACTTCTAGTAAGCTTGAGAGATATTTTCCTAAGGTTTGTCTTCAAAGGACCCGAGGCCATGGAATGATCTAGCTAGTATTTTGTTTACTGTTTTCTTTATCAACTTTTAGGCCCTTAGAGGTTACTGATCACGGTATTGGAGATTCTCTTACTTACCATGTTAGAGGAGGTAGACGCAAGAAAGTTGGAGTCAGTTGACTCTGTATCTAAGAGGTCACACAGCATTGGGTGGTTGGTAAACTAAAGCACTTACTTGGGGATCCAAGTAAAATAACTGTTTAACACACTCAACATTGGTCACTCTGGAAGCCAGGGCTCCAGAACTCCTTTCAAACCCCTGTGGAACATCTAAACCACCATACCTTCAAACACCGGCTAAGAGTTAAGGAAGAAGCGAAAGCTTCCCCAGGTGAATTTTTTCTTTTTCTTTTTCTTTTCCTAAGTAAGAAAACTCAGTCAAATTTTTGCATCAATAGATGATAAAGTTCTATTGCTCAGCTTTTAATGATAGCATGAATTTTAAGTAAACATCGATGAAATACAACTTGTCAGCACAAAAATACCGCCTGTCATAGTCATTTGTGTATAAAATATGACCTGCAGGTTTGAACCATATGGCTACATGAGTTCTAATTTACGTGGCATCTTCTTAAGTCAGCAGAATGCGTTCTGGCCTGCCTGTGGGAGGTGGAGTCAGCACCTCACCCACTGAAGTGGAAAGGGCTCCCTGGGGCTTAGGCCAGTTTCAGCTGCTGCAGTGGAGGCTGGAGATTTGCAAGGCCAATGGCCCTGGCCCAGGCCCGCGAGGGCCATCGCTTGCAGTGGCACGGCTGTCCTGATAATCAGCCTACAAAGTCGGACATGCAAACTTGAAAAATATTCAGCACCGCAGCTTGTGACTTAGGCGTTCCCTCTGTTCTCACTGGTGGGGGAGTGGGGGGAAGGTAACACAACCTCCTCTAGATGTGATGGGAAGAGTGGACATTTGGAGGCCATTTTAAAGCAACGTTTAATGAAGTGAGAAAATGCATCTGCGGCGTTGTGCTTCGTGGCACATATATGCAAGGCCAGAAGTGCACAATGGACACATTCTGTGATTTAGACATGAATTGGAAAAGCCAAGGAAATGCCATGGAAATAAAAATCAGACTCAAGAGTCTAAGCTGAGCCAGAAACAAACGTACTTTTTGCTACTTAAAAAAGAAATTCTTCTTTCCCCCCCTCAAGCTGTGCCCTGTCACTATCTTAAGATGACCTTTCCACCGGGTCTCTCTGAGATGCTTTCAGGGAGCGGGTTGGCTGACAAGTGACTCTTGACCTTTCTGCAAATTCGCGGGGAGCCCCAGGGTTCTCTGGCTGCCCTCTGGGTGGTCCCTGAAGACACGGTTGCAGATGTCTGCTCCTGATAAGTGTGGAGACCAAAGGCAGGAGGCGACCCATCAGGGGCTGCACTGGAGGGTGAAGAAGCAGCCGCGGGGAGTGCTGGGCCCCAGAGCAGCTGCTCACGCTGGGAGACTGAGGGCTGCAGCTTTGGGCTTTGTGTTTCTTTGGCAGGTGTGGGGGGAGGTGACTCTTGCTTTTTGCGGATTTCTTTCCCCTGCCACTGTCAGCTGACAATAAAATCTTTCTGGTGTTGACATCCTTCTGAAGGATGCTATCAACACTGAGACCCAAAATAAGGCTCCGATATTCATTCCAAGTAAGTCTCAAAGTGAAGGTTGCAATTCACATTGCTTTGGAAGAGTAAACAGAGCAGCCTTCTTAGGAAGGGATATGGCCAGCAGGTACAAAAGGGGAATAACTGACTAAGCACACATGTAACAGAGAAAATCTATACATCGTTCCAGTTGCTAATAAATCACCGTCGCTGTGAAGAGAAGAGATCCAACGTTTACTAAGTAAACCTTACTTATGTACCTACTAAATACCAAGTACGACCCCAGCACTTCCCAGGATGTGTGGCTTCGTATGGTCTTTACCACAATGCTGGGAAGGTGGTATGATTGTTCCTGTTTTTAAAATTTTTTTTTTATTTTTTTTTTATTTTTTTGATTGTTCCTGTTTTAAAGATGAGAAACTGAAGTTCACAGAGATGCAGGCATGTGCCCTTGGGCACAAAGCTAATAAATGGTGAGCCAAGTGGCTCCGGTTTGTGTGGATCTGGATCCGGTGTTCTTTTTATCACAGTAACAGCTGGTCCGAGGACCTATTAGGCTATTGTTTAAAATTAAAACTGTTTTCTTCATTTCCAATAATGAGCTAGAATTTAGTTACCGTGACTTGAGATGAGGCATTCCTATCTGGGAGTTTTTCTGCTCAAAGAAGTTCATCCCTTTTTGTCCCTTCAAAGGGATCCTGTTTGTTTGCCCATTTGTGTTAAACCCACCCCAGGTATGTACATTTCATCATTTCATCTAGCCCTTTTATTGGTTGTCTGCTCTGTTTTTTTTTTTTTTTTTTTTTTTTCTCAGATTCCTTGTTTTCCAACTTCTCCTTCTGGTGCTTTGGATCCTGTGTCTTAGCCACTGTTCTCTATGTGCCTTGGTCTGAACAACCTGGTTTGGTTTTCCTCTCTTTCGGTGCTGACACAGACCTGCTCCCAGGCATCACGCGTGCCTGTGATGGGCAAGTGTTTCTGGAGGCAGCCCCTATCCTCCGGCCTTCCTGGTCCACAGAAGGTATTGGGTCACCCTTATCTGCACCATAGTTTTAGTGCAGGGATTTGTTTTTTACTTAGAAATACCCTGACAGTACAATACACATTTCTGCTTTCTCAATAATATTAAAATTATTATAATATGGTGAAGCAATGTCCTAATATGGTCAGATCATGAAGAAGGTCAAGACCAAGAGCCTCTTGACAGTTCTGTTGCTTTGTTTATCTCTCTGCTGGCTTTTGCACTTAATACCTTGTCTTTCTGCCATCGGTGTAGCTTTTCATGTGCAATTGCCTTAGACAAACTTGAAGGTGCTTTTTATCATGCTTGAGGTAGGAGGGGCAAGGGCTTTTGATAAGTCTCTCTCTCTTTCTCTTTTTTTTTTTTAAAGACAGAAAGAGAGTGAGAGCGCAAGCAGAGGGGAGGGGTAGATGGAGAGAGAAGAACGTAAGCAGACCCCACACTCAGTGCAGAGCCTTGTGCTGGGCTCGATCTCACGACCCTGGGATCATGACGTGAGCCAAAACTAAGAGTTGAATGCTCAACCACTGAGCCACGCGGGCACCCTAATAAGTTGCTCTTGTTTTAAGGAGATCTCTCTTGCTTACTTATCTTTATTACTCTCTGTTCTACATGATTAAAGTTGCCTGAACTAGGTGGTATGTGGCCAGTTAATAGCCCTACCTTGAGAATGTTATATATCCGTGGTCTCAAACTTCCAACCAACTGAAAGCACTTCATTATTTTCTTTTCTCATCAACCCAGTGTTTCGAAAGATTTGATCTGCAAATTGCATTTGTTTTTCCCATTATTCTATTAATTTCCCAGAAAAACACAATTATTCAGTGGCAGAATGAGATTCAAACCCTGGTGTGTCTGTTGATTGAAATCTGAACTCCTGGCCCCTGTGTTATGGGTCAAATTGAGACTTCCAAAGGCTCCTTGGGATTGGCGACATTAGCTTGGGAAACACTAAATAAGATGTATACTACAAATTATGTTTGATGGGTTTTTTTTAAGCTTAGTATTCATACCTCATTAGTATTCAAATAAGATTCTAGGACCTTTTCACTTAAACATTGTCTAGTTCTTTGTCCTTAGTCATGAAGTAAAGGAGAAGCTTAGAAGAAGAAAGAGAGAGCATAAATCTGGAGGCAGAAAAACCCCTCATGACCTGGACGTGTGTAGTCTGAGTGAAGCATGAGATTGCTTATGATTTCTAACTATATGGAGGCTTCCTCTGTAGAAGTCATTCTTCATCGTCATCATCATCATCAAAATAGCTAACATTTGTTTTATAGCTTCCAAAGAACTTTTATATACTTTGGATTCTCCTAACATTCCTGTGAGACAGATATTATTAGTTCCCTAATTTTTCAGATAAGGATATTGAGTGAAGCTCAAGTTCATGGTAGTGGGCTCTTTGACTGTAGAGCAGAGCTGTCCATTAGAACCTTCTGCAATGATGGAAATGTTCTGTATTTGCGCTGTTCAATATGGTAGACACAAGCCACATGTGGCTATTGAAATGTGGCTATTACGACTGAAGTTTAAGTTGGAATGGCCACATGTGCCATATTAGTACACCTCTAAAACCTGCATTCTTTTCCTTGCCACGTGTTTTCCATCTGGGGCAGGGATTCTGCCCCAAAGGAAAAGGAAGGAACACAAACTCTAGCATCTGATTTGATGGCTACAAAAGAATTGTAAGAGGCTGAAAAGACTTACAAGAGGTTACACACGAACCTTGTGTGATATTCTGATTTGCCTGGGATTCTTAAACTATCTTATGCCCAAAAAACCCCTCCAGGCCAGGCTAAAAACCACACTCTCCCAGTTTTCTTCCAGCCATATGGTCTTATGACAAACATGACTAATTCCTGCTCTGTTTGGTCTGACTCTTGTTAATCTGCCAAATGGTTAGTACCCATTATAAAGCAGCTTTTATCCAGAGATTCTCATTAGCATGTGAAATTAGTCTAAGCCTAAACTCCATTTTGCCAAATCCCCCGTCAGTCTGCTCTTGAAATAGAGTCTGTTCACAATAGAGGTTTTGTTTGTTGAGTGTCAGGGCTATCTTCCATGAGGTCAGATCATTTGCTGCAGATTTTTTTTTTTATTTTCAAATGTATAACACTATTTGCTGCAGCCCAAACTTTGGTAGAATTATATGTATATATATATATATATATATAAATTTATATATATTACATATATTTATATATTTATTTGTTTAATATATATATTTTAGTTATATATATTTATTTATAAATATTTATTTATAATATAATATATAAATATTTATTCATATATATAATGTATATAATATACATATATTTAAAACTTTTACTTCTGCTACCAAGAAGGAATATCTTTTGTTGCTCAACAAACAAATTTCTTATGGCTTCATAACAAATAATTTTAAATTATTATTTTGTTAAATTTCACTTTATCCACTGGTGCATCTAATTATTCCCTTGTCACCAAAACCTCTCAATGTTGCCAAGAAACCTTGCTTTTTCTACACTCTTCCATCAGGGATAGTAAGTAGTACAAAGAATCAGACATGGATGGATGAAGACAAAATTAAAAAAAAATAAAGTTATAGGAAGGAGGATAGGTATGTATATATGATTCCCCTAAATTTTATGGTTTATTTCTTTCAAAATAATTTTTTATTAGTTTTTACAAAATAATCCATACTGATCAGAAAAAATGAGAAGACTCAGAAGCAGTTATCCCAAGACTTTCTCAGTAAGTAAAAAGTTTTAAAAAGTAGTTTTGTTTCGTGTTTTCAATGGACACTAGGTAGCCAACTCTTTATTTGGTCAAATAAAGACAATTTTTTTTTAAAGTACATATTTAAAAAAAAATTTTTTTTTACATTTATTTATTTTTAAGAAACAGAGTGAGACAAAGCATGAGCAGGGGAGGGGCAGAGAGAGAAGGAGACACAGAATCTGAAGCAGACTCCAGGCTCTGAGCAAGCAGTCAGCACAGAGCCTGATGCGGGGCTCAAACCCACAAACCGTGAGATCATGACCTGAGCCAAAGTCGGATGCTCAACCGACTGAGCCACCCAGGCACCCCATATAAAGACAATTTTTAAAAAGAGAGAAAGAAAAAGAAAATGAACATTTTTCTATCACTTTCTTAGAAGAAAGGGTATTATAACACTAAAAAAAAAAGAAGAAAACAATTTCAGAATAAAGAATAACCATCTAAAGTAAACAAATGCAACCTTATAAGGCTCCTTGCAATGTCTCTTTTTCCTCATCTTGACCCAGACGTGGGAATGTCATGTTGGAAGAAAGACATCTGTAGAGAAGAAGATAGCAGGCCACTTGAATCCCACTTCGCATCCTGTTCAATGATTTCATTACACTTTATTGGAATAGTTCTGACTGTCTGTGAAGGAGATCTGCATTTTCGGTGGTGTTTCCCCCCTCCTCTCTGACTTGTCTATCTACCTTTCTACCATGTTTGCAATGCCTGCCTAAAGGAGAAACCTCCAGGAGGAACGACTGCAAATCATGCTATCAGTAGAATCTTCAGAGACTCTTGAATCACATATGTTTTTTCCATCTTGTTGACTCTCTTTAAAAAATATTTATTAGTTCAACCAAAAACAAGATGGGAGATAAGTTGAATAAGAAACGTGTACCACAATTTCCTCTGTTCCAGCCAAGAACAGTAACCAAACATTAGGAGAACTTACAGTATACCGGTTAAGAGCTTGGGCTTTGGAACCTGCTGTTCTTAGCACATCCATTTACCAGCTTGGTAATGTTGCGAGTGTTGGTTTTCCCATCTGTAAGATGGGGACACCTATGTCTTCTCACCTATTAAAATTGTCATAAAGATTAGCTGCCAGTTTGTTAGCGTAGGATCTGGACTGTGGTCAGGGCACTATTGTGAGTGGCAGCTGTTGTTATTTTTATCTGCAGGACACTGGGCGCTGGGTGGAAGGTAAAGGAGCTTTTGTGTGTCTCATTGTTCAGGGTGCATTGTCACTGCTCACTAAGTATCGATCCTAATCGTCATAGAAAGTGGGTGCGTGCTTTTTGGAAAGGGCACGAAGGGTCTGTGCAGGGCAAATGTCAGCTTCTTTGATGTGCTGCTGGATCATAGCTATCTTCTTAGAAACTCCAGCAGACTCAAATTTGCCTCCTCCTGAATATCGATATTCTCTGACGTGAAGAATCCAGGACGGAGAAGTTGAGAGAAATCTCAAGTGTGGGTGGGATTCCCTGCAGAAAAGCTGTCCAAGGAATGCAGGGGGCTGAATCCTGAATCGTCAACCCTTTGTGAAGGGGCCCAAGATCTTAGATGCTTCCTGGGAGGGCTTCGCTTTCAGAGAAGACAAGTTCTAGGAAAAAGCTTGTTGTTTGAGGAAAAGCAAATATATTTTTATTTCTTCGTCTTTATTCTAATTTTGTATTTGTCGAGGGGCAGGAGTGGGATGGGGGGAGATGGAGTGGGTCATAGATGGACTGCAAAACTCCTCTGCAAATCGACTGGGTGAAAGCAATTCGTGTTCTAAATAAGTATTTTACTATTTGTGTCCACCACAAACTGGCTTGGTTTTCCTTGGAAGGTTTTGGTTAACAGGAGAAGAACGTTTTTGCTGCAGATAACGTTTTTTTTTTTTCTTTTCTCTTGGCTATTCCCCTCACTAGGAAAGAATGCTTGACAGCTTGCAATGCCCCAGATGGTATTGTTTGAATCTAGAAGTGTAGCTTGACTAAAATATTGTGGCTACAACTTTGGCAAATTATTTACCTCCCCTAAGCTTCCCTTTCCCCATCTCTCAAATGGGGATGACAATAATACCTAGCTTATAAGGCATTTGGGAAGAACACATATGATAATGCTTGCAAAAAATTGAGCACAGTGCCTGAGCAGAGTCAGGCCCGAGAGTCAGTTGACAGTAGGTTGTCATGGGACAGGTAGAACTGGGCTCTATGGGTCCCAATTCATTTCACTGATTTTTTTCCCTTGGGAACTTGTGGGGGTGTGTTTCCTCCAGCCAATCAGAAGCAAAAGTAGGGATGGTGGCAAAAAGAATCATTGCTTCTCTTAAGCACAATCTTAAAAGAGTGCTATGTTTCCAACCCATTTTAAGCTAACGTGTTGACTTGAGATTTGTTTATTTACAGTGGAAAGATACTAGACAAAGCCAAGAGAAATATGGCATTAGAACAGTCAAGTTAGAGTGGAAGTTCTCTCACATGCATTCCGTCACCCACCCCTGGTGTAGGTCCTTGCCCCCTGCTGCACCCCCAGCTCATCCCACTGTTATCTGAACACTTCTGACCCTCTGCCTCCCAGTATTGGCCTCTCAGTCCCCCGCCTTTTTCTCCCTGTGCTTTCCTAGGGTTGAGTCATGCTTTATTTGGGACCTAGGGCTATATAAGCCTCCTCTCCCATAGCTGTTGGAAATGAAGGTAAATTACCACACAGGTGCTCAAAAAATGGTAATAAATTTCAAGAAAACAGCCTACCAGTAACTGGTGCCTTTTTTGAGTTTTCTAAGCCTGGTGATAGGCTGTGTTGCATCTTCCACATTTTCACCTTTGTGATAAACTCTTACTAAATGGGTTGTTAGGCTTGGAGACGCAGCAGAGTTTGCGCTTTGACTTTTGTTTTTCTTGTATAAAGCAAATTTTTCACTATGGGGATGCAGTGTATGCCTTTCAATATGCTTAGTATTCTGTTTTCCGAATGCCTCACAGATCTGGCTGCATCTCAGGAAAAAAAAATGGGGGCAGTGGTTTTCAAACAGTTCTGGATCTTGGCCCTGAGGATAATTCAGCGGGTCTGGACTGGCGCCTAGAGATGCCCATTTTTATCATCTGTCCTGCAAGCCAATGATGGAATCAGGTCAAGGACCAGCATTTAGGAATTGCTCTATCAGTGATAATTACCAGCACCCCCATACATGCTGTGGCTCCCCAGCAGATAATAAATCCCTCCATAGGATTAGAAGCTCAAGGCCTCCCTTTTCCAAAGGAGACGGCCCTCAAAAAGATTTTGAATGATAAGAAGCCAAGCCCGATCAAATTCCCAGGGATGGAATTTAACAGTGACTGATTACTCATCATCTGCTAGTTGAGTATCATAATAAAGATGAATGGGAACTTGGGAAAGATCTCTCCATAACTCACCTATAGCAGTCAGTGCACTGTAGACCACAGGGCAAGAGGCTGGGCCCTGGGAAGGGCAGTTATTAGTTAATAGGTACACACTGAGCTTATAAAATGTTTTATTAAACGACAAAATCCTAAACATTATACAGAGTTCTATTTTGTGGTCCGTATGCTGACTAAATTCCCAGATGACTTTAATGAGCGAATGGCAGCCCATTAAAATTACAGTAGTTTTGCAAAGAAAATAGCTCCCCAGAGGAGGAGAAGAAAACCACCAGGCTGCTACTGTGTTGATAATTGTCCCGAGAGCTCCTTTCTCTTGCCCAAAGCTTGCTGGTGGAAGAGAGTCTGCTGTTCTGAAAACTGTTCCCCTCCCGTCTGGCCTGTCCTCCTATGCCTGAGAGATACCACTGACTCTTGCTAATCAGTTCCCAGCCTTGCTGACCTTGAAGCAATGGAGAAAACAACACCGTGTGTGCATTTTGCTTAATAAAGAAAACATTAGTAACCACTGGGAGAGAACGTATTTGTTTTTTCCATTTCGGTATAGAAACCTTCGCTTTTTTTCCCAAGAGACGGTCTTGTGAAACAATAACCTCCGATTCTACTCAGTTATCCAACTGGAGCCTCTGGCTTATGTTAGAGGTCACTAGAATTTTTGCTTTGTTTTGTCTTCAGAAAAGACACTGTTCCATGCTAGACCAAAGGGACAGTCTCTGACATCCTCTGTATTTTTCTGAGTGCCTGTGCAATGCCCAGACATGATCGGGACACGGCTATCACTGTCTTAGGATCGGTTCTACAGAGACGGCATCTTGAATATTTCTTTTCTGTGCACATCATCATGCAAACATATTCTAGAACCCTTGCCATTACTGGTTCCTAAGTGGAGATCAATGTTCAACTGACAAATTCTCAGAGGCAACAGAACAAAAAAGATATTCATTATATTAAGTAATATTATAGAATACTATATGGATGATAGCACATGGCAGCACTATCCAATGGAAATTTCTATGATGATAGAAGTGTTTAATATCTGTTCTATACCTATTAGAATAGGTAGCTACACATGGTTACTGAGCCCATGGAGTGTGGCTAGTATGAATGAGGAACTGGATTTTTTAATTAAATTAAATTTTTAAGAACTTACTTCTTTTTAGAGCAGTTTTATTTCACATAAAAATTGAGAGGAAGTTACAGAGATTTCTCATACACCCCCCTGCCCTGACTCATGCATAGCCTCCTTCATCAACATCCTCCATCAGAGAACATTGCTCATGATTGATGAACCTAATAATGATTGACACATCATTATCACAAAAAGTCCATAGTTTATATTAGGATTCACTCTTTTTTTTTTTTAAAGTAGGCTCCATGCCCAATGTGGGGCTTGAACTTACGACCCGGAGATCAAGAGTCACATGCTGTACTGGCTAAGCCAGTCAGGTGCCCCGGGGTTCACTCTTGGTGTTGCACATTCTATGGGTTTGGACAAATATTTAATGACAAATGTATCCATCAGTATAGTATCATCCAGAGTATTTTCACTGCCTTAAAAATCTTCTGTGCTTTGTCTATTCATCTTGCGTCCTACCCCCCATCCCTAACTTGTGGTAGCCACTGATCTCTATACTGTCTCCATAGTTTTGCCTTTTCTAGAATATCACATATTTGGAATCACACAATACGTAGCATTTTCAGATTGGCTTCTTTCATTTCATAATATCAGTTTCAGTTTCTTCTATGGCCTGATAGTTCATTTCTTTTTGGCACTGAATAATATTCCATTGTCTGGATGTACTACAGTTTATCCATGTACCTACTGAAGGCCATCTTTGTTGCTCCCACATTTTAGCCATTATAAATAAAGCTGCTATAAACATCCACGTGCAGGCTTCTGTGTGGACATACATTTTCAAATAATATGGAGCAGGATTGCTGGATCATAGGGTAGCCTAATTTAATTTTAATGAATTAAAATTAAAATCACAAGATGTGGCTGGCGGCTACTGTGTCAGGTAGCCAGACACACACACACACACACACACACACACACACAAGCTTTTTCCAGAAAGAATTTGAAGCCAGGTTAGGACATATAGTACAACCTTTAAAAGAAAAGCAAGAGTGAGGCAATGTGGAGCCAAGAACAAAGGTTCAAAATATATACCAGAGTTATCTACTTCCATTATGGACTGGCCCTGACCTGAACTCTACATTTTCTAACAGAGAACACATAAAAAAGAAAAAAAGTCAATTACCCAAATGAGGATGTCCAACAGCCTCAAACAAACCAATTGTTTAGGAGAATTACAATGTAGTCCTAAGATTAAACAGGAATTCTTCCCAGACATTCTCATTTCATCTGCGCTGTTTTTCTTCTTAAAACCCTCCAGCAGCTTCCTGCTGACCTTAGAATAAAATTCAAAGTTCTGACCATGTTGTGTCAGTCAGAGTTCTTAGGAGCAAGAAAGGGAAGTGAACTGTGGTTGGTTCTAGCAGCGAAGAAAGTTATTAGAAAGTGATGGGAGTGGGAAGCACAGAACCCCTAGGGAGGCTGCCGAAGAGGCTCAGAAAGCAGTCAGAGCAAGGAAGTACAGGTAGAGCCAGGACCATAGTCAATATCTCACCACCAGGCATTTAGTGAGCACACTGCTCTTGCCATGGTTGAACATTCCAGGCCACTGTGTGACGACCACTCCTACTCCCGTGAGATGCTGAGCTCTGCTCTGCAACTGTGGCCCTGGTTGCCTCTGGAAACCTATTCTGATGTGATGCTCCATCACCTGAACTCCAGGTGGATTCGCCAGGATTCACGCTTCTTTGCATCACTACCTTCCGGTTTAAAGACTGGGGCTTGTGCATCTCATTGGCTGAACTAGACCATGCACCAGTACCCACCTGCAAGGGAGGCTGGAAGAGAAAGTCCTTCGTGTTTTTAAGTTTTATAACAAGATTGGTATGCCTCCTGTTAAAACTCAGAAGCTGAGAAATTCCAAAAGTTCTTAAAAAATAACAAAGGGGTTCAGCCACTGGGTAGACAACTGAGAGAGAAAGGAAAGAAGGGAAGGAGGAAGGAGGGAAGGAGGAAGGACCCACCAAACACGCTACAGGGTCCTGCGTGATCTGGCCCCTACCTGACTCTACAGTCTCTCCTTTGGTCACTATTCTCCAGCCTACTGACTTTCTTTTTGTTTCTATAACATGCTTCTGCCTTTGCACTCACCATTCCCTCTGCCTACAAAGCTGTCTCATGACTACATCTTTTCATGACTGGCTCTTCATCATGCAAGTCTCCTTTACAATGTCACCTCCTCAGTGAAGTTTTCTCTGGCCAGGTACTCTAATCCTAGTTGTCCTTGCTTGTCACTCTCCATCTACTCATTCTTTATTGTATCATTCTATCTTGTCTTTGCTCTAACACGTGCCACTAGGCAATACCATGGTATCCATTTATGGACTTGTTTGTGTTTGTCTTTCCCATCCCTGACTCTGGAACAGAGGCTCCACGAGAGCCGGGATTCCCTACATCTTGCTCACCACTGCATCTCCAGCACTTAGAACAGTACTTAGCTCAGGGTGAAAGAAGACAAGATTTGTTGAGTGACTAACCAACGTAAATCCTTTACAACATCACATTTGATATAACAGTATGTTCCATGTAACCAGTTATAACAACTTGAGGACTACTGCTAGTCAAATCTTTTATATTGGAAGAATGCTTTCCAGCTTTACAGTTTCTCTTCATTATTTTATTTGTTCCTCAAATAACCCAGTGATAGATATATCAGCATATGTGTGGCCCAGAGCATGGAGACAATCACTCCTATTGTCTGCTACCCATTAGTTGATCCTCAAGACCATAGACCTGTAGTAGCTTGTATAGTTAAATTATGTTGATTGCCATAATGTTTTGATTGCTAAGATGTTACTTGTTTTAACACTAAGAATTTTAAAAATCCAGTGCAGTAGGCCCCATGTAGAGAAACACTTGGTAAGACTTAAAAGAGGAGGGGGTTTCCTACTCCACCTGCCTGCTCTGATCTGTCGGCTCCAAAGTGGACCTAACTTACAAGTCCTTAGCTTTTCAATCTCTACCCTGATCTGCTAAGTAGACTTCCCACAAGTTTTATTTTTGGCATTCTCCTTTCTTATAGTCGATATTCTACTTTTTGAGTGACAGAAGTGGTTTCCCACTAAATTTTTTTCTTGAATGATTGGTGCCATATTTTTTTTCAAGTTAAGGAAACTCTGCCAATAGCTTTGGAACATTATTTGTATTTTGGGACTTGATGTCACCTAATGGGGAGGTCACATCATTGAGACTAACTATAATAAAATATATTGGCCCAGTTAAGTATCAAAACATGGGGCAAGGGAGGACGTCACTTTTTCTTTAATTCTTTAATCCCACCTCACTGTCCATTTTGAGATTCCCAGAAAGAAAGTCCTGTTGCCCAGGGTGCTGTCTAGTTGGAAGCAGAAATCTGCACTGGGGGCAGGTGGTTGTAGATGCTTCACCAACTGAGCCCTGTTGAAGGATCTGAGGATCAACAGGTAAACTAGATTAGGGCAGCCATTTGTGGGTTCTAAGTTGCACACTGCCTCTAGCCTATACCATATGCATAGATATTGTGGTGAAGAATGAAGGTCTGGGACAGAAAACCCGCCCTGGGGATTCCTTGAAGGTTGTACGAGATGCCTGGCCCTTCAGACTAGCCCTGTAGTCTAGAGAGTTTAGGAAGTGATGATGCATACAACAGACGTGCAGGGTCACATTTGTTCTCGACCACGCAGAACTTAGCCACTGTCCAGATGGAAACTCTGGCCAAGTTAACTTTACTGTAGAATCTCTAGACGGGCCCAGAGATTGACAAGTTCTTGAACTATTTCTTATAAGAGTAGCAGTACTTCTAGGAGAAGGCACATCAATTTTCCCTGTGGCTATGATATCACAAGATAATAGACTGCATTTGGCACGGGGCCATGTGCACACTTTATTCCGCAAGCTCTAAATGAAAACTGGTTTTGTTACTGTGTAGTTACACCATACCAAGAGCATGATTGTTATTTCCTTTATATCTTAAAAATGGTTATGATGTTTTAAAGGGAACACTTGTACATGGAGGTATAAGGTTTTGATCAGAAGAAGGCTGGGCAGGGGTGAGAAAGCTGGGCCTTCCTTGATCCTTGCCTCTCCTGGTTCTGTTTTGGTCCATGTGCCGTGTTGCTTCTGTCTGAGGAATGCCTTCATGCTCTTGATGCCAATGAGTTCTTTGCTCCTAGGACCATTATCTCCACTCACCATCGGTTTGGGTGACTGCAGATCTTGAGACAGGTTTGGGAGAGTAACACCAGGAACTGAAAACCTGGCCTTCTCATTTTATGAGTGAAATCAGCTTTTTAAGGAATGAGTGGAGGAAAATGATTTTTCCCCTGTGAGGCAACTTCACACAAAATGGAAGGGGGATGCGTGAACCAGCGTAAATTCAGGGTAAACACAGTTGCAGTCGTTATTAGGTGCTATCGTGTACAGGACACAGCAATGTGCTGGGGATACAAAATGAATAAAGTGTATGTGCCAGGAGCTCATTGGCCAGTGGATAATAGTAAATAACCAGACCAAAGGTCTCCAAAAGTTTCTTTTAGAATTTAGAGGAGGGGCACCGGCTTAACCTGGAAAGTATGAGTAAATGAGTAAATCTGACAGATGATGTCAAGCGAAGAGAGGTGGGACAATGGATCCAAGTCTTTAAAAAGAATTCAGAGAAAGACACAGGCAGAAGGAGAAGGGTTCTAGACAGGGAGAATAGCACCTGAAAGTGAATTAAATCAGAGCATTTACAAGGGACTGGTCCAGAAAACGCAAAGCTGGGGAGGGTGGAGAGGAGGGTGATGTCATCTGAACCGCCAAACTTTCTGAAGAAACAAACATGGCAGCATCGTGTGAGGTCTGAGTCTGGCTGGAGATCTGTAAAACAATTATGCTGACAATAAGCTCACTTACAAGGGTCGAAAACAAGATGCATGTCACATACATCAAGCTCATTCAGACATGTGTCAGCGGAAACTGAGAGACTTAAGTCCAAGCAATATTGTTAATATTCTCCATCAAATGCTGGATCCAGGCCAGAGAGAGTTTTCTGTAATAAATTTTTTTCTTTGGATTTTATCCTGTGTGATATATAAAGCTTAGGGCTGTCTGTTGAGACACATTCTTTAAACCAGAAACAACTGACATTTTGGTCTTGTAGAAGTTGAGTGTGTATGGCTCCAATCTAAAAGGGATGGAAATTATTTTTATTCAGCAAAGAATCTTTGTTGGAGATGTTATAAAGCCCACTACAAACATGAAGTCACTGAGCCTTCCTCTTTGCATGGAAAAATGTGCCCAACTGGCCCATGTGGAAATCAATTTTCTTTCCTGAACTGGCAAAGAGGCACCAATATGGGGATTGAACTTAATAGGTCTGGAGACACACACACCAGTCGGGCACCAGGCGCTTTTCTAAGGACTGGCCTAGCAGGTGCCATCTTCTTTAACACTGGCCTGCAGCAGTCATTCGGGAATTCAGTAAGTATTTAGGGAGTGCTTTCATGTGCCAGGCTCAGCTCCAGCCTGTGGGTCACTGTGGCCAACAGGACAGAAAGAGGCCCCTGCTCTCATGAAACTCAAGCTCTGGTTGAGGCACTTGGCAGTCACAGAATCATAAACAGGAGATTACCAGGGGGTGGTTCATGCCCTGAGGACAATCTAATGGGATCCTGGGAGAGGGAATGGCTGGTGGGAAATGGTCAGGGAAGGTCTTCCTGAGGAAGTGATACTGGGCAGAGGCTCAGACAATAAGGAGGCAGCTACACAGAGATCCAGGGGGAGGGAAGAGCCAAGTCCTTGCAGAAGGAATGGGTTGGCAAGTTCACAGGTGTTAAGGGACGGTTCAGGCTGAGGCTTCTGAGACCAGCCTGCCCGGGTTCCATCTCAGCTCTGCCACCTGCAACTGTATGATTTCAGCCGTGTTACTTAACCTCTCCAAACTTTACTTTTTTTCCTTTGTAAAATGGGAAATGTTAGAGTAACTGCCACGGACATTATGAGGTAGAGTAGGAAGAATGTCTGACAAAGAGTGTGCTTGAGTCAGTGTTGCTCTTCCTTTTCAATAATTACTTCAACACGTTTTTATTAAGCATCTACTATATCCCAGACATTATCCTGCAAACTCATTGTCAGGTGTCTTCTTCTTCTGTCAAAGTTTGGGGAAACATTTCCCTCTTTCGACTATGACCTTAAGGTTGACAGAAGACATATACGTAGGGGAGAAGCTATTTATTGCAATATCACTCGTGGTACTTGTGAGTTAAATGGATTATTGTACCTCAAAACCCTTATTTCCCCGATAAATACTTATTGTGTGCCTGCTCTGTTAAGCACTATTTTAGGTACTTGAGACAAATCATGAACAAATTAAAGCATTTGAGCTCATAAATTTTACAGGCGAAAACTCTTGGAAAAGACTTTTCCATGTCTAATTTGATTAGAGGTTCCAACAAACAATTCTAAAAAGGTATGAGAGGCTCTTGTAAGCTTTCTCTGGGTACAACTGAACACACACACACACACACACACACACACAAAGTATTTCCCTTTGGACCACCAGCAAAATTGCAGTTATGATTTGGGCTCATGGCTGCTCATGATGATAAAAACTCCCTTGAGGCTAGATTTGAGGCATCATTTGGGGAAATGTTATTTCAGGTGCCCACCACCTACTGACCTGAGATGCGGCTTTCTCATTGAAAGAAGGGAAAGTGATGGCTGCTGATAGCAATCACATCGGCTGGTTGTGCGGATGAAGTGAGGTAATATAGGCAGAGGGTACAGCATGGCGTCTGGCACAAAGGAAATAAGAACCCTGGCTGTTATTCATATGCAGATATTTTAGACCCATGGCATAAGGTTCCCCGACCAAATTGTCGTGGCTAGATGGTCTTGGGAAAGAACCACACCCATGGACTGAAAACCCCCTTGTTCTAAATTTGAAGCTGAGCAATACAGGCTGTAACCTCATTAGCTCTTGGCCAATGGCACTATGCTGTCTCTTGAGACAAATGTGACTAAAGTATCACTTGGGACAGAGGACAAACATGTTGGGTAAGTATGCTGAACAGGAACTCTTGGGTTGCGTTTTCCTCCAGGACACAAATGGGTAGAAAGGCAAAGAAAATGAAACTATTTAAGATAAACTGACATTTTGTTTTTCTAAGCAGAACAATGTTGAAAATTTGAGTAATAGGAGACTTGAAAAACATTCCAAGCATATAACAAGCTTTACGATACCTATTCATCCAACAAATATTTATTAACACATACTATATTCAGGCCATATTTTCTGATTTTTTTTCTAGGATCCTAGTCCTCAATTTCATCATGTATCTATTGTACTCATCCCAAACTTATTCTGAAAGTATAGCTAAAATTTATCCAACTTCCAAACAAGTCAGCATATTAATAGGGAACGTGTGAGTTTTCTTTTGATTAAACTTTGAAATTTAATTAGTAAGTCTCTGGAGAGTGCAGTTGATGTTACTGTCAACATTATGCAGTTGCTGATCCAACAGGATCTTGGCCAAATTTGTTCTAATTGTAGAACAGGGAGAAGAAGTCTATAGACTTGTCAATGTCCGCTTTCCCCAAGCCTGTTCTTGCTCCAGGAAAGGACAGAATTTGGTTTGCACACCAGTTTTGTATAGATAGAGACATACATTCAATTTCTCCATTATCTGCTTTTCTATCTTTATATCCTACCTTTATTGGTACCCAGACCTGAGACATTACAAGAAAAGGAAACCATAGACTTCCATCTCTCATGCATATAGATACAAAAATCCTCAGCAAAATAATAGCAAATTGCATGCAATAAAATATAAAAAGGACAATACATTAGGACCAAGTGAGTTTCATTCCAGGAATGCAAGGCTGGTTGAACATTCAAAATCAACATTCAAAATCAACTAATATAGTTTACCCTAGTAACAGACTGATAAGAGAAGCTATTTGGTCATTTCGATAGAGAGCAAGCATTTGACAAATTCAACGATCACCTGAGATAAAAACTCTCAACAAATTAAGAATTCTTCAACCTGATAAAGGGCATATGTGAAAAATCTACAACTAATAAAATAATATTAATCTATGGTTATCAAACTTGGTGGTAAGAGACTCGAAACTTTCAACCAAAGATTGGGAACAGGCAACGTTCTGCCCTTTTACTGATCTTATTTCACGTAATCAAGAAACAAAGTAAAGAAGGTGTACATCCTAGAAAAGAAATAAATCTGTCTCTATTTTTAGACAACGTGATTGTCTATGTAGAAAAGCCTAAAGAACCTACAAAAATGCTCCTTGAACTATAAAGTGACTTTAGCAAGTTTGTTCGACACAAGATCAACATACAGAGTCAATTATATTCCAGCAATGAACAATTGCAGATAATGAGAGGTTGGTGTTCACTGTGGATGGGTATAGAGAAGCAAAGGGGTAATGCTAGAATGAATCCAGTGGTGTTGGATTGGAGTCAGAGAAATCAACATAAATGCACATTTGTTTTCACATGTATACCTTCAAGTAGACACTGAAGTAAATATGTACAGATAAATACATATATATGTGTCCTAGCTCTGTCCACTAAAAGCAGGGACACCCCTCAGCAACATACACATCTGATAATGTTGCTTTCTCCAAATGTTAATCTCCAGATTAACTGTTAGCTACTATAAATTAATCTCTAAATTTCTTGGTGGTTCTACTAACGTTCTTCATCTGGTCCCTGATCCGATGTACAATCTCACATTGCATTTGCTACTTACTGTCTCTTCTTACTCTCCTCTGATTTGTGATACTTTCTCAATCTTTCATAACCTTTGAAGAGTCCTGACTGGTTATTTTGCAGACTATTTCTGAAGTTGTGCTTTTCCCAGTTTGGGTTTTGTCTGATGTTATATGCTGCTTCTCCAATCACATTGCTCTTGATTTAAATACAAATACATAATTCAAGAATGTTTTTTTCTCTGATGGACATTACCTGGGCAATCTTTTCTGATGTCAAATATACACCTCTGCCAGGAATTAGTTTTTATTTGTGAAGACTTTTCCGAGGCTCTTAATGTGGGCTTTTTTTTTTTTTTCCTGGTTCCATCTTTGGAGGAGGTGAAGAACAATCCTCATTTCGAGCCCCCTCCTCAGGATTCAAACTGACAGCAAAGGAATAGGTGTACTTCCCTCAGGTCTGGGAGACCAATCACAGAGGCAGGGCCACACTTTGGCCCATGCCGAGATGTCTCTGGTTTTTTGAAATGAGAGCAAGGCTCTTCAGCCAAAGGTTCTGTCTCCTCCCTTTTTAAAATTAAAAAAAAAATTTTTTTTTCATTGAACATTTTTTTAAATATTTATTTATTTATTTCTGAGACAAAGAGAGACAGAACATGAGCAGGGGTGGGGCAGAGAGAGAGAGAGGGAGACACAGAATCTGAAGCTGGCTCCAGGCTCTGAGCTGTCAGCACAGAGCCCGACGCCGGGCTCGAACTCACAAACTGTGAGATCATGACCTGAGCTGAAGTTGGTCGTTCAACCAACTGACCCACCCAGGTACCCCCTGTCTCCATCCTTTCCAACACAGAAACTCCTCTTCTGAGTTGCTGAGCATGCAGGTACCCACCTCTGCAGGTTTGCCTGTCAAACGCTTGCTTTGGGTTTGGGCTTAGCCTCTTACTCTTTAAACAAAGGGAGTAGAGACCCAGTGACATCTCCAAATGCACTCTCTGCCTTTTGAAGCTTTGAGAGGCTCCTTGCACGGGCATAAATCAAAGGAGAGGGAGCTTACTCATTTAGCTCGTCAGAAAAATCCCACTGTCATCATGTCACATACAAGAGTTTATTCTTTTAATAGCTTTATTCTTTTCCCGTTAGGAAAGGAATTATTCCAGGCACTCATTCCATACTGTATATTAGCCATTTCATTTTTCACAGAGGGAAAAAAGTACCTTTCCACACATGATTAATACTGCAGTTGAATACCAGAAGAGCCGACCATGTGCTGGCTTTGGGCCATCCATCAGCAATTTAACATCTGTAATCTAGCCACAGTGAGTCACTGCTAACATCATGAACAAATCATGGCTGGTCCGTGGTCAGAGCAGTTTATGGACCTTGTGTGAGCAGAACACGTATTCTCTCCTGGGATCTGAAAATGAGGATGGCCTATAAGGAAAGCCACATATGAGAGGACCCATAGAGTTTTGTCTTTAAAACATGCCCTTTTTAAAAAAGTTTATTTATTTATTTTGAGAGGGAGAGAGAAAGAATGAGTGGGGGAGGAGCAGAGAGAGAGGGAGAGAGAAGAGAGGGAGAGAGAGAGAATCCCAAGCAGGCTCTGCATTGTCAGCGCAGAGCCTGATGTGGGGATTGGACTCACGAGATCATGACCTGAGCCAAAGTCAGACACTTAACTGACTGAGCCACCCAGGTGCCCCAAAACATTCCTATTATATTCTTGCCAATGGGAGGTCAAAGCCCTCTTCTTCTCCCCTTAAAGGAGATCAGGAAGGCAAGAAAGGCTCATGTTCTAGAGACAAGGGGGCAAGAATCGTCAGAATGGGGCTGTTTGCAGGATCGGAACAGTGGCATAAATATTCTCTGATTTTTTTCTCCAATGGGTCTGAATTGATAGCACAAGTTGGAACCAACTGGATGGGGTTGGCATCCCAGTTCACAACTGAGCATTTGTCTTTGGATGAGCCGCTTAACCTCTCTGGCCTCCTGTTATCTCTGGGATCTATACCCACAGCCTAGGGCCCGTGTGTCAGGCCCCGTGGAGCTGCACTAACATATGTCCTGGTGCCTGATGCATAGTAGGTATTCACAGAACATATGTTTCTGCTCTTCCCTGCCTCTGTCCTCTCCAAAGAGAACTACGTGTCTTGGTCAGGATTAACCTATCAAGACAACTTTTCTGGAAGTTAGTTGAAGGGCAGATCCTGTAGGGGAACATGAATAGCTTTATAAATTGCCTTCAAAAGTCGCACCAAATCCTTTAGTCAGTTTTAAAGAAACTGTTTACCGCTGCATATGGCAGTCATTATTTGGAATAATAAACCCTCTGAGAATCTGAACATTCATGGGCCAACAGATGGGTCAACTTGCTTCGCAATTTAACAAAGTAATTTATTTCAATCACCGGGACAGGGCATGTGAAGATTACTAATTCAGTTCACAAGCAAAAGGAACAAACACCAATACGTGGCTGAATTGTGCAGCCATTATGGAAATGCACACCTGTTCAATTGGTTTTGAGACGGTCTTCATTTCGATTAGTCTTTCCTTTCCTTCCAAGGTGTGTATAAATTGCCGTGGATTCTTCTGCCGAAACTCATGTGCTAATTGGCGTCAGGATGAGATAAAGATCTCAGGGAAAATTTATACCATAGCGCAGGTAAAATTAAGGTCATCAAAGTCGGCGTTGGGAAGTAAAACAGGTGTATCAGAAGTATATTCTTATAATAATTGGGCAATGTGTTGTTCTTTCTTCTTGAAGTAGTCTGCTCAGGGTTTAATAGGGAAGGAAAAAAAAGCCAGGATCTTCCATCGTTCATCTTCGGATCTGCTTAAATCTTCCACATCTTGACCTCCTCTCTCTTTCTCCATCCATGCTTGCTCGGGCCAAAGGGAGCAAGGAATAGAAAAGGCAGTCAGAGAGTTTCTCAGGACGTCTGTTTGTGCTCAGAAGTGGAATTCAAGGTGTTAAAAAGAACTGGAGTGGAATACCCCCGATCTTCCTATCTCTTTACCCCACACCCTCATACCGAATTGGACAGAACCTCCATGACGTTGTCAAGAAGCTTCCCACAGAAGATGGCGCTCACCATATGTTCCGTTAGATTGTTAATGCTACAAGGATGGTTTCGTTGTCCTTTTTGAAAGGAAGATACTTTTCTTTCTTCTATATAGCCTTCCTCCACTTTGAGAACTGCAGTTATTAATTCAAAGTAAATGACTTCTCTCTTCCTCACCATCCCTCCCTGAATATTTATTTTTTGAGTTGCCTTCTCTCTGCCAGAGGCCAGGCTGGCCACTGTGCTTTTAACCCCATATCATCCCTCAGACAGCGGGGAGATGGAGGAAGATACGGCAATTATCGTTCAGTGGAGAGATTGCTACAGTTGGAAGTGAGTGTGGGTTATGAGGGGACACCGAGCCAGAGCTATTAGAAGACATTTCTTTCTTTCTTTCTTTCTTTCTTTCTTTCTTTCTAAATAAGTCTCCGTGCATATGAGGACAGTGAATAAATATCCTGGTAGGGCTGCAAAATTGCGATGTATCTTGCAAGTTTATACTTACCAAATTTTCAACCCACACAAACTCAGGGACTGTACATATAAACTCCTTTAAAGGCAGCATCAAGTCTCAGTTTGAAAAATTCCACGGATTCAAGGTCTGGGCCAAGTGGCCCCCCCCTCACCGCCGGGCCCACCTGGCCCTCGCTGTCCTGCCTTCTCAGCTCCCCTTAGCTCCATTTGGACGGCCTACCTCCCCACATCCCTGCCCGGCCTCTCCTGAGCACTTTAAGCTCAAAGTATCTCAAACCCACATTTTCATCCTGTCCTCAGTCACCAAATCAGTATTTCTGTCTCCAGTGCCTCTTGAGGTAGCACCACATTGTCATTCCCCTAGCGCTTTGGCCTTGTCATCGTTCTTGACACTCTGACCTGTTTTCAAGAACAGTTGGCTCTTCCTCTGCCGGTACCTCCAGCCCCACCTGCCCTGTCCCTCCTCACTGCCCCTTGCCTCAGCTAGGGCCCTGGGGCCGTTCACCTGAATTTTCTCAGGTCTGGCCAGAGGCGTCTCCTCCTCCAGCCTCTCACCCACACGCTCCACCTCTCGCCCACCTGGCAGACTGTTCCTCCTGGTACCCAGGCCTCCCCCAGCTCCCTCTGGCCCATGGAATAAAATTGAAACTTGCCAGCCTGAGGATCAGCCCTTTCTAGAAGAGTCACTTCCCATTCCTGTCTCTTATCCTTCCCTTTACACACTTTAAGTGCACAATAAGCAAGAATGCTGGCTGTTCCTCAATTTCATCTTTGCTTTTCCACCTCTGAATGCTTACGGACGCCGCTCCTCTGCGGGCGATCCACCGCTGAAATTCTGCTTGTTGAAACTCTATCCTTCCTTTAAAGTTCACTTCAAATGCTTCAGGAAACCGTCCCCCCTCTCCCTGCCCCCCTTGAGCCAGATGCACGGTTCTGTCTTTTGAACACTAGTAGCTCTTTGATTCTTTTACTGTCTTATGGAACCTATCTTTTCCTAACTTGCATTCAGCTCAATCCCAGTCCACACACACTTAGCAAGTACCTGTTAGGAGCCAGAGACTGGGGTATGTGCTGGGGGTAAGCAAGATAGATACAGAAGATCCCTTTCTGGGGCGCCTGGTGGCTCAGTCAGTTAAGCATCTGACTCTTAATTTTGGCTCAGGTCATGATCTCCTGGTTCAAGATTTTGAGCCCTGTGTTGGACTCCACACTGACAGCATGGAACCTGCTTGGAATTCTCTCTCTCTCTCTCTCTCTCTCTCTCTCTCTCTCTGCCCCTCCCTTGCACTCTCTCTCTCTCTCTCTCAAAATAAATAAATAAACTTAAAAAAAGAAGATTCGTTTCTTCATGGAGTTTATAGTGTAATGGAGGAAGCTGACAGGTCAATAGTCAATTATAATAAGATGATCAAGTAAGATCGTATCTGATGGTAGTACAGAGATGGGCTGCTCACATAGACTGTAGGAGAAGCAGACCCAGAGTGGGGGAGGAAGAACCCACACACACAACCTTCATTTATTTATATTTTAACTTATCTCTTCTGGGTGGACATGTTCTTGAGGGAACCTGGCTCATACTGCTGTATCCCCTTTAGGTCGGAGTATGATGCCTACACATAGGCAATGAAACAGTGTGGAAAGATTTTTTTTTTTTCCAAAATTACGTGTTAAGTCTTAAGTTTGCAGGAAGTTCCCTGGTGGAGAAATAAAAGCCTCAGGAGAAAAGTAAAATAGAGTAAAATGCAAAGAGGATTTCCGACAGTAAAGCTTGTACATATTTCCAGAGCTTGAATTGGCCAATATGCTGTCTCCACGTGGAGAGCTGTCTTCATCATTTGTCCCATTTTACAGCTTTCACAAATAAAGGTACAGGCTTTGGAGCTGAGATCAGGAAAAAGCCTCTGAAGTCCAATGGCTTTGCGGCACCCTTAGTCTCCTCCGGAAACTGCCAGGACCTGTAGTAGAATGATTTATGTAGAGCCCACCGTAGGGGTTGGATAAGCAAATGCTGAGCACCGAACGTGGTAGAGTTTGAGGGAAACCTTCTCAATCTTATAATATGTTGGCTGGGATCTACAGACTGGCAAGCTGTTGGCCAAACCCTTTTCTTTTCCTTCTCGGGATTGGATGTGTGGTCCTCGCCTCACTTGTGGTTCGTTTGGTCAGGCGACTGAGTTCTAGCCCATGGAATGGGAGCAGGCCTGGTGGCCACCACCTCTGCCTTCAGGCTCTGTCTCTTTGCTGCAAAGTGCCCTGTGGAAGATGCAGTCAGAGATGGAAACGGTTAGGGTCATTGCATTTCCATGTGAAAGCATCCAGCTTGCTTGGCATGCCATGTTGGGCTGTTCGGTGAGCAAGAAGAAAATTTCCACCATGTCAAGCCACCGAGACTAGGGTTATTTGTTAGAGCAGCTGGTGTCACCCTAACTAATACAATCCACCCTCCACCGTGTTCAGGAAAGTGACGACAAAGAAGCAAAAGCATCCCTGACGGGCTCACTGAGAGACCAGACTTGCCTTGTGCTGGGTTCGTTGCTTTGTCTCTGAATGCCCTCAGCGGGCCTCTGGAAGCTGTTGCTTTTAGATTTGTTCAATAGTATGTTTGAAGTTGTTCTGCATTAAATTAAAAAATCAGTAGTTTGAATGTGGATGCAAATTCCTAATAGCTTTAGCAACTGAAGAAAAATTTCCAGATGTTTCACAAAGCACTAAAATACTGTACATTGTTTTCTTTTTCAATGGGAAATTATTCACAGGGCAATAAAAAGTTGTTTTTTCAGTAAACAGATTATGTTTCAGTCTGCGGTGTGAACACTTAAATGGAACGATGCAATATGCCGCTTTTTTAAAAGAGGGTTTTAAACATGTCAGTACAAACCTTTCAGCCCTCTGTCCCATAAATTCCACTTTTTAAAATGAAATCAACCTGAGCCTTGTGAAAGCTCACACTACTATATCAAAACCAGTGAAATCTGCCTGTTTATTGCCGCTGATGGAATGTGGCAAAGAAACATTCTTTTCACATGGGACAATTTCTTCAACTTTACACCAAGTGAAATTTAATTGCTTTCGCTTCCTGGAATCATTAGGCATTAGTCCCTCTGGAGGCGGAGCCAAAAGGAGAAGGTGAAAAATACGTCTGTGTTTAATACATCTCACCTTGGAATTTTTATCCTTCTTCCCTCCCTTACTGGTGATGTAACAGGTTCCAGCCTGGGAAGGCACTTCAGACAAATTTAAGGAGGAGGGAAATTATAAAGGAAAAGAAGCAACAGGTGTCCTGTTACGACCAGTAGCCCCCGCAGAGGTAAATGGCATTGAAAACAATTCCCGATCATTGCTATCAGTCCAACACTTGGAAATTTCTGATTCTTTCAAGTTCATTTTTGGGGTGTGTTTTTCGTCTTCACACACAAAAAGGTAGTAAGTGCAGTACCAAGTCAGCAAAAAGAAGCACGGGCAAGCGTTTCTCTGGGCCGTGCTTGTATTCCTGGCCGGATGGTCAGAATTGGACGACACAAGTGCTGTGCAAGATTGGTATTTGTGTTGCGACAGATTGTCTCACTTTTCAACGGGATTCATGGATCCTTTTAGAGTTAGTTATAACCCATCCATTAGAGGTCTTCATGGAGTTTTTGAATGAGTGTTGCGGTGAATACTTGACAGGAAGAAGGAGAAAGGGTGAAATTAAAGGCCTTTGATGAAGTGACCACCCTAAATGAAGGTGAGCATTCTCTTCATGGACAAGGGAAGACAGAGGGGAACAAGACTACTGGGAACTCAGGGCTTCCAGATCACACTCCCTTTGTAGAGTGAGGTATACCTGTGTTACATGTCGTAAATGTCCCCGCTTCTGAGAGCCCTCATCCCAAGATAACCTGCAAAGCACTCATTGTGGTCCTTCTGAATAGATGTCTGAGATTTGAAGACCCTTCACTCTTGGGAGCCACCAAGGACGGGATACAGAGTTGAAAAATGTCCAAGGGGGAAAGCAGAGCAGGACTTTTTTGGGGAGAAAGGGGAAAAACAATTGTGAGAAGAGCAATTTCTTTACAGGCAGGAATTTCAATTTGTACGCATGTTGGTTTCACAGTTCAATAGAACTGGATTCTGAGCGTCCTGGAAATCAGGTTTGTTTTTTGTTTTTGTTTTTTAAAACAATGGGCACCATTCATTCCTAATGGAGACCTATGAACTCTGTGTGTGTTGTGTGTATTTAGACAATGAAGAAAATAATTACTTCCTATTAAAGCGTTTTACAATGTGGATAATTTGGGGTGCCCGGGTGGTTGAGTCGGTTGAGTGTCCGACTTCAGCTCAGGTTATGATCTTACAGCTCGTGAGTTCGAGCCCCACATCGGGCTCTGTCTGACAGCTCAGAGCCTGGAGCCTGCTTCGGATTCTGTCTCCCCCATCCCTAACCTGCCCCTCCCCCACTCACACTCTATCTCTCTCTCTCTGTCTCAAATATAAATAAACATTAAAAAAAATTTAAATGTGGATAATTTGGGTGCAAAAAAACCCCCAACTTGATTGAAGTCTCTATATTTCATTATGTTTGATTAGTCAGACTTCCGGTTTACTTTCAAGGAATATTTTTCAGAATAAGAGGATAGAAGGTATTTCATTTGATTGTTCATTAGTTTGATTTTAAGCTAATAAATATTTATTTTTTAAGTTTTTAAATTTATTTTGAGAGAGAGAGAGTGAGTGAGCATGAGCAAGGAAGAGACAGGGAGAGAAGGAGAGAGAGAATCCCAATCAGGCTCTATGCTGCCAATGTAGAGCCTGATGCAGGGCTCGAACTCACGAACATTGAGATCATGACCTTAGCTGAAACCAAGAGCCGGATACTTAACTAGCTGAGCCACCCAGGTTCCCCAAGCTTATAAATATTTTGATAGCTGGTTTTGGGGCCTCCATCTGTCCTGTTGAGCCAGGCCTCACAACTCTAAGGGGAGGGACCATCCTAAAGATCCTCAGCCTCTTCCTTTTCTCTCCCTTACATCCAGCAGAGAATAAAGATTTTCCCCCTCCAAAGCCCTCCCTGAATTTGCTTCAGGGGCTTCCACTCCAATGTAAAGTTTAGTTTAGGAGAAGTTTCTCCTTATTAAGAACTTTGTCCCACAAGGAAGGAATGCTTTCTGAGGGCCCATGTATAGTTTCTCTTCTAGGCTTTGGGGAGGTTATACTAGCCAAACAGATCCAGTCTCTGCTTTTATGAGGCTTAGTGGGGAGACAGACATTTAAAACCAGACTAACTCAACAGCCACTTATCTACCATGTGGTCAGTGTGAGGAGGTCTGCCGAGGAAGGTTACAGAGTCTGTGAGGGTGCATGAGGCAAAACCTGGCAAGATTTCTTTATTGACTCTTTCTGCCAAGACTTGACAGTTGAGTAGGATTTGACTGGGAAAAACAGACATGAAGACTATTTGGGGCAGAGCTGTAGTTCAGGGAGGCTGGGAATGGGCAGCTGGTGGGGGAGGAGGCTGGGACAGGTGGTGGGGTGGGTGATAAACAGGCTGGTCATACACGTAGGGAAAGTAGAGTGGTGGGAAGTCAGTATGTAGTACAAAGGTTTGGAATGGGCCTTGCCAAAATCAAAGTTGCTTGCAAAGATTTTAACCTGTTCATCCTGGGGGGTTCCAAAAACATTTTTTTGTGTGTCACCTGGGCTGAATATCCTCTTGATGGGGCTGCAAGCAGAACTTTGTGGACCATGGTAAGACTTCACGTAGTGATCTGAGAACAATGGGAAGACATCAGAGGGTTTTAAATAGAAGGGTGTCTTATCAAGTTTATCAAGTGCCACCAACAAAACTGTCATCTTGACCCAACAGAATCAGTAGCTCCCAATGTTGAGACTTAAAGGCTTTGCAAAGAATATTATAATGTGTGCATTACACATTATAATTACAGAAAAGTTTCTGTTGTCATTGCTTGTGAAAGCCATGGCTGCTGCCTAAATTAAGAAAAGATATGAATAATATGAATAACAATGGGGGGTTTCCTTTCTTTAGGTTAAACTTTTTTGGGGGGAAGAAAAACATCATTTTCTTTTTAAAGAAAAGAAACATTTAGAAACAATTTTTAGAAACTGTTTAAAAGGGGAAGGGGTTACCAATGTTTATAGCTTCCCTATCGACAATAGCCAAAGTGTGGAAAGAGCCCGAATGTCCATCGATGGATGAATGGATAAAGAAGATGTGGTATAGATATACAATGGAGTATTATTTGGCAATCAAAAAGAATGAACTTGCCATTTGCAACTACGTGGATGGAACTGGAGGGTATTATGCTAAGTGAAATTAGTCGGAGAAAGACAAATATCATATGACTTCACTCATATGAGGACTTTAAGAGACAAAACAGATGAACATAAGGGAAGGGAAGCAAAAATAATATAAAAACAGGGAGGGGGACAAACCATAAGAGACTCTTAAATATGGGGAACAGAGGGTTACTGGAGGGGTTGTGGGAGGGGGGATGGGCTAAATGGGTAAGGAGTATTAAGGAATCTACCCCCCAAAATCATTGTTGCACTATATGCTAACTAACTTGGAGGTAAATTAAAAAATAAATACATTTAAAAAAAAGGGAGAAGGGATTAGTGAAACATGAGGACATTTGATCTGCCTAATTGCCGTTCAGTCTAACAGCACACAGCTACACTAAAAGAGAACTGGACTCAGTATCTGACTTATAACTGTTTGGGACCAATTGATTTTTGCAGTAATCTCACTCCTAAAAAAATTGTATTCTTAAAAGAAACTCATGGTGAGAGGAGCAGAAGCTAACGCTGACATATCAGTCTTTGATATGGAGGTACAGTAGGCAGACATGACTTTTCCCAGATTAAAAACAAATGTGTAATGGAAGTTGAAATATAAAGAATTTCTCCATTTATCTTCTTGACCAAAGGGAGAAAAAAAGCATCATACACACTGTAGATCATTTGAGTTTTAGGCTGATGATTTGAAACATTTTTATAATAATTCAGTGGCTCTTTTTGAATATCCAGATGTTAATAATGGTTCCCTGCTATGTGATTAGGAATGAATCTGCCAAGGAAAAATGAAGCCTTCTCTCTTGGGGAAAGTTGAGTTACTTCTGCTATTTTCCCAGGCTTCCTGGGGAAGTCTATCAACATACGAATAAATGATGGGAATAGGAGTCTGGCTGGTCACCACGGAATTATTGGCCTTGTTTTTTGCGTTAGACCTTTATTATTTACACACTCAGTTTGAAATACGACAAATGTAGTAACCTTCCAATGATTTTATTCCTTGAAATCCAGCAGTCCTTATAGGTTTTGAGGTTGGAAAGCCTGTGCTATTTTAAGAAAAGTTTCTGTTGTCATTGCTTGTGAAAGCCATGGCTGCTGCCTAAATTAAGAAAAACTATGAATAATATGAATAACAATGGGGGGGGTTCCTTTCTTTAGGTTAAACTTTTTTGGGGGGAAGAAAAACATCATTTTCTTTTTAAAGAAAAGAAACATTTAGAAACTATAAACCTCTCTTAGAGACGTCTCTCAGAGTAACCAGCTTGGATAGTTTTTGTTTTATGGCTCTATGCCTGATATGGCACTTGCTTTAATTTTCTCCTTAGTATCGAAGGTACCTAAGGCATCTTCAGTCTAGAATCCCGTTCAGAATAATTGTGTTCAAGCATTACAATACTTCATGTGGTCTTCATCTACTTTTGCAATCTTCATGTATACTTAGGAATTGGAACATTTCTGTTAGAATACTTAAAAATGAAGATTTAAATAAAAAGGCCTCTAGATCAGAGGCTTTCAAGGCATGGTCCGTGGACTGTTTCCTGGGAATCTACAAGATCAAAGTGTTTTCATACCGATAGTAAGATGTTATTTGCCTGTTTCACTGTCCTGGCCTTTACACTGAAGGTACAAAAACAATGGCGGGTCAGCTTGCCGGCTCCTTAGCATAAATCAAGGCCAGGCACCAAATTGTACTAGTGAGCATGTGTTCACCACCATGTACTTACAGAGGGAAAAAAGCCACTTTTACTTAGGAACACCCTTGATGAAGGTGTAAAAATTATTCATTGTATTAAAACTTGACCCTTAAGTGTACATCTTTTTAATGCTCTGCGTGACAACATGGGACATGAGCGTTAAGGCTTCTCCTGTACCTTGAAGTACAGTTGTCTTGAGGAAAGGTCTTGTGAGATACTCTGAGCTGGGAGCTGAACAGTCACTTCCTCCACGGAGTCCCCCTTTTACCTGAAAGAATAACACACACACTGTGGATATTTAGACTTGGCAGATGTAGTGGGTCTTTTTTATGAGAATAAACAAAATATGCTTTTTATGTCAAAGAAGTCACTGATTATATGTATGGCTAATAATGAATGTAAGCTTTCAAGAGAAAATTGGAATTTTGGAAAACTTGTATTCAGCACCATGAGCTTGATAAATTCAGAATATTTAAAGACTTTTCTGATGACATCAGAGGTGATAGTAAAGCATGCAATACCTTAGATATTGTAATATTAAATGGGATAACATTTGGAAGAGTGAACCAACATTTCCCCAACAACCAACAGTCAATGTGAAGAAATCATGCATGGGTAAAAGAGTCACGTAAGGTGCAAAGTAGAAAATGGATTTTAATGTAACGAAGTATCAAAAGTTAATTTTTATGGTTTCAGACTCTATAGTATAACTAACCTTTAAGAAATTACCACTTGTTGAATGTTGGTGTAGTATCAAAGAAGAAGATCCACAATTATCTGATAAAATTTCCAAAATGTTTTCCCTTTTAACCACTTAATCATGATGGTAGACAATCAAAACAATGTATCGCAGCAGAATGAAAGTAGCAGCAGATATGAGAATCCAGCTGTGCTAAGTTAGACAAAAAGAAAAATTAGATCTGCAAAACTGTAAAATCATGCCATTCCTATTACTCAACTTAATTAAAAAAATAATTATGGGGCGCCCGGGTGACTCAGTGGGTTAAGCGTCTGGCTTTGGCTCAGGTCATGATCTCACGGTTCATGGATTTGACCCATGTCGGGCTCTGTGCTGACAGCTCGGAGCCTGGAGCCTGCTTCAGATTCTGTGTCTCCCTCTCTCTCTGCCCCTCCCTCACTTGCACACTCTCTCTCTCAAAGATAAACAAACAAATTTTTAAAAAAAATTTAATTGTGGTAAAATACATATAACATAAAATTTACAGTCATCACCATATTGAAGCGTATAGTTCAGGAATGCGGTGCATTCACATTATTGTGCAATCAATCCGTACAACTCTTTTCATCCTGCATCAGTAAAACCATACCATTAAACAACAATTCCCCGTTTGCTCACTCCTCCCCAGCCCCTGGCAACCACCCTTCTACCTTCTGTCTCTATAAATTTGACTACTCTGGGTACCTCATATAAGTGGAATCACAGTATTTCTTTTTTTATGACTGGCTTATTTCACCTAGTATGCATTTTTGTTTGTTTTGGGAGATTAGAAAATGCTATTTATGTTAACATGCCCTTATTGTTATTTTAACGAACGGTAAATACTTTACAATTCCCAGTTTTAAATTCTAATACAATCAGTACCGACAGATAAAAATCAGCTCTTTGCAATGCTCAGTAAATTTTTCAGAGTATAAAGGGGCCCTTAAGGCAGAACGTTTGAGAGCCACTGTTGTTCTAGATACATTGTGTCATGGAAAGCTTATCGCTCTGTATGGTTCAGAGAGCCTGAGTCCTTTCTCAACATCCTACAGCTAGCAGATGCCCGAACTCAGATGCCACCGCTTTCAGGAAGCTTCCCCAGAACTAAGTGCGCTCTCTTCTGCTCTCCAGGTGCCTTACACACGTTTTGATTGTGCCAGCAGGTGCACTACCGTGGTTTTAATTCTTTGTTTTTCTTCCCACCCTATGATGGCTATCATGGCAGGAACTGTACGATGTTCACTTTGCATCTCTATTTATTCTGTATTTATATTAACTGAATACTTAATAAGTGGATGGATGACGAAAGCCAGATGGTGGCCAACAAACTTTGAAAGTTACAGGTCAGCTGTATGTCCAAGTGCATGACGCGAAATTTTAAGGGGCTCTGAACTGAATTATTGTTAATGGTTATTATAGAGTTTAATGGGTTTGAGAAGAAATACCTTTCATGTGGAACTTGTCATTTCATAGATTTCATTGTTCAGTATGAGCTTAACGTTAAATGTTAGGTAATTAATATTCTAGTGAGTACTTTGGAAAGGCACAAAATTGCGAAGGTGGCGCTCTAATGCGGAAATTTGAAAAATTTTGTCTTATTCCCAAATAGTATTACTTCTGATGAATGAGTTTTCTTGCGGTCCTCCTTTTGTACCTCTGCTGATTAGAAGAAATCTATTGGCTGAGATTCCTCGAAATCTTTATAACATGTGCAAATATGAATTAATACAGAATATAAGAATGTCATAGTATGGGGTTTGAAAGCCAGTGCTAATATAGCTTAACAAATGTTTTTTAAAACCTCATATTTTCTTCACAATGGCTTTATTTCTTACTTGTTGAAAACATCTTTAAAGTCTTTCTCTTGATAGATGTTCTGTTTCTCTAAAGACATGGAACCACTGAGGAAAGTTTTTGAACTTGATTATAAAGAGTCTGTGTTAAAGATTAAAAACTCGTGGAATGACACATTAAACCCTCACACTCTTCATATGTTATTAGTAATAAACGCAGTTAATACGTATAGATGCTGCCATGATAAAGAGATTTTCAGTGCTGTGAACATTGTTTTCTGATTTACTATGATTTGGGTATTTATTGATCTAGGACTATTTCCAGCCTGAAGTTATTAGGGTTTGGGGTCTAAATTAGGCAAGATATCAGAAGATCTTAAATTCCATAGGGAAGAGTGTCTGGGAAATGTGCCTTTTGCTGGTCTCTGAGGAGTAAAGCTTTTGATCTTCTGCATACTTGGTTTTGATTTACCTCCAAAGCCACGTTGACCACTTTGGCGCTCACGGCTACAGCAGAGTCTTTTAACTAGAGTGATAGGGCAGGCTTCAGTTCCCGTTGCATTCAGACCAGATGCAGGTCTTGTCTTCCCCTCCCCACTTGAAGAGTGTGGCGAGGATGCGTTATGAATAATGTCTTCCTCCTAGGGACCTGGTCCAGGGATCAGAATTTTTTGGAAGTGAGTTGGCCTGCTCTTTTATCTAACCCTGTTTAGCTCTGAAAATCACAGACTGTCTGAATTGAAAGGGAATCAAAGACAAAGCTATCCAACACGCCTCTTTCACGGTAAAGAAACTGGGAACTAGAGAGACTAAGTAATTTGCTCGGTCAGTTGTGAATTGGTGACTGAAACTCAGGTCCCTCATTAGAAGTTCGGTTTTCTTTCAGCTACCAGCTAATGGAGAATGTTCGTGGACTTCTTGGAACACAGTCCTGGAGTGTATAGTGAAGTGGGGTCAAGCCCACCCCAACTCCTCTCTCCCTCTCTCTCTCTCTCTCTCTCTCTGTCACACACACACACACACACACACACACACACACACAGCATTCCAGTCTCAGGTCCAACCCTCAGCAGCTGTGTGACCATACTCAGCTCACTTATGGAAACTTCGGCTCTAGGAGGTGATTGTCTCCGCAGAGATGCTCGTTCCTGTGTGGGCTGTGGCGTGGATTCCATGAGACCATGTATGTGGAAGCCCTCTGTGAGCTGTAAAACGTCGATGAGCGTAATGTAGTGGCAGTAACAGAAAGCCAAGCCCTGAAATGCTTTAGTGTGTGCACGGGTACAAGAAATCTCGCGAGGTGGTGGTGAAGCCTGCCGTGTGTTCTCCTTTGCATAACTCACAACTCTGTAATTATAATATTGTTATAACCAAACAGGCAGTCCTCCCCCTTCCTCTCCTCATCCCTGGCAGCTTCTTAAGCCCAATTCTCAATTTCAGACCTTGCTGGAGGTCCCCGTGGGCCTTCGGTTTGTTATTTCAAAGCTATGATAAAAAGAGTTTAAAGGTATAGACATGTTTAAGAAAAATATACTTATTGCTCTGGGCCTTTTCATTCACTCTGTGATATCTGACAACCTTGTTATACTTGCTAGAGCTGTGGGCTGCGGGGTTTTCGGTGGGGTGGGGCAGCTGGGTTTTGACCCCTGCTCTGCTCTGTGTCCCTTTGGATCACTGTGTAAAATAAGAAGGCCGGCTCAGAGGACCTCTTAAGGCCCTGTCTCAGCCAGCCCAGGCTGCCCTAACAAAATACCATACACTGTGTGGCTTAAACAATGGGAATTTCTTTTCTTATAGTTCTGGAAGCTGGATGTCTGACACCAGGGTGCCAGCGTGGCTGGGTTCTGGTCAGAGTTCTCTTCCAGGTTCCCAGACGGTTGGCTTCTCTGCGTCCACACACAGCAGAGAGAGAGAGAGAGAGAGAGAGAGAGAGAGAGCAGTTTGAAAAAAGAGTGTTGTTTTTGTTTTGTTTTGTAACCCCACTTTTTATTTCTTACACGAGTTAAGAGACAAAGGCATGCAAAATAATAACTATCCATGTTACAGGGCACACAATATAGAGAGAGTTAATTTGGGACATCAGTAACAGAAAGGGAGAACAGAGCTTTCCCCGGGCAGAGTGGGGGGAAGAGTTGGGGCGTGGTGACTTTGTATCTTACTGAAGTTAAGTTGGTATCAGCTCAAACCAGATTGTTACAAATTTAGGACGCTAAATGTAATCCCCATGGTAACTCTAAAGAAAGCATTTAACAGATACACACAACAAGAAATGAGAAGGGAATCGGCTTCACTGTAGAAAATCAACTTCATTCCCCAAAAAGCAGTAATGGAGAAAACGAGAGACAGCAAAAGGTAGAAAACATAAAGAAAACAAATAACAATATGGCAGAAGTTCTTCCTTATACTAATTACTTTAAAAGCAAAAGGATTAGACTTTCCAAACAAAAGACAAAACTTGGCCAAATGGATAACAGACAAACAAACAAAAAATGGCTCTTTTCTGGTAAGGGCACTCATACAATCATGAGAGGCCCGTCTTCACCATCTCATGTGAACATAATTTTCCCCCCAAAGCCTCACCTCCAGATACCATCACGCTGGGGGTTAGGAGTTGCAACATAATGAATTTTGGTGGGTGGCGGGGGGTGGGGGGGAGAATGCAATTCAGTCCATAGCAGGCCTCTTCTAATCGAAAGGCTGGGAGTCAACATTACATGTAGAATGTAATGCTAAGTACTGAGAGATACCAGAAAATTCTTGGTACAGAAAATCCATAAAAGATCTAACTCCTAAGGAGAACATAGCCCATTTGGAAAGCAACTGTAGTACAAAGCCATATGAGGAACAAGGGCCTGCAGAAGTTCAGAAGAACGAGAGAGCACTCACTTAAGGCTGGGAGAATTAGGATGGCTTCCTGGAGGAGGTGGCATCGAGTTGGATTTTGAAAGATAGCAAGATGTCAGTAAATGATGGTGGGTGTGGGGTAGGTGCCAAGTGACAAGCACAGAGATGGAACAGATGAGGTGAGAGTTGGAGAACTGATGAGTCAACCTGCTGGCCTTGAGTTTAGTTGGAGATAGTCCCGGAAATACTGCTTCAACTCAGACAATCCTAAAAGCCAAGCTGAGAGTTTTGGAACCTATGTGATGCCTGGAGAACCTCTTTATTTTATTAATCAAAGTGGACTTTGGGGAAAAGTAACCCTACTGCAGAGATGGGACTGGCTGGGGCAGAGAAAAGATGAACAGAGAGACCAGTCTGGAGCCTATAGAGAAGTGGTAACTTCTCACTTTCTCTTAAACATCTAGGATGTCCGTTGCAAAAAACAAACAAACAAACAAAACAAAAAAAACCAAAAACAGCCTTGGACTTCTTCACCACTGGAAGCTGCAACTGTCCTTCTGGTTTTGGCTTCTGCTTTAGGTAATCAGCTTTATGTCCTCTTGTCAAGCATTCTACTCTGTTGACATAGTAGACAGAGGCTCTGGGTACATCCTGATAGGTGTCTGTAGCCAGGACAAGAAAAATGTTGTTTTTAGGAGCAACTGACACAGGGGAGGACTGGCATTTCACCGGTCCCTGCAAACCACAGCTTTGGCAGGACTGGACTGCCTTGCTTTGGCAGGACTGGAAGGAAAGCATGAAGAAGAACGTGCTCGACATACGTGACATCTTAGGAGCCGTCCTCTTGAAGGATAGATGACTTTTGGTCCAGTTTTCTGTATCCCTGACTCCTACAAGTTGAGGCAGGCAGTCTGTTTGCTTTTGTAATCCAAAATTCCTTAGGCTTCTCCTGCTCTTGAACCTGACTGTTTCCGGACACATGGCAGGGGCACCTGTGCCCTCCTGTCCAAGCCTCCTGATCTTATGTATGGGTCTGTTTCCCATGGGTTCACACACAGCTCTCAGGGCCCCTTTTGGTGCCTGTTTCCTACAAAGGCACTGGAGAATGCTGATTCCTGGACACCGATCATTGGAGTTTCTGAAGATTTCAGAAGCTACCAGGCCTCCTTCAGCTCTCACTCTACTAGAGCCACTTTGTGGTCAGGGAGAAATGGGGAGAGGTGGTCCACGGTTTCCCCTCGGGGTCTTTGGTGTCTCTGGCTGGAGCTAAGAGCACAGACCTTCCTCCTTCCAGGCTGTTTACTTCCTGATAACAAACACGCGAACCCTCTGGTCCGCTAGATTTGCAGATGCGGCCGGACACTGAATCGCAGAGCCCGAGTCCTGCCACAACGCACGCCAGCCCTTACAACGTTTGCTTGTGCCCTGACTTGGTTGTGTAAGCTTAAAGCTGGCTGGGACAGCGGAGCAGGTGCCAGGGGCACCGATGGCAGCTGCTCCCAGGGTGTTGGGGGCTCTCTGGTGGGCCAAAGGGTGGCCCAGAACCGCATGTAGATCTGAGGCATCAGCCAGGAACGTTTTCATTTTCACAACCCCCCAGAGACAGGCTGGGTTTTCACGGTATCAAGACAGAGCTGGGGTTCTCAGAGGGATGAGCTCTGTGACAAGACTGTTGGCAGCTGAGTCCACTGGGTTCCTGGGGAGGGTAAGGGACAGCGATGCAGGACAGTTGTCCTGATACACCTGTGCCAGACCTGCCACAGCACCACATACCGTACGGTCTCATCGTGCCCTGTTTGGTCCTCCTGGACATATCTGCTGCTGATTCCATCTGAGCTCATGCTGCGCTTCCTCAGTCATTACGGCTTTTTATCATCCACTTTATTACCCACCTATTGACCTATCCCCTACTGACAGATATTTGGGTTGCTTTTAATCTCTTGCTGTTTTCACAGTGGTGCCATAAGTTATATCTAGCATACATCATTTCACAGATGAGCAAAGTACTTGTAAAGGGGGATACCGTTCTCGAAGCAGAATTGCTGGATCAACCAGTATGTTCACTTAAACTTGAGGTAAATATTACCCAGTTGTTTTCTGTAGAGGCCATCCCTCTCTCCACTCGCACCAGAAATGTATGAGAGTTTCCATTATCTCACGCTCGTATCAACACATTCTATTTTTAAGCTTCTTGGTCTTACCAAACTGACCTGTGAAAAAAATGTTTTCTCGTAATAGTTACAGTTTGTTTCCTACTATCCTGAAAGAGGTTTTGCACCTTAAGAGAGCACCTTCAAAAATCACATACCACCCAGCCCTTTCTGAGTAGGCAGAGGACAGAAGGGAAAAATAATTCAGAAACCGAGGTCTCAACCAGCTGAAAGATCACTGTCATACGTTCCTTGAGGACGAGCATGTGCCTTTTTCCGTTTCATCTCCACTGGCGCACAAAACTCACCATAAATGTGTGTCAGGTTGAATTTGCGTCACTTTGGTGTAAGAGGGGAAGTCTTTTTCATATCTGCCCTTCAAAACTTTGATGTTTTCCTTTCAAGAGTTTGGAAGTGCTTTCCTGAAAAATTCAGTTCAAAGAGTTCAAGTTTCAATTCTTGTTAGAGTATTACCTCCTGAAGGCTCCCTTCAACAATAATGCCATTATTTCCCCGACTTTGTTGTTGTCTTTCCAGAATCATTGTGCATCCGTGAGGAAGGTGTCGGAACCACACGGCTCTGAGGGCATGGGGAGAAAACATTCTGTGAACCGTCTGGACTCCAAAGGTTGAAGAAAAGTTTCTCGACAGCCTGCATCTGCTACCAAAGTTTTCATGTCGCACGAGCCAGTATTAAACGTCAGTGAATTACAGCTTTTTGGTGCATTAACCTTAACTTTAACACATTTACCAAAGGAGTTCTAATCACTGGAGCCCAGGGGAAACATTAGTATTATAATCTATACTGCAGCCCAGTATTGAAAACTTTATTAGCATGCGGGATGATATATCAAGATCTCTAAAAAAAATGTATCATTTTCGCAATTTGTCTTTGCAACCATTAAAACTTTCTATAAACATAGATCTATGCATCCAATAAAGAGCATCCAATATGATGCTTTTTGTATGCTCAAATATTTCAAAATTTAGGATAACAGTGGTAGTGGCAATGAAACTGATATCTATGTTCCTTGTTCTGCTCCCCCTCGGGCATAGAGAAATACCTGTTTTTAGCCACCAGGTTCCATGCTACCTGCCATGTAAAAAAAAGATTATGGATCGGATCTCATTGCCTCTCTTCCCTTCCCGCTTCCTTGTCTTCTTTCCTCCCCTCAGGCAGATGCAGTCAAAAGCGAATGTGGGTGTGCTTCTGGTTTTTCTTTTTTTTTTTTTTTTAAATTTTTTTTTTTCAACATTTATTTATTTTTGGGACAGAGAGAGACAGAGCATGAACGGGGGAGGGGCAGAGAGAGAGGGAGACACAGAATCGGAAACAAGCTCCAGGCTCTGAGCCATCAGCCCAGAGCCCGACGCGGGGCTCGAACTCACGGACCGCGAGATTGTGACCTGGCTGAAGTCGGGCGCTTAACCGACTGCGCCACCCAGGCGCCCCGTGCTTCTGGTTTTTCTAAGCCTTTGTACAAATACATTATTTTTTTCTGAAAACCTTTTCATTGGCAACAAACCCTAAGAAAGTAGTTGACTCCACAGCCCAGAAATAGTGGTTACAACACCACTTTCTTGTGCAAAAATCTTCTTTTCGCGTGTCCGAGTGCTCGATATTCTAACATTAGGGTTTTTATCCATTTAGTTTATTTGTTAAATATTTTTTAATGTTTGTTTATTGTTGAGAGAGAGAAAGAGAGGGCGTGAGCAGGGGAGGGGCAGAGAGAGAGGGAAACACAGAATCCCAAGCAGGCTCCAGGCTCCGAGCTGTCAGCACAGAGCCCAATGGGGGGCTTGAACTTGACAACCGCGAGCTCATGACCTGAGCTGAAGTGGAACGCTTAACTGAATGAGCCACCCAGGCGCTCCTTGCCTTCCTTTGAATTACTAGCCTTGGCACTATGGCTTTAAACATGAAATGGACTGGCAGGGTCAGAGTCGTGTATTGGAGTGTCTGTTAATTTAGATGCTGTGTGATGTTGAAGCTGAACCACATGACACGGAGCCTGTCAGAATAGATGGTGTGTATGTACTAACGAGCACATTGGATGCTTCATGTGGGGAAGACATGATCGTAAATGGGAATACAACCAAATGAACATATAACACCGAAAGTTTGGCAATGCAAGGAACAGTTATCCGGGGCCAAGAGTGAGAAAACAGATGGGTACTCGGACTAGACCACCCAGGCGGGGACAGCCAAGGTGCTCATCACGGTGGTGTGGATGATTGTCCAGTCAACTCCCACCTCCTGCTCTCCTTGCGAAAGATCTTGGGTGAGAGAGGGTCCAGATACAGGAGGCAGAAGGTCATCAGTAGAGACACTCCAGTGGGGTCGCCCTGAAGCTAACTTGTTCCCAGTTGAGATGACTTTCCGAGAGGTTGTTCGAGGAAATAATTTGGGCGTTTAGTTTACCTTGGAGAGATCTGAGGGCTTAGCTGAAGAGAGGAGCCAAATGCATTAAGATTAGATTCTGCTGAGGTGGCAGAAACCTCACCATAACAGTGGCCTAATAAAAACTCTATTATTATTCATATAAAAGATGAAGAGATGTGTCAATCTGGAGCTGATATCTTGTTCTACGATGTCAGGCACCCGGTCTCCTTCTACCTTGTTGAGCATGTGGCTTCTACCGTGGGACACAAGGTGGTTGCTCAAGCCCCTGCCATCACATCTTTCTAGAAGCAGAGAAGGGGAGGAGGGAAAGAAGGGCATGCCCCCTCCCATTAAACACAGTTCTAGATGGTGCCCACAGCCCTCCCTGCAGTTGCACACTTATCCAGGATTACTCAGAATCCTGACATGTCCAGCCCCCAAATTAGAAGTTCTTCTTGTCAAAGAGCAAGGGGAGAAAGGATTTATTTTGTAGTATAGCCATCAGTCTTTGTCACTTGAAGGCAGACAAGAGGAATGTCTTGAAGTTCTGTGAGTCATTAGGGTTGGGCTTCCAGGGCTGGTCACTCCAGATCTGTAACTCAGGCATTACCAGGAACTGCTGTACGCTTGTGGGGTGAAGACAAGGTGGGGGCGGGTTGGAGAGGCAGCTCGTTTCCCGAGGCCCATGCCCATGCATACAAGCACCATGGGATAGACCCACCATGTGGACCAGCGACATCTCCTGACACATGCCCCTCACAACAGCACTTCTGCAAAATGGTAGAAGGCCTGACTCAAAAGTTGGGGTTCTGAAATAATTTTGTGCAGTGTCACTTTATAGACATGAAGCAGGCGTCTTTATGGTGAGAAGTCTCAGGACCTTTAGTGTGGACGATAGCGTATTGTGGAACTCCAAGGGTAGGATCGATTGGGCCTGTGGTGTCCTCCCCCCCTCCACCCACAGTGCATCTCCAGGATCCTGGGGTGCCCACCCGTGGACTCAGAGACCCACAGGACAAGAGACTCTGCAGGTGAATCTCCTGGTGCTGTCTCTGGCGATGTGAGTAACAGCAGACTGGTGCTACATGAGGAGATTGGGGGAGGGGCAGCAAAGGGAGCGAAAGATGCCGAAGTTCAAGTTGAAAAAGGAAGAAGTGATTTGTAATCTGAATGAGACAGCAAAGGCATGGGGGTTAAAGTGGAAAGTCTCAAGTAGGACAGGTGTGACAAGAATTCTGATTGATTCTCCTCCCAGGATGGCAGAGAGAGAGGACCTGATTGTTTTGACCCAAACGAAGATCAGCAGTGCATTCAAAGCAGTAGGAGAGGGGGTGCTCCATGTGTAACCTGCAGGCTGACCATGAGACAAGGATAGCTTGAGAAAGCCAGAGTGACATTAGACATGTCCTTCCACACACCTTTTAGCTATTCTGGATAAAGGGCTCTTCATAGATGCTGCTTACGAGCCGAGCTTTAGCCCTCCAAAAATATGGAGAATTATCTTTCCCTCAGATTTAAAACTTTTATTTTAGGGAAAACATCCCCCTTTTCCTAAAAGGTGTAGGGAAAATAAACTTCCAGAGGAGGAGTCGGTGGTGGTGGTGTTCATATGCGATGGGGAAGTAGGAGTGGCCTTCCCCGTGTCCCCTCTTCTCTATGTGGGTTTCTCCACATTATCTGCTATATGGAGACAAGTCTATGTCTTTGCAAACCCCATCTTTGAGGGGTGGAGAGACAGAGAAGGAGGGACAAGAAAAGGAGGGTGAGAAAAATATCATTTTTCTCTTGCAACATATATCCCTACCCCTTCACTGCCCCCCTGCTCTGTCACTTCTGGCTCTATCTTTCCACAATTACTGAAATTCGCTCATTTGATACAACCTTCTGGATGCCCCTTCTCCCTCTCCATTTTTGGGGTTCCTTCTGTATTTGGACTTCACAACAGAAATCAGAGCTCGGCTACTGGCTTTTTTAGATGTTGGGAGCACACAGCCAGTGCTCCCCAGTGGAGCCTCGTCCATGGTCCAGGCGCACGTTCTGGGCTGTGATTGAGGATCAAATGGCGGGTCTGCTGGCAGGTGCTAGGTAGGGGAGGCTTGAAGTTCATGTGCACACTCTCTCCGTTATCTTAAGCCTCCTTTAAGCTGCCTTTCATTTATTTTAACCTGATTTTACTGGAACAAATATGCTCAAAGATCGAGTTAGGGGTGGAGACAAAGTACTGCTAATTCTCCCTTCCCTCTGCCCATCAAGCTAACCAGTCACTTTGTGCAGCTCAGCGGAGCGGAACCGAAAATTCCTTACCCTTGTTTGTCTCCATACCCGTTGGAATTTAAAATAGAGAGCGAAGGTAGTTTCTGAGAGATCCTCTCCTTTCCATATTTGAAGATTAGCAGCACGGTGTGTATTTCTAGCAGGACTTGGTATGACCTAAGCGATGCTCCCAGCACTCCCCTAGAGGCACTACTCTGTGCGCAAGCCCATCTCACGTGGTGTATGATAACTTGTCCCCAGTGCTGCAGAAAACTAAGAGGGAAGAGTGAGAGAATCCACTCATGCATAATTGAAGTCTAGGCAGATATTTATTGGATTCATAAGCCTGAGTTATTGACAGAGAGAAGGGGGAAATAGCAGAATTGTCAGTGGCATTAATAATCTGTGCCAAAGGGTAGCAGCACCTACGTACTTCAGGAGGGCGATACAAAAGGCACACACGTCCAGCGGAGGAAGACATTCAGTAAGCTCTGGCCAGGGCAGCTCGAACAAATCTATACTGGATCCCCAGCTTGAAAAGCTCACACTGAGACTTGATAAATGTGCCACTTCATTTCTCTGAGTAGTGTATTCCATACGTGGCCAAACACTTCAACACTTCAGACCACATCCTTTCTGATTTTAGAATTTTTCCCAACAAGAGTGCGTTTTAAAACCTGAACTCCTGGATGCAGGAAGAAAACTTTTGTGGACAGACCAAGCAGAATGTTCAGCTGGCCGTGGCTGCGGGGAAGGAAGACAATATAGGCATTTACAGGCTGGGCCTTCTGGAATCCTCGTTGAGAAGTGTTGGATGTGGGCTCCGGAGAGGTCTGCCCACCTCCCCATCCTTACACTGTGCTGCAGCCCCTTTCAAATATCACACATGAACAGCAACAGAAAGCTTCTTTCTTTCCCTGAATGGGAGAAGTTAGCCTTAAGTTTTGTGCTTTGTATCGAGCGGGGCGCTTTATTTTTTGATTTTTACTTTTGATCGTCCCAAATTAAGTATTGGGAAATCAACTGACATTCCGTACCCCACCCCCACCCATGCCTTTCTTGGCAGCAATTAATTTTTTGGTCTGGAATACTTCCAAAACCTATGGAGAACTAACTTCCACGAGCCACTTGGTTTTCAATCATAAATGTCAGATACATAAACAACGCGTGTAGCACTGTCTCACATAACACAATTAAAAGATGTAAATACAGGGTCTTTCAGTCAAATCAACTGTGCAAATAAATACACTGTGGAATGTGTTACATATGTGCATCTTTAAGGTTATAAACACACACATCTGTTTAAATCCTGTGTGTATGAAGTTTGCACACAAATAAAAGTTGGCGATACTATTTTTTCTTCCTCACCCCGTTAAAACAAAAGTGCATTTGTGTGTCAAAAAATCGAGTGCAATCTAAAAATGATGTGTATTTCCACCGCATGTTTTTGTATAAAATGAAATTACCCATCGTACTTGGCATTTACGTGACTTACATTCCCCTTCGTCATGAGCAATATTCGCATTGGATTGTGTTTACACTGTACCTGCTGGGACCTGAGGGATTCAGGTAAGAGCCGACCTGGGATGTAAGCTCAGGTCTTCCCCTGCGGCAGCTCTGTGAAGCGGGCAGGGAAGCAACCATCGAATGAGGTGAGCGGGGTTTCAATGACATGCAGGCCGGCTCTGCCTGCAAACATCAGCACATCTGTTCGGCCAGGCACCCTGTCATCTACATGGCAGCTGGGGGCCACGTAGAGGCCAACTTTCTGTCAGGAAGCTCAGCACATAAACTCAGAAACTGGGTGTAGAAGGAGGACGTTTTAATTCTCACATCTACTCCTTTAAAGTCAACACAGTTTGTGGGTTCCAGTTTCTATCATGCTGCAAAAATACTTCGTGCTGAAAAAGCACACTTTTTTAATGCTCGCAGAAGTTGAGAATTAGTAACCGTTCTAAATGAGCAGCAGCCACAACCACAAGCACATGGATGCTTGGGGCCCTCAGGTGCAAACGACCTCATGCACAAGAGCGAAGTGATGTCATGGATCTTGAGCTCTGGCTGCAACCGTCCAAACCCTCGCGGGGCTGACATTCATGGCCCTGAGGCCCAAGCACATTGGGTCTCTCACTCCTCAACAAAGGGAGAAATTTGGGCCAATGTGCATTTTCTCAGAGTCGTGGAATGTCTCGTGAAGGTGGGCCATGTTGTAAGCTATTGACCTGGAAGACCCAGAGAGGTGACGATCTGCTCTAAGAGCTGGTTAGTAACAGGGCCAGGTATAGGATCTGGGCCTAGTCTGGTAATCTTGTGTTTTGTTTTTGGTTTTCCGGTAGTTTTATCTCAGGAAAAATGACTGAGGAAAAGCTACAGAGGGTTCCCATAAGCCCTCTCTTCCACCTACTCCCAATTTCCCCGATTTTTAAAATGCCATCTTGTAACAGTGTGGAGGTTCCTCAAAAAATTAAAAATAGACCTACCCTATGACCCAGAAACAGCAGTGCTGGGAATTTACCCTAGGGATACAGGAGTGCTGATGCACAGGGGCACTTGTACCCCAATGTTTATAGCAGCACTTCCAACAACAGCCAAATTATGGAAAGAGTCTAAATGTCCATCGACTGATGAATGGATGAAGAAATTGTGGTTTATATACACAATGGAGTACTACTTGGCAATGAGAAAGAATGAAATCTGGCCTTTTGTAGCAACGTGGATGGAACTGGAGAGGGTTATGCTAAGTGAAATAAGTCATACAGAGAAAGAAAGATACCATATGTTTTCACTCTTACGTGGATCCTGAGAAACTTAACAGAAGACCTTGGGGGAGGGGAAGAAAAAAAAATGTTAGAGAGGGAGGGAGCCAAACCATAAGAGACTCTTAAAAACTGAGAATAAACTGAGGGTTGATGGGGGGTGGGAGGGAGGGGAGGGTGGGTGATGGGCATTGAGGAGGGCACCTATTGGGATGAGCACTGGGTGTTGTATGGAAACCAATTTGACAATAAATTTCATATTAAAAATTTTTTTTTTAATTCTGAAAAAATAAATAAAGTTAATCTTGGGGGAAAAAACCATCTTGCATTAGTGTGGAACATTTGTTACGATGGTGAGTCAGTATTGATATGTTATTGTTAACTCAAGTCCGTAGTTTATATTAGGGTTCACTCTTTATGTTATACATTCTATGGATTTTGATAGAAGTATAGTCACCTGTATCTACCATTACGATATCATATAGAAGGGTTTCACTACCCTAAAGATGCCTTGTGCACCACCTATTCATCCTCCCCACCCCCTTCCTCAAACCCTGGCAACCATTAAACTCTGTCCATGATTTTGCCTTTTCCAACATTCATATAGTTGGAATCATACCACATGTAGCCTTTCAGATTGGCTTCTTTCACTCAGCAATATGCATTTAACGGTTCTCCATGTCCTCTGGTGGCTTAAGAGCTCATCTCTCTTGGGGCGCCTGGGTGGCTCAGTCGGTTAAGCATCTGACTTCGGCTCAGGTCACAATCTCGCGGTTCGTGAGTTCAAGCCCCACGTCGGGCTCTGTGCTGACAGCTCAGAGCCTGGAGCCTGCTTCGGATTCTGTGTCTCCCTCTCTCTCCGGCCTTCCCCCACTTGTGCTGTGTCTCTCTCTCTCTCTCTCTCTGTCTCTCAAAAATAAATAAATGTAAAAAAAAAAGAGCTCATTTCTCTTTAGTGTTGAATGATATTCCATTGTCTGGATGTACCCCAGTTTACCCATTTACCTTGGTTGCTTGCAAGTTTTGGCTACTCTGAATAAAGCTGCCATAACAGTAACATTTTTACTGTGGTACACTCCTTTCACATGGATTCGACCTCACATGTCAAGCCTTTGCAAGATGTATTCCTAAAAGTGATTGCGTTTGGCAATGTTTGGGTCCAATCACTTTCCAGCAGTTCCTGCCCTGTGTAAACCCTGTAAACCTCCAAAGCCCCTCTGTTTCAACTCTGAACATCTCTACTATGACATACCCATTCCAGCATCTGTTCCTTTATTCCCACCTCTTTATCCTATTTAGAATAGGTTAGACCCTCAGGTCTGCCAATCTGAACCTTACTCACCCTTCTAGTCTCCTTCACATCCTGCTTCTTCAATGAAGCATCCCCTCAACACAGAAAAGAACAGTCAGGGGGATGTGGTTTGAATCCTAGCTCTACTGCCTTACTGAAGCGAGTTACTTCGTGGAGTTCAGTTTTCGCATCTGTAAAATGGGTCTATCAACATTGCAGATTGCTGCGCAGATCTATGTAAAGTGCCCAGAATACTTCCTGACACCTCAGTAAATGATGATGCTCTCCATTTCCTCCTCTTCCTTATCATTGTTCTCTTCACCTCCAAATGCAGAACTGATTTCTCCTCTGGATTCTCTGCTGTGTGTGTCCATGTCATGTCTCTAAACTAGAATGTGTGTGTGTGGGCGGGGGGGGGGGGGCGGTGTGGTACTTAACCCCTTTGACACGAACAGGGCCAGGGGCAGGGTTTTCAAACTGCATTCCTTTTGATATTAAATTGCTGAGGTTACATAACAACAACCCCTGTGTTTGTGGAATCCTGGTCCAGCTAATCTCTAAACACCATTTTTGCTGGGGCTGCATGAAGACACTCTTCTTGGGCATCCAAACTATTTTTGAAAGACTAAGGGGACAACCATCTTGGATGGGGGGTATATGAGAGTTTGCAGCTAGCGTTCTTTTATTCTCTTCCCTCCATTACTCAAGGCTAAGGATCCCTTTGGAGGACTACCCTTTGAGTGACAATTGGAAGGTTTTCTTAGTGTGGAAAAATACTTCCTCCTTTTTATAGAAAAGGAGCCTCACAGGAATGGATTTATTTCACTTCTTGACCAGGAGTAATATCGGAGAGAAAAAAAAAACATCAAAAAATTGGGGGGGGGGGGGGAGGAGACTCTTTCTTAGGAGGTGGTGGGGGAGTGTTTAAATTCAAAGGACACTTTGACCTGATTTAACCTGGGTTTCCAGTTTAAACATGTTAACTCAAAACTGCTATGGTGTAGAGATTGGGTCTGGCCCCTGGTGTATTATTAAGATATTCATGGTAGATGTTGTATTAAGAACTGGTTATGTAAACAAGCCCACAGACTAAAACTCAGCTCAATTGAATAAAGCAATTGGCATGGCTTTTGGCTTATGGGACACCATTCTACCCTGGTCCTTCTTCGTTTCCGGTGAAACTGACGTAGAGATGCCTAAGTATTGGTTTTGCCATCAAAACAAGTAGATACTTTCCTGGCATTGCCATTTGCTTTTCTACTGGGGTAGCTATGACTAGGAGCACAGGTCAAGGTTAAGCTATTTGCCAAGAGCCTCCAACATCTCCCCTCCCCACACTCTGCCCCAAACCCCAAATTCAAAACCAAACCCAAATAACCTAAAGCCCTTCAGTCCTGTGCAGGAAGTTAATTGGAATCACCCAAGTGGGTTATTGTTCCTCCTTCACTCGTTTGCCACAAATCAGTTTGTTTTTATTTGCCTCCAAACCCCCATTAAATAGAATTTGTCTTGTAGCATACAAATCATTTCCCATGACCGAAATGCAGATCTATCTCCTTTTCCTAGTAAAGAATCTGAGCTATGTTTCTTTTCAACAAATCCCTATTCCCCAACCTATATTATACATCTCACCATGTTTTGTCTACTTGTCTTCTGATTCCAGCTGTGTCATTTTAGTTACCATGCCTTTGTGTCTCAGGACAAATATCATAGAGTAGGGGCAAGGTAAGGGTGCCGGTGATACACTATTAACCCAAACTTGGTTCTTGCAAGCCAGCATCCTTAACCAATGACCTACACCCCCTCACTGTTGACAGGAGCATTTTTTTTTTCCTAATGCATATTTTAGTCTTGATTGACCATCAACCATATGGCATGATTGTCCTGTGGGTAAGTTTATTATTAACAGCTCACAGCTGGAGTTAGAATAACTACACATGGCTGTGACATTGCACTAATTGACCAAGACACGTCTGAGAACAAGATGCAGAACGTGGCCACTGCAAATTACTTCAAGCACAAATGGAGAGCTTAGTGGGAAACACCAATTTCAGATTAGAGGTTCTCTATGAGAAGACCAAATTGGTCAGGGGAGAGGGGCTGGCTAGAGAGAAGAAAGGAGGTAGATGAGTCATGCAAAGACATTCTTCTGAGCCCCCATTAGGTCTTTATTCAAGTGAATTATTTTAAACAGCTTCCTGTTAATGAGAAAGAAGCAGCCACACTTAAAGGGGCATTAATCCTGAATTTTTAAGTGCTCAGACAATTAAATCACTAAATCCATTGGGTGCCTTCCGTCCATATTTCCCTGTCTAATCCTGCTGTCACAGGCAAGGCTGGGCAAGATTTGAGAACAGCATGTGCTGTGTTAGCTCCAACACTTAGCATTAGAGTCAAAGAAGCTGAGTTTGGAGGGGACCCGGGAACTGTCTGCACCAGTGAGTGGGGTGACGGGGTGCAAGGACACTGGCCAGGGGTTGCACATGTGTTAACAGGCTACCACTGAGTCCTCTGGGGAAGGCTCCTGAAAATTATGAAATGTGAATAGGCTGTTTGTGCATCTCTCAGTAAATTTCTTTCTCAGATGTTTCCAGCCAGTGCGGCTCGATTGAGAAATGGCTGGGGGAGAACAGAGGATAAAGCCAATGAGCTCAGTGTCTTATAAATCAGCGGCACCGAGCTGAACTGAAACTGTCAAACTGTGGAAAAACCTGCTGCCATACAAGCTTGTGAGTCTTTTCAAAAACAAAACTGAACCCTTGTCTTGCTCTCTAGATGGGAGAGGGCTTAATTAAAGTTCATGGAGGAGTGAGGAGTGGAAAAAGAAATACGGTTTGCTAGGAAAATAAAAAAGAACCAACTCAAGGTAGTACATATGTAACATGTCCCAATTCTGATCTTGGCTCAGGCACAGAATTACAAGTGGGGTCGTGAAAAATAGCTAAGTGCTGTCATTAGTAAATCCTGCCAAGAGGTCCAATAATACTCTCTGCTCCAAAGCCAAACTAACTGAATAACCCTGTAGTCACCAATGTCATCATCCCCACTGCATGGATGGGGAAACTGAGGCACAGAAAAGGTAAATACCTTGCCTAAGGTCATAAAGCTACTCAGAAGACTGGTCAACCAAGTTGGCACCAGAATCCCACTCCCAACCACAATGGCACTGGTCTCTCTTCAGGGACACCATAGATCTCAGGCTATAACCCGTGCTCTGGACAGTAGGCAGGTCCGATCCTGACAATTCTCATTCTAAGAAAGTCTTGCTCTGCCTTTTCATGCCTCAGATCTATCCAGATTCTGGAGTTGTGCCCCTGTTGCTTAATCGTTCCACACTTAAATGTGTCTGAGATTATGTTAGTGCTTTTTTTTTTTTTTTTAAGTCTTTATAACCAACTGCTGAAAAACAGCTTTAAATTTGTAAGCGCTGGCATTAGGAGGACCCAGTTAGGTTTCCAATAGCAATTGTAAGTCTGCCAGATTGCATTGTCTCCGACGTGTGAAGGGGTCAGGGTCAACCCCTTGTGCACCAGAAAACAAGGCCTGTGCACCCGGCCTGAAGTTGTGTTACCGTTGCCGGGGAAACCATAATTGAATTTCCTGAATTATACACAGTGTGATAGAACGTTGAATAACCATATTTATTTGCCTTCTAGGCCCTGTGGCATCTGTTGTTTAGCTCACAAAGCTCCTATTGACTGAAAGAGGGGGCTGTCGATCCAGAAAGCTGTGATGGGCGCATGAGGCGGTGGGAGCTCTGAGACTCCTGGGTAGGGCCGAGATTTCTTCTCCAGTTCTGCAGTTGCCAGACAAACAGTCTGGTGCAGGGAATCCACCCATACAGCCTGAGGCCTTGGTGTGAAATCAATCCTCCTCTTCTCTGATGCTTCCGCTTCTCAACCTGGGGGAAGAGAGAGGCAGTGTAGGAAGGGGCAGTAAGGAAAAGGAAGGGTAGCGGGATGGAGGCAGAGAGGATGGAAAATTAGAGATAGGTGGTGGAGGAGGCTTGCGAGGCCACGGGTGAGCTCATCTGTGCTGGGGCCACTGCATGGGAGACAACGGCTGGGGACAGGGCGTGACTTAGGGACAGATATACAAGTGGAGGAGACACATTCCAGCCGTCAGAGGTTAACCATGTGGTCAGAGCTCTAGATATCTAAACATATTGTATAAGGTCTACAAGCAAAACGCTGGGGGGATTAGAGGAAGGGTCCCTTAGCTTTGATGAGCACGCTGGAAAAAGATCTGTGAGTCTGATGACGTTTAAAATGGTTCTTAAAAGATGAGTAGGATTTCAGTGGGTGGTGGGCTTCTTGAACTCAGGGAACAGGATAGGTGAAAATCCACGTAAGGGGGTGTAAAACACTTACATGGATCCTGGGTAGTCTCTGAACCCATCACCCCCCAGCCACTAGCTTCCCCCGCTACTCATTGCCACCACCGAGTTAGCCAACAAATGGTGACTTCTCTGGGGCAGACGAACAGGGAGCAGAGGAAGGAGAAAGGTAAGAGAATCGGACTTGAAACATGGGACACAGAGGCTCAGAGCACCCCCCTTCAGCCACAGTACTGAGTCAGCCTGCTGAGGGTCACAGAGTTTTGCAGCCTGAACTGAAGTCTGGAAATGTCTCCAAGTAGGAATCGTTTCTGGGGTGCCTGGGGGCTTAGTGGGCTGAGTGACCGACTCTTGATTTCAGCTCAGGTGACTATCTCATGGTTCGTGGGATTGAGCCCCAGGTTGGGCTGTGTGCTGACAGCACGGAACCTGCTTGGGATTCTCTCTCTCCCTCTTGCTCTGCCCCCTCACTCTCTCTCTCAAAATAAATAATTAAAAAAAAAAAAAAAAGAAATAGTGTCTGACTGAAACAGTGAAGCTTTCTAAGCTGCCATGGTGTGGGGTGTGGAGTGATTTCTTCCCCGCTGCTGGCTTCACTTTGGTGTTTCAGTAAGGAGATAACAGTAGTCATACCTCCATTATTCCAGGCACGCCTCTTCAGACGCGCCAAATTATCTGTTTCCTCTGCCCTGCGGGAGAAGGCTTTTTAGAAATAGTTTCTTCCAAAATAACAAGGTGTGAAAGAAATGACTTTTCTCCCCCTACGTTTAAGTTTTTTAAAAGGAACGTTTCAAGCATTGATAGAAAGTAGAGAGCAGGGCACATGAGCCCACAGGCTCCCATCATCCAGCTTCCGCCGCGAGGGCTGATGGGTTCATCCCTCCACAGGCCCGCTGCGTGCACATCCATGGCCCCTTGCCCCATCCCCTGGATTATTCTGAAGCAAATACCAGACATCGTATCATTGCATCCATAGATACTCCAGTCCTATCTCGATTAACAGCAGCTTTTTAAAATATGTCATTACAACGTCGTTTCCATGCCTGAAAGTAACAATCCCTTAACAGGATCACATTTCTGGTCAGTGTTAAAATGTCCCCAGTTGACTCATAAACATTTATTTACTAATAAGCAGGACAAAGCCTTTACACCACATTTGGTTGTTGTGTCTCTTTTAATCTGTGGCTCCCCCTCACCCCTTTCCTCTTTGCAATCTGTTGAAGACACTAGGTGATTGGTGCTGTAGAGCTTGCCGCATTCTGGATTTTTCGACTCCTAATGAAATAACAAATCCAGGCCATGAGAATCAACGGTTGTAAAACCATCAGGTGAGAGGACAGCAGGAACTTCGAAATGGATGTCCAGGTTGACATCAGACCAATCCTAACGTCTCACAATAACCTGAGGTTCCCATCGCCTCCTGTGATGAATGCTTACCAAAAATTTCAACTGGAATCCCATTGATCCTTCAGCTCTAACTACCAGTTTGTAGCAAATACAAGGGACAGAAGAATATGGAACAGCACACGATAGGCTTTTTTTTTTTTTAATTTCTATTTTGATGTAGCAAACATTTATTTAAAATTTATGTAATTACTCTGTAATTATCAGGCATTATAGTGTGATGTTTTTCCAAGGATTACTGAGGAGTAGGGTGTATTTATGCCTCACGACAGGAACTCAGATTGCTGTAATGTTTTGTTCTTTTGCTTGCCTTTGTACACTTTAATCTACTTCCTAAGGAGGGCTGACTGTACCGTAATGACTTTTGCGTGCCTCTGTGATCTTCCTGTCTTCCTCCACCCTAGCTCCTCTCCACGAGGTTCTTTCTGTTTCACTGCGGTCCGAGAAACCAAATATCAACTTCTTGAGAATTTATAAGATAAAAGTTCTAAGTGAAAGCTAAGTAAGGGCTCCTATTTGTAAATGCACAAATATTAGTGGATAGAGTTGAGTAATAATCATTAAGTTTTGCAGGTGTTTTTTTCCTCCTTAATTCTGGATAGCAGAAGCTTTGGGATAAATGAGATGTAACCAGTGTTCTATACTAGTCCCATGGGATAGAAAGTGTGGTCACAGCACCCAACAACAAGCCACAGTGTGCATAGGAAAAATGGCAAAATTCCAAGTTGGAAAAACCCAGCACTGCACACATACATGAAAGTTTGATGAGAATGTCACCTGGATTAGGTCATTAAAGACAAGGAAATGTAACAGCCTTGCTGTCGACATTCCCTTCTTCTCAAAACACCCTCTTTTTTCGGGTTCCATGAGCTAACGCTCTCCTAATGTTCTCCTACCTCTGGGGATTCTCCTCCGTCTTTTTCCTGGCTCATCTTCCGTTTTACTGACTGTTAAATATTGGAAAAGTTCAAGGCTTGCTCCAGTGTCCTGTTCTTCCCATCCTACAGCCTCCGTCTGTGAGCTTGTCCATGCTTATGGTTTTAATTATTATCTATATGCTGATGACGCTTAAATCTATATAGCCAGCCTAGGCTCTCCCCAGAGCTCCCAGCCATAAATCCATTTGCCTATTCAACATCTTGACTTGGCCATCTCACAGCACTTCAAACTCCACGTGGCCAAAAACTGAACTCATACCTTTTCCCTCAAACCCTCACCTCCCCCAGCATTCCTGCTCTCAATAAACAGCACTGCCAACCAAAGATGAGCAAGCAGACATTGGCAGCCATCCCTGACACCTCTTTCTCCCTCATTGCCGTATCCACTGCGTCAGTAAGGGTTGTTGATTCTCATTTCCAAATCTGTCCATGCCTCTTCATCCTCACGTTGCCACCATGGTCCAATTTCTCACACTTCCAGTCCTAGATTACTTCCAAAGTCTTCTATTCACACCATGCCTTCTCTGTGTTCAATCCGTTCCGTAGCCACTGTTTTTCAAAATTGTACCAAATGTGCCGTTTATAAGTGTATCATCTCCCCGGTGCCTTTAGGATAGACTAAAATCCTTATCATGGCTAACAAGTCCCTGGTGTCTGCCTCCTTCACCTTAATTTCCTCATTTCATGACCCCCTTCCCTATTCTCTAGGATCCAGTCATACTGGTTCATAGGAGTTTGGGCCCCAGGACTTTTGCACAGGTAGTTGCCTCTGGTAGGATTGCTTTCTTCTCTTTTCCTTTTTTACCCAGTACACCCCTATGTGTCTTTCTGAATTCAGCTCTTTTAGAAAGTCTCTATTGGCTGCTGGTTTGTCTCCCCAGTGCCATGTTCACAATCCCTGTTCTTTATGATTGGAACAACCTCACAATTAAAGTAACTGAGGCCCAGAAACATTATGCAACTTGCTTAGGGATCATACGTCCAGATAGTGGCTGTGCTAAAGCACACACTGAAACCCTCTCACTTTAACAGCGGCTGGGTCTGTTGTCAAGTATTAGAGGTCTGTGTCAGGTTTCAGCCTCTAAATGATGTGTAGAAGCTGGAATGAGTTGAGAGAAAAGGAATAAGCTAATTAAAGGGAAGTCAAGTAGGACCTCTGAAGAAAGGTTAAAGGAGACAGGACTGTTTAGTCTAGCCCGATGTAGAGACAGGGGAAACAAGGCAGATTTAAAGTTTTTTAAGTTCAGGAAGGTAGAGATGGCAACAAAAATATTTGTTTGAATGACCAGAGGGCATGAAAGATTACATTAGGCCATACATCTCTGTAGCCAGAGAGGGCTTGGTTTAACAAAGGAAAAGGTGATCGGATTGGAACAAAATGGAGAGTTAGCCCCTCAGTGTCTTTTTGCGGAAATGGTTCAAAGCAGAATCAATAAGCATCTAACTTACCTGGTGGTTTCAGGGTTGACCTACCTCAGGCAGGAAGCTGAACTGGCTGACCTCTGACCTCTGGAGGTTGTTTGGAATGAATGAAGGAAAGAATGAATGTGAAAGGGAGCCTCCCCTTCAGTCACAGGCTAGATCACGTCCCCAACCTGCCTGGGGTGGAAAAAGAAATACTGAGTGGCATATGTCCCCAAGGGCTCCTCAGCTGATCACACTCAGTTGGCCTTATCTGGATCCCAGGTGTTTCCATTTATCTCTGATAAACTGTCAGCCAAGAACCAGCTTTGTGGTGGGAGGTGGGGGGATGAGTGGAGGGGAGGGTGATACCCCAGATGTTTTCCGAGAAGATGGGAGAACGTTATTCTTCAGCACTAATGCATTTCGTCATCCCCTCTGCTTGCAGATGTTAAATTTGGGAACACTTCCAGGTTCCTTTTTCTCTCTTAAAATAAAATTAGTTGTGTATCTTAAACATCCAGGACCCAGTCATCCCCAGGGATGTATCTCTTTTGCATATGGATAAAGCTTTGGGAGTTCAAGAGGATTCTAAGGTTTACCAGCTGTGATCCTTCCAGTCTAAGGAATCCTGTGGGCTGCCTGGGCTGGAAAACAGGACAGATTACAATAATCAGAGGTGACATTTTCTGAATGCTTACTGTGTGCCATGTAAAATCAAATCCCATGGCAACACGGCCAGGGTGGTATTAAAATCCATTTTACAGATGGGTAAGTTGTCCCCGATGTGTGTTGTTTCCCTAAGTTCACAAAACTACTAAGCAGCAGAACCTGTTCAAACCCAGGACTGTGTGACTTCAAATAATAATTGCGACCATTTTAGGGGCCCGTCACTCATTAAATCCTACGTGTAGGTGCTGTTAGGTCCATTTTGCAGGTGAGGAAACTAAGGCATAGAGGAGTCCAGTGGTCAAGCTTGCACATCTAGCAAGTGGCAGAATGGAGCACCAAAGCAAATAACTTGGTTTTGGAATTTGTGTTCTTAACCATGACCCTGTCCTGATTTTCATCCCCTTTTTACACTCCATGGACTGTTAGGGTTGGCTGGATGCAATTTTTTCTCAAACTAGCTGATCTGAGCTTTCGATAGCTTGAGGTAGAACCTCCTCTCCCCGTGTCGTCTTATCTTTCCATTGATTTTCTGCTGTTTGAGCAGTGGCAGGCCCCCCACCCTGGGAGAGTGGCATTGGCTACAGGTGGCAAGGTGGTGGCTCCAGTTCAAGTCTCTCCCCCGGAGTTGGATGTTCCAGAAAGGACACTGTGTTCTGCGGAGCTGTCTCCCTGGCGCGGGCTTTGATCTGGGAAAGGGGGAGCCTCGCTGCAGAGCTGAAGCTGTCTCTCTGCTTTGTTTATGTGAGTGTCCTTCCAGGACTCTGTCTGCGTTTGGGGTGGAAACGCCCTGCCAACAACCACCCCCCGCCCCCCGGCCCTCTGTGCAGCCAGCATACCTCCTGCCTTTTTGATGAGTCCTCTGCCCTGGATCGAGAGCCATGTCTCGTAGTAGCTTGGAGACTACAAAAGTTTCCCTGGCAGCATGAATGATCTACCACAACGTGCTCTTGCCTTTCGGAGTTGCCCTCCAATTTTTCCAAGCCCGATTCTGTAAATCATTTCATCTCGCACAAAGACCCAGCTGGGAGCGTTGGTGATCTCAAAGGGGAGGGTTATTTAAAGCTCCATTTAAGAATCTAGCCTCCCTTCAACAGATTAACGCAGCTCAAATATGTGACCAAACGTGTTTTTCTGTGCATATGCCAATGCGCAGGTAGCTCTGGGGCCTTTGAGAGGAAGTAGGATGTGCCTCTACTCCGGGCGACTTTGGAAAAAGTGACTTCTCTGTGTATTGACAACTAATTTATCATTGGAAGCACGTAAGGTTTTACTCTATGCAAGTGCTCATCGGGTGGCTGGTGGTGGAGGGCGGGATGAAGTGGGGAAAACTGAAATGTTTTGAAAGAGACAAGTAAGCCTCAAAAGGTCATTTAGACTGTCCTCTTGGCTTCTGTCATCCCAAGAAGATGGAAATCTATTGTGGTTTTCAAGGTAGATTAAGGTTAAATAGCTCACAGAATTGGAAGAGTGTTTGGGGTCACTATCTGAAGTCTTTTGCGTCACTTGCCTTTATTCCGACACTGAAAAAACTGGTTGAAGGCAGATTGTAACGGAGAAGGTCCAATAACCACGAGCTGGTGAATGTTCCGTCAGAGAGGAGGCTTCTTTAACATCTCTGATCTTCTGTCACCTGTTGACAAAACAGTTGCCCGCATGCAGGGACCATATGCTTTTGAAAGGAACATTCCTGAATGTTGAATGTTAGAAATTATCTTGCTGGTTTTTGGAGTAAAGGCAGGACTGCCTCCTGATAACTCACTTGGAATAGAAAACCAAACTTGCTTTTTAGAGTTAGAGCGCATGCAGTTCAGTGAAGCAATGAGTTTAACAAAAATGTAACAAAACATTTCTGTTGAAACTTTGTTCCTTAAGATAGGAAACTCCATCCAGCGACAATCCAGGAACGGAATTTTGTAAATTGTTTAGTAGAGTTATGATGACAAAAGCCTCTCACAAGATGATGTAAGCAGATGAGAGTGGGAGGGAGAAAGGAAGAGCTGATAACCTGTTCAGCATCACAAAAATGTTATTTTGTTTAAATCTCACAAAAGCTTCTCTCCTTTTCACAGATGAGGAAACAGACACTGAGAGATGTGAGAGTAAACCTTTTCAAGGTACAATTAATCTGTGCCCGAGCTTGTAAAGGAATCACGGCTTTCAAACTCTGAGACAGGTGCTCCTTCAATGCACCAGGCTGCCTTGCCTACTGCCTACGAGAAAGCATCGTGGAGGGCACCCCATCTGCCTCTTTGCAGTGACCCTCAGGGGTGAGACAGAGCTGCCTCATGACCAAGGCAATACTGTCACACCGGGGAGAGGAAGTAGGAAGTAGGAAGTAGACAGGGACTTCCGTTAGGCTGTTCGGGGCCACTATTCCAGCTCAGCTGTTCTCTGGCTGCCTGACTTGGGGCAAATTACTGAAACTCTTTATGTCGCAGTTAGACCCAATCTGTATAAAAAGGGAGTAATACTCCTGCCCAACTCATAGGGTTTTGTGAGTAATTAAATGAAATGGAAAATGCTTCACCCAGTGTCTGGAAAAAAAAATGCTCACCAAGTCTATATAGTTTCCGATTCTATTTGGAGCTTACATTACGTATAGTTATTAATTTCTTTATCATGAAACCACCCACAGTGAAACACGGAGATTCTTATGAAAGGCAAAAGTCAACGCTTGTGAGCGTGATTAGATATACCAAAGCAGCAGCAGAAAATCCTAGAGAGCATCAAAAAATGGCTGGCCATACTTGTTTTCCAAGCAAAATAGAAATTCAAAATTAAGGAGCAAGGCTAGAACAAAGGTGAAAATTATAAGGAATTACAGGGAAGGCCAGTTCCCCGTAATAACCAGTAACCCAAGAGCCATTAAGGAGAAGGAACCAGACTAATGCTTTTCTTATAGGTAATTCCATCAGTGCCATTACCACCTGTGTAGTTTCTAAAAAGGTGAATTTTAAAAAAAGACTCAATTTTGTTAAAAATTAGGTGTAGTGTAGCCTCCAAAGTGAGCTATGAAATACTGCCCTAAGCCAGAAAAAATGTTAGCCATCTTGCAAGGGTATTCTTTAAATTAAAAAAAAATTTTTTTTTAATCTTTATTTATTTTTGAGAGAGAGACAGTGTGTGAGCAGGGGAGGGAGACACAAAATCTGAAGCAGGCTCCAGGCTATGAGCTGTCAACACAGAGCCTGGCACAGGGCTCGAACTCACGAACCGTGAGATCATGACCTGAGCCGAAGTCGGACGCTCAACTGACTGAGCCACCCAGGTGCCCCTCCCTATGGGTATTCTCAAAAAAAAAAAAAAAAAAAAAAAAATTAAATAAGTCAGTTTCTTCTTATTTATTTATTTATTTATTTTTACATTGGACATTTTGAATTTTCCATTATGTGAAGGGTCTAAAGTCTTTTGCCAAGAGCAATGAGATTTGTGGGTAGGAAAAAAAAACTCACAAAACACCCCTTTGTCTATCAATTCCATTAATTTCTATACAATTAGAATACGTATTAGTTTTCCCTGCACCAGTAGAAAACACGCTGGTGGGGGGAATCCATTCTGTATATGTCAAAACAGGACCTTTGTCAAACAACTCAGACAAGGTAAAATTTCTTCTTAAAACAGAAGCTTTTTTTTTTTTTTCCTCCTAGATTTTCCTTAAGGGGGTTGAGCTTCTGATTATTCCCTCTACAACCCTGCATTTCGGGGCCATTTTCTTCTGCATTTCACCTTGGTGGTGATATCATCCCTGTCTGTATCAGGGGAAGGGAGGGATTAATGAAAATAAAGGTCAGCCCTTCCCTATCTCCTTTGGGGCCATGTCGTCTTAGTTTTGATCATTTCCCCCAAATTAAGATTTCTGTATAAACCCCTCATGTGTGTGTTTGGCTGGCAGTTTTATGGCTGACCAAATTTTGCACTGGCCAGTGTTCTGGTTGGCTGAATGTTTACACAGGCTGTTAATCAGATGGGGAGGGAGGAGTGGATGTGGGGACTGTCTGTGAGCCGGAGTGGTCCTGTTTGCTGTCGTGTGCAAGGGCCTGCACTTTGTTACTACAAATTACATAATGACATGTTACATTTCAAAGTGTATTTTTACTTCAGGGAAAATTAAACCAATAAACAAACAACTCTGGTGGAAAAAAAAAAAAGAGGAAAAAAAATGAGATCCCTGGTTTCCAGATCTTCCTCTTCCAAAAGGTTCTTAATTAAATTGTAGCTATAAACAAATCTTTGTTTTATTGAAAAGAGAGCAATTGCATATAAAAGCTATTTTTGAAAATTAGGATTCGAGCGTTTGCTGGACTAGGGTCTGGCCCATGTTATGTGTTTTATGATCTGTCCAAAATGAAAAGGCAGGCTCGTGTAGTGATGGTAGATTTTCAATTTTTGATTGCTAATCCCTCTCAAATGTTGCTCCTGCCCTGCTTGAAAGGAGTATGTAAACACAGGAATTCTCCTAGTTTTTCCAGGTACTGATTCAAGCAAAGCTGCTTAGCGTAAGGATGAACTTGTCGACTCTGGATTCTTGGTCACGCGGGAAATCAGGTGTATTCAGCAGCACACTATCTACATTTTAGCAACTTTGAAGCAGTTAAAAAAAAAAAATCAACCCCTCTAAATCAACTTCCAAGCCTTTCACTCACACCTACAAATTCAAGATGAGGTTTTTTTCTGTAAGCTATTGAAATCAGAATGTGCCCTGGATCCAAGGTTATGGTGATAGCCCTTCTGGGTAATAGTCATGTGCATACGTGGTTCAATTCTGCATTTATAGGTTCCCCACCGCCACCCCCACCGGGCCCCGCCCCGCTACCTGAAAGTAGCACGTTCCTATGAAACCCTTTATAAGCTGAAATGGCATAAAGCGAATAAGCAATTACCATTAATTTATATGAAAAAATTTTTGAGCATTCCCAGACCCAAAATATAACCTCTCTTAGGCTTTTCTGATACCTTGGGACACATCTTGCTAACTATACACAAAATAAATCAAGAGAAAGCACAGATGCTCACAGACACAGTTCAAAGCTGTGGCGGCTTGCTGCTGAGATGCTGAGTGTGCTTCTCAGGAAGGAGTTTGGTGGGACCGTTCTCGCTGCTGGGGGTGCACGCCGCCTCTGTTTCTAGCTCCCAGCAAAACCGGCACTGAATGCTATTTTTGCTCCCCTCCCGCCTTTTTTAAAAAATAAAAGTGAAAATCCTCTTTGGATTTTTTCAGTTAGTGACGACAGGTACTAATGTAGGTCTTTTGTTAAAGTAACGTAGTGTAATGTAAACTTTCGAAAAGTGGGGGGTACTTGCATGTGCTGGTTCCGACACTTTTCTTCAGAATAAACTACGTTATCAAAAGAGAATGTGTCCTCACTGTCTTTCCGCCGGTTATGTGGAGTACTGAGAATAAAGACACGTATTAAACTGCATGGTAAGTGAATTATTTCACCAAATCAATCTCGCCCACATCTGCTGTTATCCGAACCATCTGACCCGGAATTCACTGGGTTTGTTCAGGTGTTTGGCTGCTACTAGGAATTGCCACAACCCGGTAAGTGGCTGCATGAATTGTCCCTTTTATATTTTAACCATATTCCACGAGGCTTACATGTCTTAGGCGAAATTACGATGTGATTTAGGATAATTTATCAGTACAATCCACAACATGAGAAATCACAAGAGCAGCTGAGAAGAACTGTCTACATCTTCCTACTGAGTTTGTTTATTCTTAAACTCAGGATGTTTAAAAAGAGAACTTTTCTCCTCAAATCTTAGAGACAATAATGGGGTTTTGAACCTTACAATTAAAATTTCAGATTTTTCAATGACTGAAAAAACTTAGGAAGAAGAAAGGATAGCAAAATAAAGGGCAGATACATAGTGTAGGTTTTTGTTTTGTTTTTTTTTTTTTTTTTTTTTTGATAAAAGGAAACCATTTTAGGCAATGCTATTTGGTAACAGTAGCCATGTAAATGCGCGGCACCCTGTTTTATTTTGTGGCCAAAAAAATACACTTTCCTCTGTCTCATCTTGGATCCTTGACAGTTCCATGTGAATAATCAATTTAGATTAATACTTATGAAAGTTCTCAACCCCTGAACCAGACCGACCATCGGCCATTCAAGTAGTTTTGTTTTTGACTTCAGGCATCTTAGCACGAGGACTGCTGTCTGGGGGCATTCTACTGGGGTTTGGCCTTGACTTTAGAGCTGCAGAAAAGACCAGATTTTTCACTACTGTCACCAAACAGCCAAGGGAAGTGAAGAGTCAGATATTAATCAAGGGTTTTCATCCTGTGAATGACTAATCCAGTAAGAAAGAAGATTTTGAGCCAAGCAGTAATCTATCAATGGACCAATAATCCACAGTGTGCCTGTGAATGGGTTAGATGCTTTCATCTTGGTTTTTGGCTTAGCTAGCATTTGACGTGGTAGATGGGAGGGAAAGTCACATCATAGCTTGTTGAATGAATGAGTGAAAATGGGTAATGTAACAATAATAATAATAACGAGGTCCTTTCCTCTCATTTTTTGATAGGACCCCATTAATTTACCCATGGTGACAACTACTCTCTTCTGCCTGTTTTGCCTTCCATGTCATGGTTTGCATCAAGGCTCCAGGGGAAGCTCACCATCAGCACCACAGATACCCTGCACAAAGCCAGACACGGGAAAGAGAGAGGCTTAAGGTAGAAGGAAGGGTGAAAGTTCAACTTTCAGATGGCAGTTCGGCTGTAGACAACAGAATGAGAAAGTGGTGGCCATGTTGTTTCTTTCACCTTCAACTTCGAATGTAAGTCCTGAAATGTGTCTGCTTCTGTTTCTATCCATCTGTCTCTGGATCACTGATCATCCATCCACCTATCTATCTATCATTTATCTCTCTCTCTCTAACAAATCTATCACCTGTCATTTATCAATCATCTATCTATCATCTATCAGCAATTTCCTATTTTTCTATCTCTTCCTTCATTTCTCTCCCTTTCTCCTTTCTTCCTTTTCAAAAATAAAACTGGTACTAATGCAGAAGTCTGAAATTAGACCTTAAAAGCTATCACTACTCTTATTTTCAAGGGGTGGAGTTTTTTCTAACTTGTCTGGCTTTAACTTTCCTATTCTCTTCTGACATTTGTCCTTATTGCTACATGTCAGAGAACCTCTTTGAAAATTCTTCTGTTTAATGGGGTTCAGGGAAATAAAAATCTACTTTAAAAAAGATAAAATGGGGGCGCCTGGGTGGCGCAGTCGGTTAAGCGTCCGACTTCAGCCAGGTCACGATCTCGCGGTCCGTGAGTTCGAGCCCCGCGTCGGGCTCTGGGCTGATGGCTCGGAGCCTGGAGCCTGTTTCCGATTCTGTGTCTCCCTCTCTCTCTGCCCCTCCCCCGTTCATGCTCTGTCTCTCTCTGTCCCAAAAATAATAAACGTTAAAAAAAAAAATTAAAAAAAAAAAAGATAAAATGAAGCTGATATGGACTTGGTAAGTAATTTCTGTGGAGGTCCATTTTCATATGCATGCAAATCTGCCTAAATGTTGTTTCAAATTTTAAATCATGTGCACATAAAACTCATAAAACTCATTTATGTGTTTTTAAATGCTGTTTAAAATTTTAAAGTATATACACACACACAGAGCTTAACATGCATTATAATAGCATGCAACCTGAAAAATAAGTTTGAAAACTGAACTGGCTTTGCAATGCAGCAATAGACTAATCAAGTATCATTTTATATAATGTGTATGTCTCTGAGTGCAGCATGCAAATATGCTATTTAGAATATTTTCCTGATTGAATGAACAAGCCCACAGGTTCACCGTTTTATATTTGTTCTCTTAAAAACATGAAACTCATTTTGAAAATGCTGGTTTAAATGGGCGTTATTAAGTCTTTATCAGTTCTGAGCATTTCAGCCTTTTGCATCCAGAAATTTCTCAATCTGACAGAATAAGAAATGCATTTACATGGCCTAAGCTCTTAAATTGTCCCTTTCAATTAATGCCCCATCATGGAGCAATCTGGAAACCATTACTCAGTAACTCTTCATTATAATTGCTTGCAGCTGAGTATCCAGCCCTTGGTAATATAAGAATAAAAGAAAACTCAGTTAGTAACAAGTGCAATTGATTCCATTCAGAATTCCCCTGGTGCTTTGCCATGTTTGGCCTGCTTGAGAGGAAACACGAGGGTTTGGATTTTTTTTTTTTTTTCCTTTTGGGGCCAGGAAATGAATTGGCAGACATAAGATGGTTTGTGTGGGGCTTGCCTTCATTTTTCAGCTGGTCCTAGTTAAAAATGAGACGATGGGGCTCCTGCTTTCTCCCCCACTGGCTACATTTTTTGTTGTTGTTGTTGGGGTTTTTTTTTTGTTGTTTTTTTAAGAGGGCTTTTCTGGTAATAGATAAGACTACAAAACGTCAACTTGCTGCAAACTAACAGCATCCAGAAACTGTCACCTTCCGTGGCCACAGCCGATCTTGGGTCTTATTTCTCCTAAGGAGGGGGTTTTAGAATTTGATTCACTCCTACCTTGATCTTGCCTTTATGACAGCAAAGTCCCTGGTGCATTTTGTACAGGTGGGGAGTGTTTATGTGTTTGGAGGCTATCCATCACCAACTCCAGAAACGTAAAGATCTAAAATTATGATAGATGAAAATGTGAAAATGTGATATGGTAAACTCACCACCACCACGCCCCCTCCCCCGCCACAACCCCTCATTCTCTGTGTAAATCAGGAACTTGGCTTTTAAAAATGGTGGAGGGAAATATTCTTATCACTCATTCCCCTCAGAGACCACGCAGCTCAGCACTGACACCACACTGGCACCTAGCACCCGTGTCCCACTGCCCTCAGCACCAGTGACCATGGGGACAGTCAGTTCATAACATCCTACCTCCCTTCTCCCCTATAGATGATTGAGGCCAGGGGACAAACGTGCCCTACTTCATTAATTTAATTTATGTAAATTATAAAATACATTTTATTACAAAAAATTGATGCTCGGCATAGAAAAGTAGAACCCAATAAACTAACTGCTCTTAGTTAATTTCCATTCTTTGGTTTCATAATAATAGGGGGAAAAAGGTCTCTATGAAGTTAAATGGCATTTCATTTTGATTTGCTGTAGAAAGAAACTTGTAAAATCTCCCATGACTAGGGAAAATTGCTATAAATATTTTAGTGTCTTTCTTGTATTTTTTTCTATGCATTTATTTTCTTAAGGGGAGGTTGGTTTTTTTACACGGGTGTAATGATTCTGTGTTTTCTACCCTGTTGTAAACTTAAAAAAAAAAATCTGTTATTGTTATTACTAATTACAAATTTGGAAAGCCTACATGGTGGGGGTGGGGGGGCGTTAAACTAGAGACAAGCACTTTCATAGTGACCTCAAGCAAAAAGAACAAAAGTAAGAGCAGAATTCTCCCTGACCTTTAGAGGATCCAGGATCTCAAATTCACAGAACCAGGAATGCCAACTTTCCCAGACTCTCAAGCTCCACCGTGATTAGAAGGAACTGCAAACAAGCCTTCAGGGAGAACATTTTTTCCATTGAGAATTAAATAAAAATGAATACTCAGAGGCAGGTTTCATGAGGGTGGGGAGAATTGGATTATTTTGTGTGTGCCTGATTTCACATTTCCCTAAGAGACATAAGACAATCAACCGAGTATCTTGAATTTATGATAATTAAACATCATCAATTTCTCTGGTAGTATTTAAAATTTTTCTCTAGTTCCATTTCCCTTATTTTTTATTTTTTTACCGTTCATTTATTTTTGAGAGACAGAGAGAGACAGAGCACGAACAGGAGAGGGGCAGAGAAAGGGAGGCACAGAATCCGAAGCAGGCTCCAGGCTCTGAGCTGTCAGCACAGGGCCTGATGTGAGGCTCGAACCCACAAACTGTGAGATCATGCCCTCTCGGATGCTTCACCGACTGAGCCACCCAGGGGCCCCTCTCTCGTTCCATTTCTTTAGTAAGAAATGTGGCCTATTAAAAACTGGATTCATTGAGGCAAACCATAAGAGACTCTTAAATACAGAGAACAAACAGGGTTAATGGGGGGGGGGGGAGGGGAAAATGGGGGATGGGCATGGAGGAGGGCATTTGTTGGGAAGAGCCCTGGGTGTTGTATGTAAGCGATGAAGCATAGGAATCTACTCCTGAAGCCAAGAGCACCCTGTATACACTGTATGTTAGCTAACTTGACAATAAACTATATTTAAAAAAAAAAAAAATCTTTAATTTCGTAGATAAAAAATACGTGATAATGAAATCAGCTGATGTCCAATGACTTTGTGCAGTGACTGTGAATTCAGGTCAACTACTTATATTAATGGTTCCTGACCTAGGAGGGTGTTGGTAGGATGGGGGTAGAGTCCATTTCCAAAGAAGACGTGTCTAGTAGCTTATGCTTCTGTGTTTGAAATAATCAATCCCCAAAGTCCAAACTTCATACACTGGTCTGGCCCAGAGCTCCAGCCAAATGGGCGTATAGCTACTCGCTTGTCTACTGATTTTTACTGGTGAAAGTCTTATACCTCTTTCATGGGAACTGGTCACGGATAGGTTCTGTTCCTTCATAAACCAGACAGCCCTGTCTGCTCCATTCTCGAGACTGTTTACAGGACTTTGGCTTTGTTTCAGGTTTTCAGCACCTTTATTCAAATCCTCTCTCCCTTCCCTGCGGAGGTAGTATTTAAGCAATTCTCCCTTTTCCAATCAATCAGCAGATCTTTCTTGAGGTCTAATTGAGTGGAATATTCCACCCCTGCCCAAGGCTGCTAATTAGTACTATTTGTGGCCTGGCTTCCCCAGACCAAAATCTTGGATGTAATCCGCTCCCCTCCCCCGCACTTTTTATTTTAAACTGTGGTAAAATGCGCATAACATAAAATTACCATTTTAATCATTTTTAAGTGTATAGGTCAGTGGCATTAACTACATTCATGTTGCCTCATGGCTTGTTACGGTCTTCTCTTTTCAGTGAAAATGATATCTAGTCATGTTGAGTGATTTAAAATGCTGAGAAAAGATCATGTTTTGTTTTTAGAGGAGGTGAAACACAAAAAGGCCTGTACTCCCACTACTTACTGTAGAATGAATTTATTTTGCTTATCTGTATTTCCTGTGATAAGTTCTACAAATACTCTACCAAATCTAATGGTAAATTCTGAATGTGGATTGTTTTATTTTGCACATAGACATCCTACGACCTGAAATTGTACCAGAGGACAAAAGGAGAATATTAACAATAGCTGGCTCTCCATTGCTTGTGGAAGGGTAAACTTGAAGAGGTTGCAAACCAGAGGCTCCATGGGCATCCACCATCGGATGTGTTTGGTTAAGCCAGCTAAGCGTTTTTAAAAGCATAAATTGTTTTTCATCATTGCAGAATTAGGATAATTCATATAGAAATATTTATTCCCAGTTTTTCTTACAACTTGGTAGGTCTGGCAACATGGGCCCACGTTGGGCCTGGCAGCCATCAACAGGAACCAGGGGGTGGTGACCCCTTCAGATAAAGCAGGTGCTCTTTGTTTTGCCCCGGGTCCACACAGTCAGTTTCACTCTTTATTACTTTGTTGAAACCCTCACCTCCCACCCCCCAACTTTCGGGTGTGACCTCTACCATATTGTAGAGCTTCTTTAAATTCCCTAATTGCCCTCTTTGTCATCACTGATGACAAAACTCTCCTTAACGCTGCTTTACAGGCATTTGGGTATTTACTATAAACTAAGACCTTCATGATCAACTTGGAATAAGATGTCTGTTAGGAGAGAAAATTAAGGAAGGTCTGGAGGAGGCCTCTCTTTAGTCCCTGAAAGAAGGAGACAGCTTCTTTTATTTCCTGTATCTTCTCATTGACCTTGAAGATAATAATCCCTGAAGGAACATGAGATGGGAGGCCAGGAAGCAAAAGAACGGGGCAAATCAAGAAGATGAACAAATCCTCAAATGGATCTTGAGCAGTTGAAGTGCACAGAGTGCTGTAATAATGTCCTAAAGAGTCTATCCAAGCGCTTGAGTAGCACTGGGCATTGTAATCCACAGGCCACAGAAAATGGTGCGAATGCTTTGTTCCCAAGGGGACTGTAGGCCTCTAGTGAGGTCTCTCACCAAAGCAATGAAATATTTCTGAGGTAGGCTGAAGGCTGTGGACCCTCAGATCTCTAGTCTTTTCTGGGATCCAGCTTATGTTTAGGGATAAGGAGGAAACCCACATAAGGCGGTCCTTCTCAGGAGTGAAGAATGGAAACTGGGTCTAAGGGGAGAAAACACAGCTCTTTCCTTGACCCACCTCCATTCCCTTGGCCTTTGCTATGTAATTTGGGAGGAAGAGGTGATTACATCTGTGCCTTCTCCCAGCCTCCAGATTCCTTCCCTCCATGGGGTTCCCAAATCCGGTTTGTATTGGCACATCTGGCTGAATGAGGACCAAATCAAATCTAAAAAATCTTTCTCAGTGTTAAAGTTCTCCAGCCTTTAGTGTCCATAAAAGCAAACAAGATAAAGTTACACTAAAAATAGGAACAGTAGAGAAAAAGCCCTTCCAGCATTTACCATAAAAATCAAATGACTCCCAGGACCTCGGTGACTATTAACTCCCGGGCTCCTTGCATTGCACAGAGCCATTGCTACTAAAGAGTCTTTCTTACAGTTCTTCAGAAGTTTTGTTGTCTGTGCTCCCTGTGCATCTGGGAAGGTGCCACCTGGACCCACCGTATAAACGCTGCTGACATCTCGCAGTTGCTAACAAATGAGATGACACAAAAAATTGCTTTGTCTAGCACAGCAAAATCAAGCTCCTCAGATAAGCCTCCCTTTGACACTGGAGACCAGGGAAAGAAAGAATAATGAGCAAGTGATTTCGTAGGTTCGTAGCAAAAGGCCAGCCCCAGCTGTGTATGAAGGAGGTGCTAAAACATTGTGGGCTACCAGTTACTTCTCTGAGCTTCTCACAGCCAACACCTAACTTCCTGTCATGTCTGCTTAATTGTTTCAAATTTATGCACACGTATCAATAGTAACAAAGGAGCAGTGTGATCTTTTTCCTTTCCTCTCTTAGAAGACTCTCCCCAAGGGCAGGCCCAGGATTCTCCTTATGAAGATATCTGAAAACCAGGAATGAGGGAGGCTACAGACAGCAGGTCAGCCATGACTCCTTCCTATCTCCATCTTCCATCCGTGAGAGAATGTCCACAGGCTGTAAAAACCATGGTGGCAGGGGCTGCTGGGGAATCCACCAACCCTCCTTCCTTTTCCTCCTGGACTTACACGGACAACTGCATCTCTAGCCTCCTTTGCAAATGGGTAGCTGCGAACCCGGGCTCAGGCCAGAACAATGTGAGTGGCAGTGATTTGTTCCACCTCCAGGCTGAGCCTATGAAACCTCTCATGGGAGGTTACCCATGCTCACTGCCCCTTCGGCCCTTTGGGGCGGAAATTACTTTTAGGACAATGTTGGCAGTTCCCTAATGACGATGCTGAGCCCCATGATGGAGAGAGTCCGAGTCCCTGAATCCTCTTATGGAGGGGACACTTCTGGTGAGGAACAATCTCATTGGGCTGTGTGACATGAGTGAGAAATATATTTGTTACACCACTGAGATTTCTGGGTTCTTCTAACGTACCAGTTAGCATTACTTTAAAAAAAAACAAAAACAAAAACAGACATTCGGAATTCTTCTGAATGAAGCTGATAAGGAAATAAGGCCTAGGAGAAGTCTGTAGCAAGTCGAGAAAGGTGCTTATCATTAGTGTAGATCAACACAAGAGGAGCAGGATAATATCTAGTGTGGGTCAATCAGAGTCCATCTCATATCTCCCAAACGTGAAATCCTTGCCACTTGGAGATATTGACATCTCTCCAGGCAATCGGGAGCCAACCATGCTTGTGGATGGGCCCTTGGGAAATGTCAGAACTTAAGACAATGAAATTCATGGAAAAGCTTATAACTGGCACGGAGTGCTTCATGGACTAAGTAATTAGGTCTATCCCGGCATTACAACCTTTACCCATGCAAAACTGGAAACGACAGAAAGTATTTATGTGCTGGACATTTTTATTACAGAGTAGGAGGGAGACAAATACACAGAGAAAAGAGATGTTGCAGAACATCAGCTACCATATTCTTAGAGAAGTAGAAAGGAAGTTCTGCTTTCACAATGCCCTCACCCGTTTCCTGAATTCAAAGGGAGGTGGCTACGAGTATGGAAGAGGTGATCGCTTGAGTTACTCTGACATTATTGGTGTAGAACATTCTCCAAATCCTTCTTGAATAATTGGAGAGTCTGGTAGGTGTATCACTTTGCAACTCGAAGATGGGATTGAGTTAACAAGAATGCTTTTCCAGAGGTTACGCTGCTCCTGGGAGACAGTTTCTGTGAAGGACTTGATATACATGTGGTGGCATCTGTTTGGGATGGCCTGAACCCTTCACTCTTCCTGGCCGTAGATCTGTAGACCCGGAAAACTCAAAGACATACACACAATATTTCTACATGGTAATAGCAAGAAAACAATCTTTCATTTAAAAAACACTATAAATGTTGGTTAAATTCAATAAGATTAGAGATATATAAGAAGCGTGTGTGTGTATACATATATATGTGTGTATATATATATATATATATATATATATAATTTAAAAAATTTGAACAGCTAAGCACAAAACTATTCTCAGCCAAAGTGATTCTGGGCAAAAGATGAAAATCGACTCTGAATTTTTCCTAGTTGGAAGTTCTGGACTCCGGGAAAAAGGATCTTCTGGTGCCAATGAGGCCATAGGCTAGGGAAGTGTGTTCAGTCTCTTTTTCTTTCCACTGTGTAAACTGGCGCATGTCACCTGGGAGAGAACTTTATCTATGTCACTTTCTGAAGCCAGGGAATAGACGCGAGGTGGACAGCTGCCTTTCTTCTTTCTGTAATTCGGGTGATCTCTATTTCTCTTATTGACAGTAAAAACAGATTCAGTGGAACACAATTGATGTGATTTCAACTGTGTACTTAGTGTGAATTGAAGTCTAACCTGTGAAGGACTGATGTGCTTTAACACTATTTGTCTCTGAAATACACACACACACACACACACACACACACACACACGCAGGATTAATATGCACGTCTCCTGCATGTTCTGAATCCTGCCATAAGTCAGTGCATAGCTAGGGTGCCATATTAAAAATGCTCTCTGTCTTGAGTGCATTCTGCTACATGTATTATTTACTCTGGTGTGGTTTCTTTTTCTGGGGGTAGTTTTTAATTTTTTTTAACGTTTATTTATTTCTTGAGAGACAGTGAGCAGGGGAGGAGCAGAGAGAGAGGGAGACACAGAATCCGAAGCAGGCTCCAGGCTCTGAGCTGTCAGCACAGAGCCTGACACAGGTCTCAAACTCCCCAACTGCGAGGTCATGACCTGAGCCGAAGTTGGAGGCTTAACAGACCCGAGCCACCCAGGCGCCCCTCTGGGGGTAGCTTTTAACTGGTAATGGCCAACACAATGCGTGCATGTGAGCATACCTGACTCAGATCAGAGAAACAAAGGAAGACTATTGCCCTACATAGGAAAATATTGAGTGTTCTGGCAAATCTAGGCACTGTTGGTGAAATGCTAAAGAAAACTACAGGCTAATGTCAGCAAGGAATTAAAGACTGAGGTCTTTTGACATTGGGAAGGACATCATACATTCATCCTCACCCCCTGAAAATGGATCAAGAACAGAATGAAGTGGAGCTTGCAGAGACTCTGGCCAGAGATAGTCGACTGCTTTGGAATCGGAGAAAACGTGTGGTTGTAATTGTACCAGGAATGCATCGTGGCTGCACACAGAGGTGGTTGGTCCAGAAGGTTCTCCCCACCTGTACATAAAACAAGGTCCACCCTGAAGCGATGGTCCTCCAAGCGTGTTTGCTGAATCAGCAGCAGCGTCACTAGGACTTACCAGTTTCTCAGGCCCACCTCAGACCTCCTGAATCAGAAACTCTGGAAGCAGGCCCATCAGTCAGTCTGTCTTCTGACCAGCCTCTGGCCATTCTGATGACGGCTAAAGTTTGAGAACTGCCATGCCACGGTGCACTAGAGCGGGAAGTGTGACTTTGCAGTCTTTGCGGATGACCTCAGTCTTCCTGTCTTCTCTTGGCATCAGCCTCTTTTTATACTCTGTGGCATTCTAAGTGTTTATGGAAACACATTTTTCATGCCAACTAGTCCCAGAAACAAGCTCGAGTGAAGACGCAGTCATCTATTTTAATGCCAGAGAAAATCTAGCTGGGTTAACTTCCCCGAGAGGCAGTGTGGGATCTCTAGCGGGCACCATGCTGAGTGATTCAAGGGTAATTTTATTATGGTCACTTTTCACCTCGTTGTGACCCTGAAGCCCAGATGGGCCCTCTTCTACTAAACCCCACCCTCCATCTCATTGTTTTGCCTTCTAATCAAGCAAGACTCTGCCTTGCTAGCCCAGCGCACACTTAGCCCCTTTCCGGAGATTTATTTAATGTTCCACGTACCTGCCATATTCGGCTTGATGACCTGTAACACAGCAGAATTTGAAAGGGATAAATATTCTTTTTACATTATTCTAGGGGCTCCCAGGTGGCTCAGTCGGTTAAACATCTGACTATGGCTCAGGTCATGATCTCACGGTCTGTGGGGTCGAGCCCCACATCGGGCTCTGTGCTGACAGCTCGGAGCCTGGAACCTGCTTTGGATTCTGTGTCCCCCTCTCTCTCTGCCCCTCCCCTGCTCGTGCTCTGTCCTTCTCTGTCTCTCAAAAAATGAATAAATGTTGAAATCAAAAACCAATTATTCTAGGTACCTAAAACACAAAGAAGTCTCCCTCAGCAATTGCTCTCCTATACTCAGATGATCATCCTGGATCCGAGTTTGTATTATCAAAAGGCTTCCAGTAGGATTATGAGCCCGGAGATCCCAGGATAGAGGCGGATCTAAGAATTCTATTCAAGTGCAAAGGTGACACAGAGAACACCTTTCCTCTGGGCCTCGTAGAGGTAAGTGCTAACGCTGTGGCTCAGAGAGAATGCAGTTATTTTGCTGCCCTGGAGGACAAGGAGGGCGTGACTAAACATTGCTTTTTATGTGGGTGCCACGCCGACCGCCCCGATCTCCAGACGTGGGGGGTGCAGGCTGCTTTGCTGGGTTTGATGAGGTTCCACCTCTAAAAATGAGAGGACAAGAAAGGGACGAAGAGAACAGGCACAGAGCTCCAGCACACGAAGCATTGAGCCTGACAGGCTGTCTGGCACCCGTGGCCGCACACAGATATTACACTTGGTAACCGCCATCGGATGTCGGGGGCCTCGCAGATGACAGCTCCTCGGGGATCTCGAGAAGGCCACCTACACAAAGGTCTCTGGCTGGCTCCTTCTTTATGTCTGCTGCCCAACAAGAAGCCAATAGCAGGAAAAGATTTACGGTTTGGTGGGCAAGAGAGAAACGATTTTGGTGTCTGGATGCTTTAAGCACAAATTTTTGTACATCATATGGTTAAAATTGATCACTCCATTGACTTTTGTATGGGCTGAGCCCAAACTAATGATGTTAGGTAATCAATGAGAAAAGGCTGTGCATGAAGAATTAAAAAGCGCAATAATGGATTGCTGTTGCAAAAGGCCCCTCACAGCAAAAATAAGTGAGGGCTGGTCACGTTCAAAGAAGGCTGGACCCAAAGCCACCTCCTCCCCTCTCTGACACTCTGAGCAGAGTCTATTATAGACCAGTCTTAGAAGCCTGGCTCATGAAGTTAGCCCTCTGACAGTTATATTTCTTTTCACGGAGATTCTGATTTCTCTGTGCTGGCATTTCCTGCCCATGTACCTTGCCTTTCACTCCTAAGAAATAGATCCCAGGGTGCTGCTGTTTGTTATAATTAGCTCTGGCCATTAGCTCTTCCTGTTTAAGTGGGTGTGAGGGGACCAGACCTTGGTTGTAACCCAGTCAGAGGGACAGATCGTTGTTGATCACTCTTTTCCTGACTCCTAACATATGCTGGGGCCACAAGTCTCCCTGTGTAACTGCCGCACATCCAGGGCATCTGGACCCATGAGGACTAGCCCCCTCCCCTGACTTCCCAGCAAACATGTGGAGAATAATACAAGGGCATTAAATTAGACCTCATTACCTAGCCAGTTGGGCCGTCCGGCTCTCCCGCACATAATAATGAGGTCTGATTTATTGTGATCATTACTCAGGCATTACAGGTCACTAAATAACATGCTCTGCCCACACATGTCTTCTGAGCTAATAAATATCCTGAGAGGAAACATTCTTGAGGACGTGAGTCTCAGGTTTGGATCGGTAACTCTGGGCTCATTAATTGCATGAAGGCCCTCTGCCTATTGCTCACAGGATCTTGGGAAGAGAGATAGGAAAAGTCTAATTATCAGCCTGGAGGGATGTGAATGAGAGACAAAGGGGAAACCCGTCCGCTGGATTCTTTGACCTGTGGGACACAGGCCAAGAAGGGGATACTGGTGGAGGGGACAGAGCTGAGGCTGACCCCAGGCAAGTCACCCGGGATGCGGGTCTCATAGCACAGCATCCAAGATGCGAGGCCTTTCGGAGCTGGACCGTGTTCTCTTTCCTCTTTGCATCATGTATTCCTGACACGAGAAGTTCCATCATGCTGCCCACTCTCACCTCTGGGCCTCTGCATGTGCTTTTCTTCTCTCTCTAGAATGCCCTGCCCCACTTCTGCCTCCCCTTTTACGTGGTATTGTCATGTTTGGAGACTCAAATGTCGTCTTCCCCAGATGGTCTTCTGCAAGTATTTCCTCCTACACAGAGTATCATGTAGAACCATTCTCTTTGCCTTATCTGTGTTCTCCACCAGACTGTAAGCCCCCCCCAAGAGCCCAATCTGGATGTCACTGATGGCTGTACTGCTAACACCTAGGGCAGCACCTGGGGCATAGCAGGTGTTAACTAGCTGCTGGGCGAATGAAAAAATAAATGCCTATAATCAGGAGAAAAAGGACGCTGGAAACAATGCCTCTGTGTGGTGCTGATGGTGGAGGGTGGTACTCTCTCTCCCTGATAATCTCCGCTCAGGGAGAAGAGACCCTTAGCCCACCCTAGACATCACTTTCCTGAGCCTCTCTTACCCACACATACATCACATTGGAAACTTCTTCAACAAGGAAATAGGGTCTTGGCTAATCTTTATCCCTCAGAGCCTAGCCTAGGTCTTGGCACATAGTAGGTGTTCGTTAAATGCTAGCTTAAGCTGTAGGCACCGGTAGCTGGGCTTTCCTACCCAGAGGAGACCGGGGCCCTGGGGCCATTTTCCTGGAGCATGTGGGGACAATGTGGGGACAATGTGAGGACAATGTGGTGTGCGGCTGGGGAGATAAGCTTCTTTTTGGTCCCACCTCTAGTGAGAGCTTTGCCAGCGGGCAGGGAAGAATGAGACTCTGGGAGTCAAGTGCTCTCTGCAAGTCCGGCTGCCATAGGGCGACACCGTGACGCCTGGCTGTATGCTTCTCTTTGCTGCCATAATCTCAAATCACAGAGTATTGAGGCTTCAGCTTTAGACATAATAGAATTACAAGAAAATGACAAGCATCAGTGGATTGTCATAAGTCCTATGTTGATAATGTCCATTTTTATCTTTTAAAACTGCAATATGTTGGTTTTTTTTTTTTTTTCCTAAGGCCCATTTGCCTTGAGGAAGACACTGGGGATTGGGAAAACAGGATTAAAAATAATCTTTTTTTTCTAACTCATAATGCAAAGTGTGTAACTGGTAACTACTAAGCAAATCTGACCATATATCTACGTTATTTATGGGAATAATTTAGGATTATTTGCTTTATAGAAAATTCATTGGAATGCTTTAAAAATTACTGAAATTAAATGAAATCAGGCTCCTTGAATTATCCATGAATGCAGCTTCACATAATCAATACTTTAGCCATTCTGGGATGACATTACATCTCAAGACTATTTTCTAACTTAATAAGATTAGAAATAATAAACTGATATTATTTCTTTGTGAATTGGGGCCTCTGACCTGGTAATTTAATGCCTTCATTATTGCTCTCGAAGAACACTGAGACCCACTGAGACCCCTGTCTTAGCAACGACATTCTGTCCAAGTGATAGCCTGGTTCTTCTCCCTTTCTTTGCATGGCGGGTTATGTGCGACTGAGGAACATTCTTAAGTTATTTTTAAAACACCCCAAGCATTATTTTCAGGAAAGTGGTGTATATATTTGAAATGGAAAACTTTTATTGATTCAATAGTAAAGACCAGTAGACAACGAGATGACTTATTCCCGAATTCTATTATTACAGATATTTTGTGCTGGCCAAGCGGTGAGCTCTGTAGCACGGGGCCATGAGAGAGTTGTTTTGTTTGCTTTTCTTGGTCCAGCCTGGGATTGATGCATGTTGTGGTTCATGGGGCTCTTTGCTGCTCTCTGGGAGAAAATGCAGGGAAGGGTGTGAATGTCTGAAAGTGTGGCAGGGCCTGAACCTTGAACTTACCCCACGTTCTCACGAGCTCTGCTCCTGCCCCTCCTGAGTTGAGCAATCCCGAGTGTGCCCGTATTCAGGCACTTTCTCATGAACCTTTGCCATCGCCTGTGCAGCTCAAAAGGAACTCCTCCCTGTTTCAAGTGTGCTGATCCCTCATCTCAGCCCAGGAGGTATAAGTCAGAGCCCCTCTGTGAGGCCTGTTCCCAGAGAGTCACCTATGGTGAGAAACCAACGGAGGATGTGATTCCCAAGGCTCTGAACCAGACTCTAAATTGGAAAATGCAATGAAATGGATGGGAACGTTTTATGAAAGATGGCCTTGGCTGGGAGGGGCTCATCTATAAGAAGATGGAATGTGTTCTATTTATGGAGCATGGTTTAAAATGCTGAACGCTACGGGAGGGAGGCAGTTATGAATTCTTTAATTGAGCAGGACGATAGGAAATTGAAGTCCCTCTGGGAGAATGGGACTTGTTTGCCCACTGGGTCTGCTGATTGTGGGTGACTTGTGAAACCAGATCTGTCATCAGGAAGCTCTGTTGAAAGTTATGTGGCAGGAATGACTTGGGCCCAATTAGTTCTGGACTATGCTGCAGTAATGACCGTGGCAGCTCACTGTGTTCCAGACGCTGCTGTAAATACTCTGCATTCATCATCTCATTTACTACTTAAGTCAACCACAATTGCATGAGGTGGGCATTACTATTCCATACTTAAACACTTGGCGACGCTATGACTTGCCCAAGGTCACCAAGTTGGAGAGACCGAGCCAGGACTTACATCCAGCTTGTCTACCTTCAAAGTCATGTGCTCCCACTACTAATTCTGTACCATTTGGTCATGCATAAAAGATGCAAGAAAGGGTCGTGAGGACACAACACAACCCTCACATCAGTTGCTTTCAAGGGGAAATAGTTGATTTTGTTCAGTCTCTCTCTCTTTTCCCTCACTACAGCAGAGTGTTTTGGAAATATTGAAAATAGGGATCTAGTTATTACTAAAAAGTAGTGCATGCTTCAGACAACTTCTAATAAGCCTCTAAATGCTCTGGGAAATGCCTGTGCTCAGTAAAGCCTCACGTTGGGCATTAACATAAGATCTGAGCATTTTCCCAAGGCCCCAAGGATACCTTTGCCAATGGGAACTGGAATGTGGTAGGGGAAACACCTGTTGAGCTATTCAGCCCATTGCGATGTCTCCTCAAAGGTAACGAACTCTGCTGAACAATGATAAAGAAACAACCTCTGAAACGATAACGAGAAACTCGTGACAATACACGGTTATAAGAACAGTGGAAGGTTCATAATTAATCCCGGACTGAGTACAAAATTGGAAATTCCGATAGTCATAATGACTGTGACTGACACTGAGCGTTCACTGAGTCAGACACTGTTCTAAGTCCTCTCTGTGCAACGCCAGCTCATTGCATTCTTAGAGCGACTGTGAAGTGGATGTCATTTCACAGTTCCTTTCTGCTTCTATCTTACTGACTGGAATGAGTCACATGGCACCAATAGCTGCAGGGGAGACCCAAGCTGAGTGGCCAGCACCCAGCTGAAATTCTGGGCATTATTAAAAGAAAAAGAAAAAATGAATCAGAGGGACAGCGAACAGTCTCTGCTCCATCACGCCTTGAGCCAATGAACTTGTCCCTGGAATGGCCCCTGAAAAGAAGCCTTTCTCATCTTTCCCTTCAACTAGATTTCTATAAGATGACTTCTAGTAGAGTTCACAGAGGTGCCGGGCGTTCTGAATAGGCAAAAGATGGGAAATGAACAAGCGTGAACACTGCTTCTGCTGTAAACCTTCTTCCTTTGGGAGAAGTTTTTGTCCACGAAGCTCTCACAGATCTTTGCCTGATTCCAGAAGCTATAGAGGTTGTTTGCTCCTTTATTCACCAAGTGTTTATTGAAAGCCCATGATGCACCAGGCCCTGGACCTACGGAGACACACAAGACAAACAAGGTGCTTGCTGCTGTGAAATTTATACTGTTTGAAGGAGACAGTGGGAACAAGAAAACAGGTGAGCCACATAATTTCAGAAGTTGATAGCTACTAGGAAGAAATTATAAGTGAAACCATGCAAAACTCAGTAGTTTACAATAACAAGCATTCATATGGGGGGAGTACCAGCTACATAATTTGGGGCCCTGGTACAAAATGAAAACGTGGAGCCCTTTTGAAAAAAAATTAAAAATAATTTCAAAATAGTAACAGGAGAGGGGAATTAGACCAAGCATGGGGCCCTTTGCACAAGGAGCCCTGTATATGACTAAACAAGCTATTGTAACAATTTATTAATAGATTTGAATTCAGTCAGGTTTGATAATATTCAAGTTCATAACCATCACCATGCTTAGTATTAAGTAAATCAGTATGCAAGCAGAAGTTTTCTTACTCCAGGTATTTAAGGCAAAGCTATAAGAATACTTGAAATTCTGAGGTCCCTGGGTGGCTCAGTCGGTTAAGCGTCAGACTTAGGCTCAGGTCATGATCTCACAGCTTGTGAATTCGAGCCCTGCATCGGGCTCTGTGCTGACAGCTCAGAGCCTGGAGCCTGCTTTGGATTCTGTGTCTCCCTCTCTCTCTGTCCCTCCCCCACTTACGCTCTGTCTCTCAGAAATAAATAAACATTAAAAAAAATTTTTAAAATACTTGAAATTCCATTTATAAATACAGGGATTTCCACAGGAAGCCACAAATATTCAAGCAGAAAAATGTGTATTTTCAGGGTTATCCTGATACAGAAATCAAACCTGGAAGAAATATTTTCACGGTAGAAAAAGGATTTGTGAAAACACGGAAATTGCCAATTGGCTACAGTAGTAATGTAGCTCCCGTGGAACCAGCTCTGATTGCAGGGGTGTGGGTAGGTAGGACTGTGGTTCCAGCTTCAGACTGGGTTCGTGTCGGCTCCACATGTCTCCATACACATTTTCCTTGGACGAGGCGCTCGTGGGGCATGGTGTCTCCCGTGGGCTGTGGGAAGACAGGGGCATGCCAAACTGCGCAACGTGTTTGGAGCCTCCGCTTGCACAGTGTCTACTAAAATCCCATTGGCCGAAGGAGTTACACGACCACTTTCAAGGCTAAGAGGTGGGGAAATACATTCTTCCCACCAAGATGCCATGGCAAGGGTATGGCTACAAAATTCTATTAAGGGAAAGAGTGAGTACTGAGAGCAAAGATCCTGGTCATCATAGTGAATGTGACGAGAAGAAACTGGTTTTAAGAATATGGGTGGCACAGGGCACCTGGAGGGTTCAGCCAGTTGAGCGTCTGACTCTTGATTTTGGCTCAGGTCACGACTCTGGGTTCATGGGATCAAGTCTCACATTGGGCTCCATGCTGAGCGTGGAGTCTGCTTGAGATTCTTTCTCTCTCTGCCCCTCTACCCACCCCCTCTCTCTAAAAATAAAATACAAAAAAGAATAGAAGTGACATTCTTTCATTTAACAGGAAGAATGGATTATAAAGGACAAGGATGGAAGGAGGGAGACCAATGAGTCAAGGAGAAAGATGCTGGCTTGGATTATACTGGTAGCAATGGGGATCAAGATGAAGGATAAAAGATGGAGGATATGGTTTAGACATAAACTCAGTGGGACTTTCTGTTGGGTTGGATGAGATGGGCAAGTGAAGAGATGAATGAAGAAAGAATTCCATGTTTTTAATTAGAGCAACAAGGTGAAGTGTGGGGCTGTTTATTGAGGGTGGGGGACAGGTGGGGATTAATTAGTGGATCTGTGTCCTCAGCCAGACCACAAGCTTTGCAAGGAAAAAACTAAGTCTTATTTATCTCCAAATTCCCAGAGACTTGTATAGTGATTGGCACATAGTAGTTGCTTGATAAATGAACCAAGGAAGGAGGAAAGCAGATACCTTAGCATAGTGAGGACCTCCACATCGATTCATTCATTCAATTAATTGATCAATCGTATTTTGATCATAGTCCCAATAGTTCTTTATCCTATTAACATTTACTCACCATCTACTATGTGCAAGGCAGTGTAGCGGGTGCTGGTAGGTAGAAATGGTTACAGCAGCTGATCTCAAGGAGCTGATGGTCTAGTGGAAGAATCAGATAAGAGAACCCAGGATTAGAACATGGGATGAGAAGAATGTGCACAAAGGGCAGTGGAAGTGGACAGGAAAGCCCTGAGTACAGCCCTCTGGGGAGAATTCGAGAAGTCTTTTCTAGCGGAAGTGATGCTTCAACTGAGTCTTTAAGGAAAGTTGGAATCAGGCAACAGAAGAGGCTGGAAATAGTGTTGTAGGCAGAGGAACAGCATGTGAGAAGGCTCAGAGGCTTGAGCGAGTGTGGTGCGTTGAGGGACATGCAAGATGCCGACGCATGGGGAGTACTAGCTCAGTTTGGAGAAGTAGGTCAGGGCTAGGTCCTTGAGGGGCTTTGCATTTCATGTTCCGTGCTAGAGGCAATGGCTTGCTGTTAGGATTTTAAGTAGAGTGACATGATTTATGGTTTGGAAAGATGTTTCCTGGAGTAAGGTTGGGGGTGGATTGGAGTTGAAAGGGGCTGGGAGCAGAGAGACTGTTAGGACTCTTAGCGTAACCTGGGTGACAGATCATGGAAGGACAGCCCGAGGCACTGGTGGTGAGGATGGAAAGAGGTGGGTGGAATGAATGACATCTAGGACAGCGAATCAACAGGGCAGCCTGGATACGGGGAAGAAGGCACAGGAAGGCAACGAGGATGATTTCTAGGTTTCTGGCTTTGCTGACTACATGGAGGGGGATGCAGCCGATCACAGCAACAAAGACCGCAGCTGGGAGAGAGTTTGGCTTGCAGACGCCATTGAGCCAGAACCCACCTCTGAGAAGCCCGTGAGCATCATCAGAGAGAACTCAGCAAAGCAGCCGTTGCAGGAGCATGGCGTGAAGTCAATATTGCTTTCCTGGGCCTCCCTGATTCTGGTATTTGCAGAGCCTGAAGTTAATCCAGTGAATCTAGCTGTTATCCTCCTTTTCCCCGGGGAAGCTGGTGGAAAGTCCGCGAGGAGGTATTTCTACTCTAAGGGGGAATCGCACGGCAGTCTGGGAGGTGGTGCCCTGTGGCCATGGCTAAATTACAATGGTCAACATTGATGCTGTTGGACATTTGGGGACGCATGATTCTTTGTTGCCAGGGGTGCTGAATTGTACATTGTAAGGTGTGGACAAAAGACTTCATGCAGGTGCGTTAGACTTCATCACAAGGCATGTGAACCCCTTCGTAGCAGCTCTCCTCACTCCCAGGCCCTTAGGTCTCCAACCACCTTGGCCAGTTGAGTCATGTTTGTGGGGAGCTCCTGTAGTCAGAGCAGGCTGTGGTTCCAACTCCATCCCTCTGGTCCAGGTAAGGACAAAGCTGCCCCATGACACAGCACTACCAGCCAGCTCTTTGTGACTGGAGAGGCAACGCTTTTTCCATTTTCACTTCTTTTGGGGGAAAGAGGAAAGAAAGCCCAGAAAAGCCCTGCTGGGCATTGTTCTCAGAACTGCGAAGCAATTAAATCTGCTCTGGGCACAGAGACAAGCCACAAGCTGGGAAGGTGGACACAGGGGTACTGGCTTGGGCAGATTGGACAGAAAGACAAATGTGGTTGGCCGTGGGTCATAACAGACCAGTGACCGTAGGGTTTAACTAACATCAGGAGAAGCAAAACATCACAGCCCAGCCACCGAAGGGGCAGGACGGGGTGATGACAAGGAAACCAGCAATGGCTTTATCCGAGCAGACCTGAAGGGCCGCCTCTCCAGCTTGGGGTGACCCAGGAGGGGGAACTTCAACATTGACCTGACCTTTGACCCAACCTTAAGCCAAACTTCAGCGGGTCGAGAAGAAGGCATTTTCAGATCACTGTGGCCATTCTTTCCGGACTTCTACACCTTGCCCAGTCCTGTGGGGGTGCAGTTCTCTTAGAGTAATACTCAGAGGTGCCATCTGTGAACCTGCTGGAGCTGGCCCCACAGGAAGCAGGGATAGTGAACAACCCATGAGGTCTCTTCCCTCTAGAGAGTCTCCCTGTGCTTTCTAGACTGGAAAAGTCCAAAGAGACAAAAAAGCTGGGCATCGTGAGCTGGCTCAGTGCTCCCCAGAGCCTCCTGGTGCTGAGGACGGTGTGTGTGTGGGCGGGCACACACACGACACCGAGCCTGGCTCACCGGGATGCCCAAGCGACGTCCGTCCCACAGATATGTATCAAGAAAGGGTCTGTTTAAGACAGGAAGCTGGGAGGCGGAGGGAAGCCTGGTAGATAAGGAATACAAGAACAACAAAGCTGTTGCCTTAGCACAAGGGGTCTCAAGGTCTGAACACCAACCGCTTGCATGAGTAGGGCTTCTCTTGTTGTCAGTTAGGCCTAGAAGGCCAGCTGCCTGTGACATGTAACTTCTCTGAAATTAGATCTCTTCACTCCAGTAATTGTCTCGGGATTTGAACCCAGGTCTAGCTGACCCTAAGTCCTTGTCATGGCACTGAAACCTGTCTGCAAGGCATCTGCGATTTGCTACATGTACACAGTTGGCGAGACAGCTCCCTGAGCCCCAGCCGGCTCCGGGTCCTTCCTCTGCCCACAGCCAGCTCTGTTGAGTCCCTCGGAGTGGGTGGCTTCCAGCTTTTCTCGCCCCACCCACCTGCTGTTGTGGCCCACTCTGCCCGGACAGGACAGCTTCCTCTCTGTGCACACTAACGAGCACTGTAAGCAAAGGCAGTGGCCGGGAGTTCAGGATTAGGGTCGCGGTGGGAGTCATCTGGGAACATAGGCGGCCCCTGCTTGTTTTGGGAAAGCACCAATTGTGGACCACCCAAACGGCTCCTTAGCCTGGGCTCCACTTGGGAACTCTGACATGGAGTTGGCAGCCTTCCTGTTTCTTCTCTACCTCCTGATAACTCCCCTGGGCCGAATGCTCAAGTACCATAAGCCTCTCGAAGCTCCGAGACCAGGGCACCGCTGGGGCTGAAGACACAGCCCTTGGCCAGAGATGCGCGGTTTCCACCCCCCACCCCTTTGGTGAGGAGACGGCTGCCCACCCTTGCTCAGGCAGCCTGATTTAAACCAGTGGTGACGGCTCCTTCCCCCCCGGCCCACCTCGCTCCTCCTCAGCCTGTGGGGGTTCCCACCGGGACCGCCCGCCTCCACAGCGAGGCCAGCGGTGAGCTTCAGCTGGGAGCATCCCCACTCACTGTCACTGTTGGTGTCACCCTCATGTGCAGACAGGATGGAGAAGGTGAGAGTCATTGTGTGGCTTTAGAATCAGAAATTCTGGCTCTGAGTCCCGAGTAAGCCACTTGGGAGCTGCGGGGCCTTAGGAAAAGCCACATTTCGTACCGTGTTGGTGTCTCTTTATCTATATAGTGGGGCTAATACCACCAGTCGCTCAGGGTTGTCATATGGAGTAAAGACAATGCCTCATGTAGTGTGCCTAGAGCAGGGCGTGACACAGAACAGGCTCTCCATGGACGGGAATCCCTGCCTTCACTCACGCATACTCACATCATACTTCTTCCTGCTGTTTCTGGTCTCTCCCCTGAGTGGAGACCTCAGGCCTGTTCCCCAGCCCTGATCATGCCATATCCACATGCAGAGGGACGAAGGGGCACATCGATAACCATGGCTCCTTCCTGAGGGCTTGGGAGACACAGGAAAACAGGGCAGCTTTTTGACACAGAGAGCACAGGCACCAACCCCTCTGCTTAGCACCGGAGGCCCCTACGAGGCCCCTCTGAGGCCCCAACCACATTTTCAAGCTCCTCATGGATTCCTCCCATTCACAGATCCCACTAAATGTTGCTTTCCCACGTCCACATGTTGACATTCTGTTCTCTTTATTCTCCTTATCTGGAACACTTTCCTTCCAATCTCTGTCCAAACCCAGTTCACTGGAAAGGCTTGTCAGAGAAGGCCTTTCTTTTTTTTTTTTTTTTTAAATTTTTTTTTTCAACGTTTATTTATTTTTGGGACAGAGAGAGACAGAGCATGAACGGGGGAGGGGCAGAGAGAGAGGGAGACACAGAATCGGAAACAGGCTCCAGGCTCCGAGCCATCAGCCCAGAGCCTGACGCGGGGCTCGAACTCCCAGACCGCGAGATCGTGACCTGGCTGAAGTCGGACGCTTAACCGACTGCGCCACCCAGGCGCCCCGAGAAGGCCTTTCTTAACACCTTTTGTTGGAGGTTAGTGTTGCAAATAAGTAATAAGAAAAAGCACCTCCTTTGAACCCCCCCAACTAGAAGGAGCCCATCCTCCTTCCATCCCCCCCAGGAGAGCGCTGACTGTGACAAGTGCCACAAGACAGGGATAGGGTGCCTGTGGGATAGCTATTTGTCTTCTTGTCTCATTCTCGTTGGAAGGCTATCAACTCTATAAAAGCAGGGACTATATTTTATATATTTATCAACTCTATCTTAACAGGGCATAGTCTCGGCAACAGTTTCTCAGTCTTGGCACTATTGACATTGGGTTGGGTAATTCTTTATCGTGGAGACTGTTTACTGTCCTGTTCATTGTAGGATGTTTAGCAGCAACCTTGACCTCTACCTATTAGATGCCACTACCACTCTACCCCCCCCCCCCCCCCGCCAATTGTGACAGCCAAAAATGCCTCCACATTGTATCAAATGAATCCAAGGAGGAGTGAGGGAGCAAAGATGGGGAACCACTGTTTTAGGTGCTTAACCAATGCATTTAAAAATCATTATAAAAAAATCAAGCATATATACAAGTAGAAATAAAGAAGGGGTAGTGAATCATACATATCCACCACCCCTCTTCAATAACTATTAGTATTTTTCTGGAGTATTTTAAAGCAAATTTCAGGCAATATGTCATTTCATTCATAAATACTTGAGCACACATCTCTAAAAGATAAAGACGTAGAAAAACATTATCACAGTGCCATTACATCTAACAAGGTTAATATTTTTAATATTATCTAATACTCAGCCAATGTTCACATTCCGTGATTACCTGAAATCATGGACTTTTTTTTTTTGCAATTGATTGATTGAAACCAGTGTTAAATAAGGCCATGAGAGGCATTTAAATTTCTTCTCATCTACCTTTTTCATGGCATTTATTTTTATAGTTAACACATATTTTTAGTTATATTTTTTATTTAGTTTTAAATTTAATTCCAGTATAGTTAACAGGCAGTAATACATATATTTAATGACTGAAAGAGAGAGGTGCTGAAGCAGATTTTGAATCAAAGGGAGGAGGTTGTTGAAAACTGGTATGAAATTTTCTTTCCCAAAGGCGTAACGCTCTTGTGGCCGTCAGCACTGGTTTGGATCTGCTCAGAGTAACTACTGACACGCTTGTTGCCTAAAATACCGCTTACTTCATGCATTTATAAATGCATACCTTCCTTTTAATTTTAAGTGTATGTGTAATGCTCAAAATTTAAATTCAGCACACTCCCTGGAAGTGAGAATGAGGCTATGTATATAACTCGGTGAAGAAACATGGGCTTCCAATCCAAAGTCAAGTGGAAAGGGAAAGGCATCTCCTGTTGATATTGCTTCCTTCTTTAACGATCAGGAAAAGCAAATATTTAAAGTAATTGCTTGGCTAATAGCTCCTTTGACCGGTGGCGTACTCATGTTTAAGCATGTTTTCCAGATTTTAGATAATGACTTTTTCTTTGTGTTTACAAGATTATTTCTACAGCAAAATAAGAGAAAGATTTATTTTTCCCTGCAAAAGTAACCTCAGGGCAATAGGAAAAATTATATATCTATCATGGTGCGTTGTTGTTTGCGTGTAGAAGCTGCAATTTGTTTTCCTCTCTTGAAATGTTTGCTTTCTCTATGACAGAGAGAATATTTGGAGATCTATTATGTATGCATTTGCTCTATGCATATATTCTTGCCCTTGGGTAGAAATCTAGTGTCCATGGAAGAATGTGACATTTGATTGAAAGCCAGTGAGCCTGGTAGTTTTCCAACGGTTACAGTTCACGGTTCTGCTTGAAGCAAATACCTCCAACTGTGGATAATGGACCTTCCTTGAGAACCTGAGACAAGTTGCTGGTTAATGTCTCTGAAACAGCCTGTTAAGACTGTTACTACAAATTAGAGTCTGGATCATTCCGAAACCCAAATAGACTTCTTTCATCTTCCAGATGGCCGTCTGATCGGGAGCTGGGCAGGATCACGTTTCAGGTTGTGACTTAATGATTCGGGACAATATTTATGGTTATTACTTGACAGAGGGCAGTGAGGAAAATTAAAGCACAGCCCCATGCTTCATTTATGACAAAAAACAAATTCATGGCAGGGTTGTAGATTAGAGATGGCATCTCCCAGCTCCAGGCAAAACTCAGGCACAGCTCTGGTCATCACCAGAGTTGACCCGGTACAACTTGGTAAGGCTGGTGAGTCCTGACCTCAAAACTCAATGCATTCTCTCTAGAAATAACCGAGTGAACCTCAAAATGGAAATCTTGGGAAAGGTATAGCTATGAGTGAGAGATCTCAGAGGAGACAAATAATGCAATTACGGTCTTTGCTGGAATGACAATTACATGCAGCTGAAATATTTTGTTTTGAGGAACGTTTTTAACTTTATTATTACAGTTGGTAATATCAACAGGAGAAAATAATCATGCCTGCCAGTGGTGGGCATTCTGTTTATGTAGTGTGTAATTTCTGTATTAACTTTCCTTCTAAAACATGCTCTACACGATATAATATTTATCTCTTACATTACCCAGAATTTTAGGAATTCCGTAATTGGGTGCTATGGGGAAGAGAAAGACAAGATGGGGGAGACAAGACATAGAAAGGGGATAAATAAAGTTAGAGTCGGTTAATGAAAGTGTAGATTGTCTAGAAGAAAAGCCAGGAGAAAGTTTATCTTGCTCCATTAATCCTCTACTCTGTGAAATGAGAATGCACATATTGTTCTGGGGGAAAAAAAAAGAAAGAAAACTAAACCATATGCCATTAATACATTTGACCAACTGTGACATTTTTTAAATAAGGTTTTAACTGGTTTTATTACACCAACTGTGTAATTTCAAAATGACTCTGTCATCTATTATATCTATTATAAACAAGTACTTTGTTTAACCAAGCCAATAATAACCTTCACAGACAGAGAAGGTTGGGAATTGAGAGAACCAAATCCTCTGATTGTTTAGATAAAGGGAAAGAAACTCTCTGGCTAGAAATACAAAAAAGAATGCTATCTTGAAAAAAATGTCTTCAATTTATCACCCTACTTCCAATAATTTGATATTCTCTTCTGTGATGTGTGGGGCTGGCTTCCCAGGGCCTGAAGCCCACCTCCAAGCATGAGCCATCTTGGTTCCACTCTCACAGTCTAGTTTCCAAATGTGTATAGCAAAACAGGGCCATGTGACCGCCACCAGGGGAGCCCTTTCAAGGGGGGACTTTGCCAGAGAATGTGTGGTCAGGCTGACTTACAGAGGAGTCTCTACCTCCAAAAGGCTTTGGGCCGGTTAGTCCAAACTGCAAGTGACCACTGATATTTTTGAAGGAAAGAACAGAGGGAGGTCTCCTTGCCTCTTTATATCCTGTAAGGTGCACCCACCTCCCTCCTGGATTCAAAGAAAAAGCTTCAGCTCCCTGAATATTTTCAAACTGCTGGCCTGCCTTCCTTTTGCTATAGTCCTAGAACTCATTTGCTCTGTGCATCATTTTTATTTCTTTCCAAGCATTTGGCTTTGTTCCTGACTCCTGGAGGAGTGTGGGCTCTTTCATCGTGCAGGAGGGATGCTCTCCCGGTGTGCTGTGTGTGTCTGTTGTTTTCTCTGCTGGGTGGTGTTCAGGGTGAGCGAGGCCACAGTTGTCTCCTTTACTGCAGCACGCACTGTGTAATGTTGAGCTAACTCAGCGGGGAACACTGAGTGCCTTCCCCGTGGCTCAGGTGGAAGAGCATGGGCTTTAGGATGGATAAAGCCAGGTTCACGTCCTACTTCTATCCTCCATGTGACCAGAGGACATCAACCCTCTGAGCCTCCGACTTCATCTGTGAAATGGGAACAATAATTCCAGTTTCCCACGGCTGTGGTAAGGATCACATGAAATCACATGCCTGAGGTGTAGAAAAACAGTCCCTCGTTGAAAGGTTGACCTCTGATCTCCAAACTACCAGGAATATGTGCCTCAGACCACAAAGTTGCAGCAAGAACCAGAGCCCAAGGCTGTTGGACCAGTGTTCCCAGTTGTCCAGGCTCTGTACCGTGACCCCCTTCCCAGCACCTGCACCCCATGATATTGCCTTCCTCTGAATAGACCTTGTATTTGCACTTCCTCACATTTAATCTTGTGATACTCTTGCGTTGTTGTCTTGTATCTTTGGAATCACAAATTTGTCAAGCTGAAATTTACCCAATTTCAGCTGGGTCATTGTTTCACTTTACAGGGAAAGTCCTTGAGGCCCGGGAGGTTGTGTGACTTACTAAGGACACCAGAACCAGCTCATGGCAACACTGGGTCTCCAGATACACAGGCCAGCAGAGTTTTCACCCCTGAGTCTTACACTACTATTTAACTTCTGTGTTCATGTCTGATTCCTACCAATATCTCCAGCCCTAGCACACCCACAGCCATCTTCAGATTTAAAGTTCCTCGCAATCGGGTGCCTGGGTGGCTCAGTCGGATAAGTATCTGACTCTTGGTTTTGGCTCAGGTCACGATTTCATGGTTTGTGAGATGGAACCCCGTGTTGAGCTCATGGAATCCCAAGAGCCTACTTGGGATTCTCTCTCTCCCTGTCTCTTTGTCCCTTCCCTGCTTGTGCTCTCTCTCTCTCTCTCTCTCTCTCTCTCTGTCTTGCTCTCAAAAATAAATAAATAAACTTAAAACAAAATAATAAAGTTCCTTGCAGGCATATCTGCTCGCAGGTGGTCCTGCACTTCAAGGGGGCAGTCGATGAATACTTGCTGAACGGAGCCAGTTGAGGGATGGAAACATTCCTGGACATGTCAGGAAACAAACATTTTATCAGTAGCCTCTCCTTCAATTTCACAGACATATTGATCTGAAAAGCAATGGTGATAAAATTTTCATGTAGGAAAAGGAGCCTTAGCCTGAACCAATGGTCCCTGCACTCTGTCCCCGGGGATCTCCGTTGTCCCTGTCAAGGTAGGAGCTAGGGTATTTGAATTACTGACTCGGGTGAACATTTCCTCAGTGCAGAAAGACGGGGGGATAGCCAATGTCTTTTCTGTACCTTGTGATGAATCGGACCCATTTATGACAGACTAACTCTGTCCTCAAACTCAACTAAGCAGCCACTTCTAACCTGGTTAACTTTCAAACACCCCAGCAGGGGGGTGGGAGGGAACGAAGATACAGAACCAAATGGAAGGCATTGCACAAATTCAGTGAGAGAGGTGGACGCAGGCAGAGTGGAGGCCAGTCCGCCAATTAGGGGAGAAGTGAAACAGATGGCACCTGACACGGGGTGGAGAAAGCAGGAGGGTTTCAAATACGTATTGGATTCCGTTTTCACCAAGAGGTCAGCTTTAATCAAGTTCCCAATGTAAATATTACCAATATAAACCAAATAATGGAGGTTAAACTGTCGCTCTCGAGGTCAGTGACTCTTGGTCAAGCTGGAAGATTTCACATCAAATGGACGCGCTGGAATTTACCTGGAGGGCCTCCGTGCCTGACCATGAAACCTGACTCCGCACCGACTCCTCTGGCTGCTGGACGGAGCGCAGAGCAAGGCGCGCATGGCGGCCTTGTCTCTGCTTTCCGCCCAGTGCTTGAAAACCAGGTGCACTGGGAACACAGAGAGCTGCACTTTCTCTGTGGCTGAGGATCAAAGCGGATGTTTGGTGCACAAGGTGATGTATCCTGTGTTGTGGCACCCGTCATAGTCGGCGCTCTGCAGGAGGGCTGGAAGGAGGAGAGGCTCCTTCTAGTTGGGGGGGCGGTGGTGTTCAAAGGGGGTGCTTTTTCTTATCACTTATTTGCAACACTAACCTCCACCAAAAGGTGCTAAGAAAGGCCTTGACTGACAAGCCATTTCAGTGAACTGGGTTTTGAACAAGGACTGGAAGAAAAAGTGCTCCAGATAAGGAGAATAAAGAGAACAGAATGTCAGCATGTGGATGTGGGAAAGCAACATTTAGTGGGATCTGTGAATGGGAGGAATCCATGAGGAGACTGAAAATGTGGTTGGGGCCTCATAGGGGCCTCCGGTGCTAAGCAGAGGGGTTGGTACCTGTGCTTTCTGTGTCGAGAAGTTGCCTTGTTGTCCTGTGTCTCCCAAGCCCCCAGGAAGGAGCCATGCTTATAAGTGTGCCCGTTTGTCCCTCTGCATGTGGATGTGGCATTGTCCTCTGCAAGGTCAGTACTGGGGAAGAGGTCTCCATGCAGGGGAGGGACCACACAATCTAAACTTCTCTGCTGCCTGAGCTTTGGGTTCTATTTTGAAAAACAAAACCTATCAGTCACCTTATATTCCCTGCACCGTATGAAAAATAAAATTGTTGCTTATGTTGCTTTTGTTCTTCCAACGTGCCAATCCACTATGCCAAGGGGTTTACATGCCTCATCGCATTTAAACGTCATGGCAATACACGAAGCAGAGTCTCTAACGATTCCCAGCTTACATATGGGGAAACTGAGGCAGAGAGGGGTTAAGTATCTTTCCCAAGGTCATACAGTGGTGTAGACAGGGCTTGAACTCAAACCTACCTGACATCAGTCTGTGCTTTAAACCACGGGGCTCATGTTGTTTCTTTAAATGAATCATCACACGGGTATCTTCTCAGCATTCATCGTTTTGAGTTCTTATTCCATTCTGACCAGGTTCTGACTAAATACAACTTGCCGTCTGCGTGTCCTAGTTCTTTCTTCCAAAAAATGGGCTTTTAATCAGAGCTATGCAAAGTTCCGTATGGATGGTACCCTCAGAGATAAAGCCAAGTGCGGGACACAGCGTGGAGAGGCGGTGTGTTAGGCTAGCTACCTTGTGAGCGTGTTGAAGAGTATTCAGCGGATGATCCCCCAGCGATGCTCAGCAAGGTCCAGGAGCTGCTTGCCTGCCCAGGCTGGTGCCTTCCTCATCATCACTGAGCCGCACATCCCGGAGGGAAACGTGGGACCCATCTCACTGCATTAGCTTTGTGCTTCCCCGAGTTCAACACAAAACGGCAAGGGGCGCGGAAGTTTGCTGCCTGTGAAATGCACCTCTTGTCATCTTTACGGGCGTGCCAGACCATAAAATCCGAAGAGATATGACTGGAATAACCACATTATCTCTTACGAGGCAAAAAAGAGAGGAGGGTGAACGTGGAGATGGATGTACAAAAGCACGGGTCTAAATAAACAATCTACATAAATTTGCATTTGCACGGGAGCATGGCTATAAAATGTGGTCTTCATTAAAGAGAGAGGCTGGTGATGCACCTTAGCAGGGCCCGACACGTGTGATTTCTGATCATTTGGCTCCCTTGTCTTTTTAAAGTCAGATCCTGTATGTGGAATATTTGCCTCATCTAAATAAAGTAGCAAAATCACCTCGGATGGAAGCTGCTGACATCTCTAACGTGTGAATATTATACATATGGTATAATTAACAAAGCTTAAAGACATAGATTCACACATGCTGTTTCCAGGGGGCTTAGAAACAAATATGTCCCAGCGATATGTATTGGAAAAGTCACCGAAAGCTGGCATCCTGGTAAAGAACAAATTGTAACTCACTGATCCCAAAGGAACAATGAATAATCAGGAGTGACCCCAAAGAACTTCTTGATAGAAAGAAGGGAGGGAATAGTTGGGCTCTTTCTCTCCCAGCCCATGACTAAATAAATAGAACGAGAAAAATGACCTTGAACAACAGCATGGAGGATGTCGGTTAAAAAAGGGACGGGAGGATTGTTCTGTCCAGGTTGTCATCTGTTCTGTGTCAAATGGAGGAAAAGAGAGTAGGGTGGCTTGGGACTCTTCCAGTAGAAGAAATAAGGAAGAAGAACAGTGTCCAGTCTTGCTAAAGATATTTTAAAACAGAACTGTACTATGAGACAGACCCTAAAGTTGAAATAAAAGGGCTGACGTTTCAGACTCACGTTCCGATTATTAGCTGTGTGACCTCGGGTAAGTTACATCACTGCTCTGAACTTCAGTTTCCTCGTCTGCAAAACTGAAGCCTTGAACCAAAAAGTATGAAAGGTTATTTCCAGTTCTGACAACGTTTGGCTTGAGGTTCCTTTGGCCAAGGGGTCCATATGTTGTGGTTTGCCTGAGATGGTCCTAAATTATGCCTATTGTCCTGGCATCGTTATTAATAGTGCACATTTTCACTCTCAGAGTGTCCTGGTTTGCACCATAAATTAATAGACTTGCCCACCTGTACCAGTAAATAACAATTTTCACTTGATACCATCTTAGATCATGTCCCACAATACTGACAGGAACCAAAAATGAAGCAAGTATTTGGCCAAACAATTTATTCCCCAAGAAACAAATAATAGTAATGACAATGGTTCTTGTTTATTGAGTTAACCGCATGACGGTTCTCGCCTAGGGCTTTCCAAGCATTAGCTAATGTAATTCTCGTTACAACTCCAGCAGTTCGATGCTACTCGGTTCCCTTTTATACTGGGGAGCACTAAGGCCTCAGAGGTGAAGATCACGTGCCCAAACCAGGATTTGAACGTAGGTCTTTCTGACTCCTGGGAACCAGCAAGGGGAACCGCTCCCCAAATGCCTTGGCTACTTTTAGCAGCCAATCTCCTTGGCTGTGAAAGGAAAGCCTTTGCAAGTTCTAAACTCTCCCATATGACGTTTAGACTTACAGATGATCATCTTCCAAAATCACCATGATTTCACATGAACAACAGTTTCTGCTTTCCAACAAAGACACTCAGAGCCCTGGGTCACTGGGAAAGAGTCTGTGGCGCTCTACGCTTTTCGGTGTTTATCAAACCAGGCCCCACCCGGAGATTGTTCGGATATTGGGACGTTGATTAAACCATGATGTTCCTGTTACCCGGCAAGGTAAATGGTTGAGTGATTCAGCAGTCCAGTGTTCTAAAATCATTTTCAAAGCAAAAGAGGGTTTGAACAAAATAAATGATTTGAATGCAAGACATAAACAACCAAACAGGCTTGTAAACGAGACCAGTAATGAGGCATCTGGGACACCAGTTCTGTTCCTGATGCCTTTCGGCTGAGCCTTGATGCCTTTCAGATTTTCAAAGAAAAATAAACGGTGACAAAAGAACAGCAGCTGTGGGCACAGTAAGGAAATTAGTTGGAGCAGATTTGTAATTAAGCACTGAAAACGGATCAGTGCGATCCCTTCCTGCATACGAGTACCTTTTGCTTTTTGCACCTTTTCAAATCCTATTTTTAAAAAATAAACACACACTTCAGCTTTAGTCATGCATGTCCCAACCTGGGATACTGGCTAAAGATGTTACTTTTTCTGGGGAAAAAAAACCAAGAAATCAGCTCATAAGAAGCACAGAACCCCGTGAAGTAAAATAACATTGTCTTTGGGTTCCCATTTTGTTTTTATTTTTGTCATCTTTTAACTTTGGAAAGGCAGAAGAGTTGTCTCTGCTCAAAAGATTGTATATTTATGGATAATAAAGGAAGGGTGAAGGATCCTGGGGCATTTGGGGGACGATTAATTTTCATTTCCCGATACAAGATGAAGATGGAAATTTTACGATCTTCTTGATTGTGTTTACTCCATGTAACAATGGCATCACAGACAACATTTAGGTCACTCTAAAGATACTGTTATCCACCGAAGGTCTTAAAAAATAGAGCAGTATTGGGGGGCCTGGGTGGCACAGCTGGTTAAGCGTTTGCCTCTTGATCTCGGCTCAGATCGTGATCTCGCAGTTTGTGAGTTCCAGCCCCGCATCAGGCTGTGAGCTGATGGCTCAGGGCCTACTTGGGGTTCTCTCTCTCTTTCTCTCTGCTCTTCTCCCACTTATGCTCACTCTCTTTCAAGGTAAATAAATAAACTTAAAAAAATTAAAACAAAAAATTAAAAATTAAAAAAAAAAACACAGCAGCATTTTCTCATGGGATGAACTTCAGTGTTAAATATATTGATTATGCCTTCTATGCCAGAGACGGCCCTCCTCCCCCTCCCATGCCCATCACTGAACTCCTCCCACCCCACACGACCCAGTGAGATTTACCCTTGTGGGTGTCATAGCTGACATTCCCCAGCAGCCATTAAAGGAGGACAGACCTAGACCCTTCTTGAACTGGAAATTAGTGTGTTTCTCAGAGGAGCCGATACCTACTTCCTGGTCCACCCTGGAGAGTGTGCCCTTCCTCCTGCCTCCTGGATCCCATCCCCTCTTCCTGTAAATCACCCTGAGCCCAGAGAAATGTAGGAGGAGTGGGTCAGACCCAGGTGTCCTGAATCATTAAGCACACTGGCTCCTCCAGGGGCTGGCCAGACTCTCTGAGCTTTGACAGCAGTGAAATGTGACAAGAAAGTAAATATCCTAGTGCCCCAGTTATCCAGAGGTCAGGCGTCCCTCAACCTCTACCTTCTGGAACTCAGTTGTGAAGCAGGAAGGAAGCAAAGCAGGCTCGAAGCAGCGGAAACAACCAGTCACAAAGCAATGCACTTTAACTATGTCTAATTGACTCTTAATTAACACACACTCCTAACAAGCCCATTTATGTAGACTCCCAGCCCACAACAAATTAAAAGCAGAAAAGTAGAGGGGGGACGAGGAAGGAGGGAAGAGAGATTAGCAGTGATCACACTGAAGGCAGTAAGAAATGATGGCAAACAGCCTGACATCAAAGGAAGAGATAAAAACAAGCCCCTGAGAAACAGTCCCAGAATTAGCAAAATCAGCAATCCACAGCCATTTATATCGGGTCAAACGGCACAGCACATCTGTTACCGAACACATAGTTCCTGCTCTAAAAGCCGTGACAACCTGCCTGAAGGAGGGAGCCCAGCGCTGAGAACACAGGAACCGTGGCCCGGTCTCCCCCTTCCATTCCCGCAGCCCCTAGAGGGCTCGGGGATCTCCTGGGGAGCCTGTTGTAAACTCAGAGCCTGGAGCCTGGGCCCTGCCCCTGGAGATTCTGATCAAAAACGTCCAGCTCCTCAGGCCAGCCTTTTCACGAGGCCTCTCCCACTGGGATGGTGACTCAGAATTACACTTTCAAAAACAGTGCTGACTCCTTCACCAAATTGGGATATGGTTTAGGCAAGTCAATTATTGCTCTGGGTCTTGCTGCTTCCGCAAAAGAAAAAAATCTAGTATATCACCTCTTAATTCCCTTACAGGCCAACCCGCTAACAGCATATACTAGTTTTATGATTAACTCCCAGGCAGCTGCTGACTAGCCAAGGAAGTGTTCATGATGACAACAGACTGACTCCTTTTTAAAAAAGGAGGCCTAGTGAGGCACATGCCATCAGTGTCTCCCACCTTTCTTAATTGCAACACCCTGTCAGTAAAAATCGGGGGGGCACTCACTTTCAGTAGATACATATTTTAATGTCTTTGTAATCTGTGCATGCTCTGCTAAACTAATATTTATACCATAAAACATACACGAGATAACAAATTAGAGGTTCTGCTATTTTCTTCACATACATCACTCTGAAGACCATTGGGATAAATTTTAGGACAAATTCTATTCAACATCCAGAAGAATATGAGCGATTTTGAGGGCACACTTTGTTTTGCTTGTCATTGTGGTCTCAGGGCCTGGCATGATTCCTAGCTCATGGTTTAGGAGTGGTTATGAATGAATGAATAGAAAGTAGGAAGGGAGGGAGGGAAGAAGGGAGGCAAGGAAGGAAAGGAAAGGAAAGGAAACGGGAAAGGAAAGAAAAGAAAAGAAAAGAGAGGAAAGGAAAGAAAAGGAAGGAAGAGAAAGAAAGAAAGAGAAAGGAAGGAAGGAAGAAAGAAAGAGAAAGAAAGAAGAAAGAAAAAGGAAGGAAGAAAGGAAGAAAGGAAGAAAGGAAGAAAGAAAGACTTTGAAGTGACGAAGCCTCAGTTATCAGGAGTCTCTGTTTATATGGAATATCTTTTTCTTCCATGGTCGTCAGCAATGTGACTGAATACGGAAAATAAAGAGTGAAGTTGAGAAGTATCATTCATATTTGAGGAAACTGCCTGTTAGAATTTAGGGAGTATGATCAATATTTATGAAGCTCAGAAAGCCCTCTCTGGGGCAGAATGACTCACAGTTCATGAAAAGGTAAAAGCGTTGGTTGTTCTGTAACAGGTATGTATTAAATACCATATGTGTCCAAGACGGGGTTCATGTGTGTGTGTTGCAGACGTTCTTTAGGAAGAGGCGGAGCTTTCCTTTTCCAGATATATGCCCTGTTGGATGCAATTCATCTAACTTATTAACTAATTAATTAATTGTTGGGGGAAACCCAGTTGTATTCTTTTAATGTACTTTAAAAATTGATGGATACTAGATGGTTCTTTATGCAAAGACAGTTTAAATCCCATTCTTCCATAAAACATGGTGTGTGACTTATGTCATATGAAGAATCACTTTGCAGAGCCCTACAGGTGCACACCATCAGCATTCTGCTTGCTGAAGTGACCGAGGCTGAATTACAGTCATCTGCCTGTTGGTCATTGACATGGCGATCTCCTCAGTGAGTTCTGACGATCACTGGAAACTGCTGGGTCTGTGAGAAAGAATTATCTTGGGGAGGAGAGAGAAGACCCATCTTTGAAGAGATGGAAAAGGTGACATATACCTAGTGGACTCAGTCCAGTGCTTCTCAAACTTTCTGGTCTTATGACTCCAAATTATTGATGACCTGAGAGAGCTTACATTTATAAATATTAACTATATTAGAAATTAAAATAGGGACGCCCAGGTGGCTCAGTCGGTTAAGCGTCTGACTTGGCTCAGGTCATGATCTCAGGGTTCATGGGTTCAAGCCCCGCGTCAGGCTCTGTGCTGACAGCTCAGAGCCTGGAGCCTGCTTCGGATTCTGTGTCTCCCTCTCTCTCTCTCTCTGCCCCTCCCCCGCTCACGCTCTGTCTCTCACTGTCTCAAAAATGAATAAATGTTAAAAAAAATTTTTTTTAAAGAAATTAAAATGGATCTTTAAAATACAAGAATACAAGAAACACAAGAAATCCTCACGTCATGTAGCTTCTAGAACACTACAGTGTAAACTCTTAAGAGAACGAAAGTGAAAAAAGCAAATAACATTTCAGTATTATTATGACAATAGTTTTAACTGGATGAACCTACTGGAAAGGTCTCAAGAACCCCCAGAGGTCCCTGGACTACACTTTAGGAACCACTGGCTCAGCCCATTGCATAGCAAAAGCCCGATGCATGCACACTCTTGGAAGAAGCTGTCAACCAAGGTGTAAGAGTGACATCTGGCTGGTGAAGACTGAGGAATTTCTTTTGGATGGAGGCTCCGTTGGTGGCAGCTGGTGGCCCACCAAACTGTGGCAAAGCACGTACCGTGGTGTGCTGGATGTGAAGGATACGGTATTTATAAGAATGACCTTTTCACCTCTGAAATATTTGGAGCTGTTGACCTTCTCTTCTTGACATGATCCTGGACATGGTGACCCATGTTCCTGTGAATTCTTTGCGGTGACCACCTCTGGAAATCATTAGCTCCTGGGTGTGGGTGAAGAATGCCTGGGGGTGGTTCTTCTAGGGCTCAGTCCCCGAGTTCCCTAGCAGTATGCTTCTGAACTGAGATCTTTCCATTTCGGCAGGCATTTTCTGCTGTGTCAGAAACAGGGTAGAAGAAGTACTTATTCTCTTGGGCAAATAGTTAGTGCTTTGTTATTTAAATTGTAACTATACACAGGCACAAATATTTGTTGAATGAATGAAATATGAAGCAGGAAATCAACTGTATGTATTAACCATGGTCTTAGAAGGGCATTATCTCTTTCTGGGGCAAAACGGAGGCACAATCTTCTCTCTTGATAGAGAGAGGTTGGTCATTTGGACATGGGTCAGGGTTTGTCACAGTGTAAAATAGTGAGACTTCTTGTTCAGAAAGCAAGAAAAAAGGGGCATTAAAAGTACTAAAACAGAAAATATTTTCTTTTCTTCACAGTCTCTTTCTTAACTTGTCATGGTCTTTTTTTATTTGCTGTCTGATGTCATTTTAAGTAAACAAAAGTTAAAATTTTAAATTATTAGCATGAATTATACCATTCATCTTTATAGCGTGGAATGCCAGTTTTCAATGCGGATAGAGGAACACTTAACCTGTCTTCGAAATCACTGAAATTATACAATTTGTTTTTCATAGTGCGTACATGCATATGAATTTAATTCTTACCAGAGCAGTGGAAACACTTCACGAAACTAACCCCATTGTTTTTATTTCACTTCTTGAAGTGTGCGCATTCTACCACACTCTGGAAGCAGATGGCTTCCATAACATGCTTACCTTGTACTCAGTTTGAGTCTCGCTAAACTCCAACACATGCCGGGTCCGCTGGAATGCTGTGCCCGTGAGGCATTGCCAAAGCTGTATGTGAACAGGGGAGCAAGGAACGGGAGACACCCATGCTGTGCACGTCTCCTCCACTCACATGCAGACTCCCTTGTCCCATTGCACCTCACAAGTTCAAGGATAAGAATTTTATGAATGTCAAGATGCTGATATCTGTCATTTAACCAAGCAAGGGACCCTTCTGAGCATGGGCCTGCTTGACAACACAGGTCACTTGGCCACCGGGCTGACCTGACTTGGGGCGACGGTCCCGTGCTGAGAATGGGGGCTCATTTCGGCCGTAGACCTGATCTTGGGTTTCAGTGTGTGCACAGCTGTCACTAGGGTAGGACGCCCAGCATCCCACAGGATAGTACTCTTCCCACCGGGCCAGGAAGGTTGGACAGCAGCAGAGGGAACCAAAGATGGTCTCTTGGGGTGTACGAAGAAAATGATTGAATTTATATCAACAGAGCATTATATGTAGATAATCTATAAATCTATATTGGTGTTTGTGCTAAAAAATGTTTTACTGAGAGGAATGCCTGAAAAACCAGTTAAAGGGCACCATCCCAGAAGACAGCATAAACAGTGAGTCAAGGGAGAGAGTCTAGGGGCTGAGGAGAAGCCCATTTTGATTATTTGGCAGTGGCTTCCTAAAGTGGGTCAGTCCATACCCCCACCCCACCTCCCCATGGTAGGGGATGATAAGGCCCAGATGAGTTCCAGCCAGACAGGTGGGACCTGAGTTGGTGTGAGCCTCTTGACCTATAAGGGGAGAGTCCAAGTTGTATCCATGGAGGAGAGCCTAGGATGAAGCCAGGGGCATCACTGGCTCCTGTCAGATGTCCACAAATAAGAGAGACTGAAAATGTAAGTCAGAACAAGAGAAGCCAGGTCAGTAATAATAACTTACGGAGTTACATGACATTGAACTCACTATGAGGCAGCTCTTCTTCTTCCCATTTCGCAGATGAGGGACTGGGCAGCCAGACATTGAAGTGATTTGCTGAGGGTCACAGAGCTAGCGATGACCAGGTATGTCTCTTTCCCCGCCCACCTGTAGACTGCAGCAGGCTGAGCAGAAATACCTCCATGAGGCAGGAACTAATATTGTTACCATCCTCGTTTTACAGACGAGGAACCCGAGGTTCCGAAGAACGTGGCGGTGACCAGATCTTGTTCTGGACAGAAAGTTGGTCGTGTGGTCCATGGCGGGGTCAGCTTGGGGCAAAGTCTGGATGCCAATTCCCATGGCTGAGATGATGGCCAACATCCTGTTCAGAGTGAGCTCAGTTGCCTCAAGGGTTGGAGGATTCTAAGGGAGGAAACAGTAACCCCTGGTTTTAGAAATGGGTGGACACAATCTTCAGCCGCGGGACTAGAAATTATAAATTCCATTTACTTAATCTTTCAAAGCAAGCTCAAGGGCATTAAGAATCACTTTACAATGATCTCTTTGGTATTTACGATATCCCTAAAAGGTAACAAAGCTGCTTTATCTCATATTTACATCCAAGCAGAGCTAGGGAGCAGGGGACAAGGCCTTCCCACTGTGATTGAGAGAGATGCTGTCCGGCTCCAAATCCCCGCGCCGCTCTGACACGAGGCTGCGTATAAGGCAGCTTCTCACTGTCCTTCCATTTCTCGTTTTACCTCATTTGGTTAAACCGCACAAGCTCAGTGCTTGGAACTTCCGTTTTCTTATCTTGAACATCATGTGCTGTTCCAGCTCCAGCCAGCCACCCAGGAAGGAAGCATCCTGTTCCTTTTAAACAGAGGGCCCGGCCGGCCACATGGCCACGCTGTTGACAAGCTCTGTAAGTAACATTATCTCCATTGCCTTGAAAAGATCTATCAGAACTGGAAAGCGCACAGAGTTGGAGTTTAATAGTTATTTCTGGTCTGCTTATCTCACAATCAAATATGAAAAAGAAAACCAGAAGCATGAGAGGGAGGGTAAGGACAAAGGGGGCAAAGAGACAGAGAGAGAGAGAGAGAGAGAGAGAGAAGAAAGAATCAAGCATGGGCCTCTTTTCTTATCCATTTTCAGTTTTCCTAACCCCAGTCCTGACTGAACAAATTAATACATCAGGTCTCTATCCATGGTCACACTTGTTGGGAACCTGAACCATGTTGATGTTTTATTGTGGTCAACTCGTTGTTCAAATTTCTCTTATATGCTGATCATTTTTAGTATTACTTGAAAAGATGTTCTTTTTTTTTTTTCTCTTTTCATTTTTAATGCTGATAACTTGATTAAGTATTTCGTTAAATGTGGAGATGTTGCAGTACATGCCCTCCTTTGGGCTGGAAAAAAAAAAGACATTTTCATGGCAAGTTCTTAATCCTCTATTTTTATTTTCCTGAGGTTTCTGGTTTCTCAGAATCTATGCTTTAAACAAGCTACTTCCTTTTGATTTACACTGCAGAGAATTTTGAGAAGTTCTAAGTTAAATGGGTAAAAAGCATTTCAAGTGGTGCAAAAATAGTTAAAAATGTGACATGGAAAAACGCCTGAATCTATTTTACTTAAAAAGTTATGTCAGGAATTAAACTGTGAATTGGGTAGAAAAGACTTCACGCCCCGTTTCTCTCTACTGGAAGAAATTTTAAAGTATCCATTGAATTCTAGACGATGAGGGTCACGGGAAGTTCATGAGCGATCTAAAACAGCACGCGTGCCTACTCATTTTGGCATCTGAGTTATTTGCACAGGTACAGAGCATAATGTTTCAAATAACAGTTTTACTCAGAAAACTTGATTCGGTGCAACTGGAAAGCTGTCGGTGCAACTGGAAAGCTGTCTAGCTTAGTTAGCTCTTCCTCAACCTGTTGGGCTCTATTCCTCTCCCCAACCTAGAGATGGGTTTATTTCTGCTGCTGACGTTCAGCACCTGCTTGCTTAGAATTCCTCTTTCTCTCCCTTGCTCTCCTATCGTGTCTCTTTGGTCTCCCGTGGCCAGTCTCTGAGAGTGGGGATGAATGTTCCAGCAAGAATAGTAGCTGGTACTTCCTGAGGGTTTTCCCGGAGGTTTTCGATTTACCTTGACCTAAGCTCTTCAGGTATACTATCTCCACCATGATCTTGTGAAGTAGTTCGGTGAATACCCCCATTTCAAGGTTGGGAAAACTGAGACACAGAAGTTATCAACTGGTGAAAGGTGTGGCAGGATTTCTGCCCGGGTGGTCTCCTTCCGAAGCACGTGCTCATGACCAAATATTACACCCACCCTGGTCCCCTGGCATGAAAAGAGAAGGGAATATAATTGTTAAGGGGGGTGAGTAATGAAGGAGGGCACAATGAAGGCTTGTGGGCTGGAAATGATCTGTTTCTTGATCCAGGTGTTGGATTTGTCAAACAGAATATTTATGCACTTTTATGTGTATGCATTACACTTCTCTTGTATAAAATAGAAAAGAGGAAATGGACACAAAGAATTAAGGTATATGTATATCACCAATGGCAAATTGAATACAGACCTTGCCACTAGGTAACTTTGGAGTAACGACTTGATCTCTGTCTGGGTCTCAGTTTACTCATTTGCAAAACGGGATAGATCATTCCTAATTCACAGGGTAGGATGAAATGGTGTCCTTTCTATACCGATTCAGCAGTGAAGGTAATCATGGTGTCCAAGCTGGTTCAGAGAAGGGAACATTGGGCTTCACAGCTAGTAACTAGGGTCCTTCTTCCCAAATAAATAAAGTATAAGAACTCAAAATCCAGATCAGGCGTGTTTCTTCTCCAGGTGAAGAGCTCTTCTTTTCACAACAAATTGTATGACCAGATCCAAGGTCAGCCAGTCTGACACTAATAAATTCACTGGCTACCCCTGTTCAGGAGGTGCAGACTTTGGAAAGCATACGTTTTCCTGTCTATGGTGTAAATCTTGTGTTCCAGAAGTAAACAGCTCAAATGAAAATGAATAGATCTATGTTATTTCCTAGCATTTGCGACAAAGGCCAAATTCCAAGGAGAAGCAAGCGAGGAAAGAAAACAGTTAAATTTCTTGGACAATACGAGTGTTCCTGTATCTGCCCATCGGCTTGACGTGTTTCAAACCTGTGATATCTGAGATCTTTGTTTCCTTCTTTTGTATTCTCCATCACATGGAGCTAGCCTGCAAGCACTTCTGAGATGCCCACTGTGTATACCCTTCACCGTGCCCTTCCACGCCCGACGTCCTGCCCATTCTCATTTCACCAACGGTCAGCACTGCTTGCCACAATCCTGTCAAAGCAGACAAATTAAACATGCCAGGTGACATATGGAAGAAAAGACTTTCTGATTTACTACGGAACTGTTTATGGATAAGAGTTATTTCTCTTGGCCTGGTACCTGCTCTCAAGACTTGATCACATTTCAAGGCACTGCTGCCATTTACTCGAATTATTCCGGGTCCTCAGATGTTTGCGTGCACATGGCTGTCTGGGTGCGTGTGCATCTGAACATGGTCCAAATCCTGCAGCGAGGTTGTTGATTGCAAAGTGCAAATGAAGGGAAATTTAAGTCTTCCTCCCATCCTCACTTCCCCCACGTGGTGATTTTAAGCATCAGGAGGGCTACCTCGGTAGGGAAAAGGACTTAGGGTCACATCTCAATGAAAAAATAAATAAATCTTTAGTTTAGCGTGGACGAGTTTGAGAACATTGTATTTGTTTGGAGATGCGTAGAGAAAGCTCTGTTTCCTCCACCGATTTTTGTTTGCAAATAGGATGCTGTCGTGTCTATTTCTTGTGGTGTCGTTCTTTATAAGAAAGAAAACCCTAGCGGTATGGGAAGGTCAGAGTGGGGGTGATCGTTCTCCCTCTAGCTTTTCAGATGTCACAACCAGATGAAAGATAATTTAAGAAGCCCAGCCCTGGGTGATGGGTCTTGCAGAACTGCTTGTCTGTTGGACCTGGAAGAAAGCTTATCCCCAGCAAGGTAATTTACGACAGAAGACAAGCTCAGCTCCCTGCAGGCAGCACCACCAAAGTCCTCTGAAAAACTCCTGCTTTATTGGAGAGAGCTGTAAGGCTGAAGACAGGATGACTTATGGCTTTCCAGTGGCTTTCCCCTTTCTCCTCTTCCTTGTTGTGATTGTTATTTATTATTTGTGGGCAGGGATGAGAGGGTTCACTTTGCCAACTTTTGAACCCTCTCTAAATTCATGGCTCTGAGTTTTGAACCGTCCCTGAACCTTCCTGCATTTGAGTCCCCTGCATTCTGCAGCTTCCTGATGTGGACAGAGAAAGACCCTAGAAGGGTTTATTTTAAAAGGTGGAAACAATTCCTTAAACATCAAATAGCTCTTTTTTTTTTTAAAGCAGCCCATTTTGATGAGTCAAGTGTAAATGAATTGAAAACATATGCTCCAGATCTTCCCCCACTTTATGCAGCAAGTTCATGGCTGAATTGCTAATAGGGCTTCACTGGATTCAGAGTTGAGATGAAATAACGGGGCAGGGGATGGGCCCAGACACATTAGTTCTCGTGGTTTCTACTGCTTTGTTTCTTATTTAATATAAAATGGGCTCTAGTTGAGCTCTGAAAGCTGGAGAGAAGAGGAGGAGACATTTATAAGTAGCATTTTGCCAAGTAAGAGATCTGTATTAGGAAATAGTGCATTTTGGCGAAGGATTTAAATTCTTGGTTTAATGACTGTAACATTAGGAGGCAGAAAGAACTTTGAAACCTGGGCCGTCTAACTCTCCATTCGGTTGAAGCCCTTCTCATCACCTTCACGCCTGCAGCTAACTTGGCGCTTCCTTCCCACCCTTCAAGTCCTGTCCTTAAGAACCCTGAGAGGTTATTTGGGTCTAGTGCTTTCTATGGCCAATTGCCTTCAATGTGTCTTTTTGAAAATGTGCCCTGCAAATGTTGACAGCTCTAGCAAGGCAGCCTGGGGTAACGTGGAGGACAGCCTAAGAAATCCTGCTCCTCCTGTGGTCCCCGTGTTCAGGGGTGCCCAATGCCAGCCTCACACTGGCGTGGCGGCATAGCTTTTGGGAATCAGGGAGTAAGAAATGTGTGCGAAATGCATATCCTGGCAGCTGGACAACAAATGCTCACCGGATGCCTACAGGATGACCCCCTATAACGTGTGTTCGGGACAGAGTGGCCCCGAGGCCCCAAACCAGACAGAGCCACACAGGGCATGTTGACTTTTGCCGCTCACATTCTCCATACGTGCTTGGGAAAAACACTTGCCACGTTCTATGTGTCGGCCGCGTTTCCCCACCTGGCAGAGACGGGCTCGCCTTTGGCCACCCACGTTGCAGGGTGGATGTGGAGTGAACGAGAAGTCCCACAGAGAGCTTAGGGATCCCTGGTTTAAAGTCAAGCACCCATACAAAGTACCAGGCACTAGTAAAGCCTACTTTTGGCATCAGAGCTGGATGCTCAGGGGAAAAGTGGGTACGTTTTGCATGCCGTTAGCAAGCAGCTCAAAACATGCTTTCTAACTTCTTTGTGGAGAGGAAAACACAGTTGTTACAAGTTTACTCTGTGATGACAGAACACGCTGAAAAGGAACCGCTAAGAAACCCTGTTCGTCCAGCCTGGGCCCTGGGTCCCGTGGCCAGCTGGGAGTATCTAAAGTGGGCGTCCTTAGAGAAAGCAGGAATTCTCTTCCACCACAGACTGTTGAAACCTCCCCATTCAACTGTTTTAAAAGCTGCAGAGAATTAAAAATAGAAGCTTTTTGGAAGGAGGAGAGGGTCCTATGGGGGCACTTTGTTTGCTTTGGTTTCTATCTCTCTCCCTGGAATGCACTGGAAACCTGGAGGAGCCAGCACTCAAAGAAGGCTCGGCAGAGAAACGAAACCCCCTCACGCCGGGATGAAGGGTGAGGAGCCCTTTCTGGGTTCTGGTTTTATCATCATTTCTGTTTAGAGTAGGAAAGCAATAGCCCCCTTCTTAAATTCAGCTCATGTCTCTTCTGAACGGTGCTCCTCCTTATTCAAACATTATATGGCCTAGAGCTTCAATAGGTCACTATTAAAAAGCTAATGGTAAATACAGACAAACACTGCCAGTTGAATGGATGACTGTCCCCCAGGTGGTAAAAGTGCCATTCACGCATAGGATGTGATGATTGCAAATGGCAGCCACCACAGTCAAAATAGTTGATTGGGTGGGTGTGGGGGGTGCGCAGAAGGACTTGCGTTTCGAGGAGGGGCATTGTATGAGAGGAGGGGGAGGGGATTGAAAGGCAATCTGTAGGCCACTGGGCACTGATTTTAGTCCCTGGGGTCCTAAGAAAATGGGGAAGAAGGTCTTAGGTTTTGGGTTTTAGGGTAGCCTTTGGCTTTTCTCTCTCTCCCTGTTTCTCCCCCTCTCTGTCTCTGTTTCTGCCTCTCTCTCTCTCTCTCTCTCTCTCTCTTTTTCTCTTACACACACACACACACACACACACACACACACGGCGCTATGGCTTATTCTCCTGGCTCAAGTTATATAAAACACCAGAACTACACTAGGAAAGGAAGAATTCCAAGTGTTACTCCAGAACAATCTGAAATAAAGTTTTTTTATGAGGGATCCCAGTGGGTTGTCTGACCCCCGGACTTTCATTCTTTTCTCAGAAACCCCTGTGGGGAGAAGTCCCAATAAAAAGCAGTAAATAAATAATAGCGATTTGGAACATGTTGGTTTAAAGAGGGAGGTTCCCCACACCAGCCCCGCTGTGGCCCCACAGAGAAGTAGGGGCTCACTTCTATTTCCTTCTTGCTCCCGCCCACCTGGCACGGATGCAGTTCTGAGGAGGTGGTGGGCGTGCTGTGGAGATGGGCCTTTCCCCCTTCCAGAGGAAGAACTCTGAATGGGATCTGTTTGTGCCCAGTTAAGTTCTATACAATACACAAGATGCTGAGGTGGATATACCTTAGTGACTCCCTTGCAAAGAAGAAAAATGTCTCCTGTCTTTCTTCAGTGGAAGAGGGATTATGAGAAATGTCCCTCCTCTCTTTGTCTCACAAGGGTGATATGAAAATAAAAAAGTTAATGTTTTTGACGGGCGCTTTCTCACTCAGGTGACAAGCAAAGCAGTATTATGTTTATTATTATGGTTATCGCCGTGTCCCCTGTCCCCGAGTACACGTTGCTCGCTCTCTCTCTCTCTCTCTCTCTCTCTCTCACATCACAAGGGTGAGTATGGTCTCCCCGGGAAAAGACAACAGTACAGACTGCTAATGAGAAAATTCATGGGGCCACACCAGACAGCTACTTCAAATTACAGTTTCCCTAGGCGCTGATCACGCTTTGTTCCAAAACGAGGAAATCTGGGAACCCGGCTACCTTGAAAATAATGATCTGGACGCAGAAAGGGCTGAGACAGAGCTAAGTGTTTTAATTACTATTTTGAAAAATGCAAAACCTAGCCAGCTCATGAATGTTTGATTTATACAGACCTGCGCTGTCTGGTCACCACTGGCACATGTAGCTAGTAAAACATTTGAAATGTGGCTAGTTTGAATTAAGATGTGTTAGGGGCGCCTGGGTGGCGCAGTCGGTTAAGCGCCCGACTTCGGCTCAGGTCATGATCTCACGGTCTGTGAGTTCGAGCCCCGCGTCGGGCTCTGTGCTGACAGCTCAGAGCCTGGAGCCTGTTTCAGATTCTGTGTCTCCCTCTCTCTGACCCTCCCCCATTCAGGCTTTGTCTCTCTCTGTCTCAAAAATAAATAAAACGTTAAAAAAAAATTGAATTAAGGGGCACCTGGGTGGCTCAGTCGGTTGGGCGGCCGACTTCGGCTCAGGTCATGATCTCACAGTCCATGAGTTCGAGCCCCGCGTCGGATTCTGTGCTGACAGCTCAGAGCCTGGAGCCTGCTTCCGATTCTATGTCTCCCTCTCTCTCTGACCCTCCCTTGTTCATGCTCTGTGTCTCTCTGTCTCAAAAATAAATAAACATTAAAAAAAAATAAAAAAAAATTGAATTAAGATGTGTTATAAGGGTAAAATATACACTGGCTTTTGAAGGCTTGTAACCAAAAAGAAAAAAGAAAAAAAAAGAATATAAATTACCTTATTAATTCTTTTATATGTTATATGTTGAAGTGAAATGATTGCATACATTTATTAATCATTTTACTAAAATTAATTGTAATTATTTCTTTTTCTTTTTCTTCTCTAAATTTAGTGTATGGTGGCCCTCCCCTGTAGTGGCCACCAGGACATTTAAAATGACATGCGTGACTGAATTTGTGGCTTGCATTATATTTCTGTTGGGAAACCCTAGTATGGACTTTATTAATAGACAGTGGGGGGGCTGCTATCTGGAATTCAGTATTTCTTCCCCAATTCACAGTATCAGGATATGATTGACCTGAAAGGACTCTGTGGTGATACACAGGGTCAGGAAAAATTGAGAAACACTTCGTGACAGATGGAAGAGAAGTTACTGAGTGTGATGCACTCGTGTAGTTATCTCCACTTTTCATTGTTTATCCAGCTGTTTTATACTTCTGCAAGTTGTAGAAAGCTGATAATAATGAAAATAATTCTTATCTATAGAAATGCAAATTACTCGTGTCTGGTAGAATGTAATTGATCATTGCTCCCTGGAGAGACCCTTTTGCCCTTCTATGCAAATTCATCTCAGCATTCCGTAGTGCCCATATATGTGCGATTCCTTGAATTTTGACCCAGTGGCAACATCTTACTTGTTTCCTCACGAATTAATGAGTTAAAAAAAAAAAATCTTTGACACAAGTTCATTTTGTATTCGTATGAGAGTCATGATTTTATCTTTTAAAATAATCTTAGAGGATTTAGGAATTCATAGCCATCGAGATTAACACTATGTCTTTCCCTCCTCCCTTAACCCCCAGCCACTCCCGTGGCCCCCATGGTGGGATTACTGAAGCCCCGAGATGGGATAGACAATGAGTTTTCCTATAGAAAGTGTTTTACCTGACGGCTGCATAAACTCTATTCGTACATAAAGCAGGCTAAATTGTGGGTTATTCTGAATTTTGTGAGCCAGACAGGGAATCCTTCCACCCAGTGGAATATTTGATTCTAAGAGAAGACATGCTTAGTTCCAAATAATGAAAGAGAAATGTAGCATACAGCATATGGGTAGGGGGTACACTGTCCTTCCTACCTCTTTTTTTTTTTTTTTTTTTTTTACCTTATTGTCATTTTTTCAACAAGAACTGGTTTCCTTCAAAGCAGGGTATGACGAGATGACTCCGGCACATCAGTGTTTATTTCACATGCCCATTTATTTCTGTGAATAGAATTGACTTTAGCAAACATGAGCAAACTAAAAATATAAAATAGGTGATTTCTCACACTCCTTTCTACAAAATTTGCAAATACTACACTTAGAATATATATATTTTGTTTCTTTTCCTTATTTTTTTTAAAAGAAGTTGGCTTTTATTAGCAGAAAGATCATTAAATTTTGTGGGAATTGGCCTCCAGCATTTTAAGTTTTTACAGAACACGTGAAAGTTTACTGGTCTTTCACCAGCAGAGACGCATGATTTTTATACATCTGTAATTCTGAAAGGGAAACACTCTCCCTACAAATGCAGAGCAGTCCACTTATAAATTTTACGTTTGTGGGCTATTTTCTTATATAAAGCAGCCACCTTGGAGACTCCACTTAAAGTACAATTAAACAATATTCTCACCTATATAATCTGCCCATATGTAATTATTTGCTTTTTTGGTTCTTTGGTAAATAACACAGGAGGCTTTGTGGCATCAATAAATCCCTTGACCCGGGTATTTTCAAGACTATAACTTGGTGAAAATGAAAACCAAAATATGCTTTTTTATAATTTTTGGTTGTTTGAAATTAATTTTTGATGTTTAAATTGGCCGTGTGATGCTTTGATTTTATTATACTAAGAAATACTTTTAAAAATTGTTGACAAAGAAGAGTATGAATTGATGCAACTATTTACTTGAGAAAGACAACATCTTTCAAAACGTTGATTTGTTTAAATGAAAACCTTTGCTAAAATTTAAAAGGTCTTTATGTGCTTTGACATAGGTTATAAAAGTTTTGATATATCTTAACTCTTGGTAAAACGGGTAAGAGATGCTAGCATATTACAGCTCCCATCATTCTTCAAAAATATGAGAACGCTATACTTAAAAATAAAACCTAGGTTTCATTTGCATGGAAAATCTGTTTCTTATGGAAGAGATTTAGTCCTAACTCATTTTCTGCAAAGAGGAATTACTATATGTTCTACTTCTTTTCTTTATCTGGGGGTTTCTCTCACTGGGATGGTTCTCTAGGTTGGTTTTACTTGTTTCTTCTCTCAGAAAGATCGTTACAGCAGTGACCAACAGTAAAATAAACAGATAGAGAGATGCAAAGATATAGGTCCCTTCTGGAAAACAAAGAATTGGAGAATCATTGGGGAAGAGCTTTATTTTTTATTAACCTGATTACATTTAAAAAGTTAACAGAAGGGTGATGTCTTTGTCATCTGCTGTGTATTCAGGGCTAAAAAAGCTTTGGAAAAAATAATTACTATTTATCACATATGACTATACTAATGATCAATACTATTGATTACATAAATTATATCAGGAGATACAGAAGTACTTCAGTTATTTGTAATATGAAGTTCAGGCAATCCATGAAGTGCCTTTAGTTGTTGGGCAAAGTTTTGTATTTGCTTTTATCTTAGAAGACAGATCTTTATCAAAATTTCAAAAGTATCCCTGACCATCCCCCTTCCGAAAAACTTCAGAATGCTTAGCTAGAAGGATTATAACAGCAACTGCTTGTCTCTATAACATCCAGATGAAAATGAAAACTTTTAAGATCATCTCATCACTCTATCCATACGCTTCCCAACTCAATCCAGAGATTGTAATGTGCATACGGATTTTTGGCAGTGTGTAACTTTAAAAAGATACAGTCCTTTAAATAACGTGCCATCTCAGGCTCCTTTTCTCCAAACTCAGGGATCCTTTCTGTTGAGCATCATACCTGCTTGTCTCCTGTTCCCAGTCTTTCCTACCTTCTCCGTGTGAATTAACCAAAGGAAACCTTGTGGTGCACCTGACCTACAGAGGTGTGGATAATTCTGACCCCATGGGTAAGCAATGCAGTACTGTGATCAATATGTGTTCATACAATAGGTCGTTGTCAGGAATAAGCTATTAAAGGAACAGTGTGTTGTTGATAAGGGGTTTTATTAATTTAGAAACTCAGGACTCCAGTATTTTTTACAATAACATGAGCAAGAAAGTGATGAATCATTTACAATCAACCATGACGAAGGTGATAGTGTCAAAGCCTATTTTTGCTGGTACTGTTCCAGAAGTTTATCCACAATTGACGCCAATTTCTCATTCTTCAAAGTTTCCCTGTATCCTGAAATAGAGGCATAGTTTAACCTGAAGGAGAGCAGAAGTTGAAGGAAATTGCAAAGTAACATTTGAATAATGAACATCTTGCCAGGAAAATGTGTCTGATCTCCAAGGAAAGGGCGTTGGAAGAGATGCAAGATGGCGGGGGCGGGGGGTGGATTTTCTCTGACACAATTTTGAGTTCTTTGACAGCAATATCTTTCTGTCTACGAAGCATACAGAAGTACGTTCAAGAAGCGAGGAAGTCCTAGAGACATGATCGGAAAGAAAACTGCAGACAAGGAAGTTGTTCAAACTAGCTCACTTCTCGTCTCGGTGTTTTCAGAGTTTTCCCCTCATCCCACACTAATGACAGGCCCTTAGGAAAGACAAACCTTTTCCAGATGCTTCGGTGCATTTACTGCCTTTTTTTTTTCTCCTACAGACAATAATAAATAACTTTCAATTAGGACTTTACATTTAAAAAGCATTTCATTTTCACAATAATCCTTTAAAGTTGTTGTAATAATTACTATTGTTATTATGCTGATTTTTATAAATAAGAATACAGAAGTTCAGACTCTTTTTGAATCATCCAAGTAATAGGTGGAGAGGCAGGAATTTTTAAATACAAACCATCCAACTTCAAATTCCCTGCTTTTCTCCCTCCTTTTGGAATGACGCTGGGGGTAGAATTAGATATTAATCTTTCAATAATTATGTTTACCTTTTTGAGTTAGAACTTGAAGAAATGTAATATGCCATTTAAAATACTCTTACATTTATAGACTTATACATTATTTACACTGTTTGAAATATTTAAGAGGGGAGGAAGTATAATTCTTCATGATAAAAATAAACTACCATCATCGGGGTAGGAGTTGGTACCAACCGAAACATCCTGACTGCTTCTATACATTGCTGGGGGCATTTATGAAAGTTTGGCGATTAGAAGTGGAACCAGCATCATGAGGACTTCTCTGTGAGTCTCCAGCGTCCCTCCAGGGGGCACTGGGGCCCTTCCCTTTTTTTCTCTCATTTTGTTCCACTTCCCCCCCCACCCCCAGCCCATGATTGGCTATTCTATCTACAGCAAATCAAAAGAGAATGTCAGTTATCTCCCCACCATGCTGTACACTTGCTTCAGAGGGCCTCACGAGATTAACTTTCAGCTAAATTCAAAGATGAAAATCAGAAAACAAAAACAAAACAAACCTTTGCAACCATCTTTATCTCAAGGACTGGGCTCCCTTTCCAACACAGAATGGCTTCTCACAGATACGGAGTTATTCTTCAACAACAGATGGGTCTGTAAGTGAAAAGAGACCTACTCATTTGTCTGGTGGCATGTGGACTTCTTCAAATGCACATGTGGCTCTGATTGCCATGGAGGGACCACACGACATTAATGCAATTTCCTCTTTAATGTGCTCCCTCTCTATCAGCCCTGATGTTCAGGCATCCACATTTAAGACAGAGGCCTCCATCAGACCAGCAGGAGTGCCGCAGAGCTTTGTGGAGCTTCGCCAAAGCAACAGGCCAGCATTTGGGAGAGGCTAGTGATGATGTGATTTCAATTTCATGCCATCTGTCCCCAGATTTCTTTTACTATGGGGCTGGTCACTGGCTTTGAAGAACAGTCAGAAGGCCAGGGCTCTGGGATGCTCTGTACAGACTTGAAAGGACAGGAGCCCCTGGGAGACCCATGGCTGGTTGTTGCCGTGGGGAAGTGGGCAGAGACTGTCAGCTCCCGTTAAGAGATGTACTTGGACATCCTAACGAAAGCAACGTCAACCTTCAACAGCTGGCTGTGTGAGAGGCTGGGCAGGAGATGTCACATTGCTTCCCTGGTGACAGACAGAACACAGGCAACCAAGGAAGGAGGGGTAAAAGACTGGCTGGTGTTCTTCTCATCAGGGAATGTTCTTTCTTCTTGGGAGAATAAAGCCTTACCACCTATTGTCCAAATGGAACCCCTCCAAGCTCCTTCTGCAGCAAGATCTCACCATTCCAATAAGAACCTAGACCAGAAACCAAAAACAAGAAAAAAAAAATGGCTTTTTTTTTGGCCAATGAGTCAGTTTTTGTTTTTGTTTTTGTTTTTTTTTTAATGGTGGATTATTTTGCACAAGCCCTTGAATGATTATTTTCTTTGCTCCCAGGCAATCCGGATTAATCGATACAATAAAGGTCTGGAAGCCCTAAAATGTTGCTTTAATTCCCAACTCTGACACAAAAGAAGCGAAATGACTTGTAGGAGAATATGTTGGAAAATCAACAATTTCCCTATCCGCAAAATAGCATTGGAGTGCCGCTGGGACGCTGTGCGGCTTTCAAAAAAATTGTGTTCCAAATGCTAATTATCCACCAGTTGGCGTTCCAGTTCGCGTCTCTTGACATCAGTAAGTTGATTGCTAACAGGATGATGACACTGGTTTCACTTTTATTTATTTATTTATTTATTTATTTTTTGGGTTTCACTTTTAAATGTGGGTTTCAAAAGTAGACATTTTCAGAGTCGCCAAAGAAACAGAATGGAGACAAAACCGTAGGCAAGAATCTGGATGTCAACTCATTCATTTTGCAATGAGGAAAGCAGGGCCCAGAGAGGTTAGCGCCCTGGCCACGGCCACAGGGAAGGTCAGTGACACGCCAAGACAAGAATGCTGGGCTTGACTTTGATCAGTACCACATTCTGTAAAACGTCTGGCTTTCTATAGGCCTGCTTCCTGTGATGGTCCCTGGGAAGGGATTTCTCATGACATGGGTCTTCCCCGGCTCTACATGGGTGACTTGGGGGCAACGCACGAAGGCACGCTTTGCCATAGCGCCTTCCCCATCACGTACAACGCTCATTCGTCGATGACAGAATCGCCAGCGTCTCCTATCAGTCGCTGAAGTCTTGGAGGCATGAAAATAAACACAGCCTGACAACTCTGTTCCCGTGTTATGACCTGTTCACCTCCCTGCCACTTCCAACTTCGCTTCTCCCTGAGTAGCCTCCACGTTATTTAAGTCAGCAGGACTTCCAGACATCAGGCAGCGGGCGCAGAGGCTGCGAGAAGGAGTGGCTGTGAGGCCGCCGTGCGCGGGTCTGAGCTCTTTAAACTCCAGGTTATGACTGCCTCGGGAGGGGCCGAGGCCGCTCTGAAGGTGGCTTTTCGTCTCAAAATTTTCAAATTTCTTTCCTTTTTCTTAACCACATCATGTCCTGGAATTGCTAAGGTTCTCACTCTGGTAGAAAAATTCTTGAAGTATACTCAGGAGCCTCCTTTATTCTGGAATGTGCCAACGGGCAGCTTTAACAAAAGCCTGGATAGCCCCTTAAAAAAATAGAAAATAAATGCAACTTACACTTTACTGTGAATGACACTAACAGTCCTACTTCAGACTCATTGAAAAATGCCCAATTTGTACATGGACATTCATGGCTGCATTTTTTCACAGTGGCCTGAAAAGAGATGTAACCCAAGTAAATGTGTCAACTCACGCGTGGGTGAACAAAAATGTGGTATATCTACACAATGGAATACTATTCAGCAGTCAAAGCAAAACACCGACACATTTTCCAATGCGGATGACCCTCAAAAAGTTATACCAAGTGAGAGAAGCTAGACCAAACCCCCTCCCCACTCCCATATTATATGATTCCATTTATATGAAGCATCCAGAAAAAGATAAATCTACAGAAACAGAAAGTATTTTAGCGATTGCTAAAGACTGGAAGAGAGGATGAGGAATGACTGCAGTTGGACACAGGTTTCTTCAGGGATGATGGAATTGTTTTAAAACAAGGTGATGGTGATGTTTGCACAGCTCTGAAAATTTACTAATCATTGAATCATCTACTCTGAATGAGTGAGTTCTCTGGTGTGGAAATTATACCTCAGTAAAGCTGTTAAAACGAACAACCCCACAACCAACGTCCCGGCTCTTAGTATGGAGGACGTTTCTGGAGGGGAGTGATGGTTGGTGCAATTGGGATATGGGACTGATTCGGCATTAGGGTTTCCTAGCCCAAAGTCTCCCTCACGGAGAGCCAGTGACCTTCGAGTCCTTCAGGAGCCTTTGACATGATGCAACAATTTACAAAATCAACTGTCTGCCCTTGTGAAGTGAAGTCTGACAAAAGCCTCGGTTCAGGGACGCGTGCATTCAAAGGGGAAAGCCCATGGCAGCAGCAACAATTTTAGCTCTGCAATTAAGACACTTAAAGTGTTTGGGGCTGACAAGGAATTAAAGTAAATGTTGATTCAGTTGTAAAGTTTTCAAAGATGTAGCCTTGCAAAAGGGTCTTGCACAACTGCTGGGTTTTGTTTATTTGTGCATTGTTATTGTCTTTAAAATATTTTCTACCCCTCCCCCCCCAGAAAATTTCTAAGCAGCACTGGGACCCTTAGCAGGGGAGACTGGAAACAGGTCTGAATAATGCATTCAAGATAATTTCGAAAAATCACCCTTTAACGAGTACCATATTCCCTCCAATTTTCCCTTATATATGATTCACCATTTTGCAAATACTGATGTATAAAGAATGCATTGAATGTGGCAAAAGTTGAAGATAGCCCCTGTGGATAAGACCTAATGGACACCATCCTGCAATAATACATACAGCTCAGCCTCCAGACATGTGTCTTCAATTTAAAATAATTCAGCAATCATGTTCAACCAGAACCTGATTACACAAAATGGGACTTTTTAACTCCCAGACTTGGATCAAATTTTGAGGCCACAAAAAAAAAAAAAAAAAAGGTGGGGGAAGATAATATGTGCCATGTTTATGTATTCCAGATACTGTGATTAAATGATCCACACTCAGATTTAACTGTTTCTTTGAGCTTATCAAGGTACCTATTTCCATTTCCCACCTATAGATCTTTGCCAAGCCTTTATGAGAACTTGTGTCAAAGTTCTGGGCCTTGATGCAAAGGGAAGAAAGCTGAAAATCAGTTGGGTTCTTCTGTCTTAATATTACGGTTTCCAAAGCACTGAACTGGGTCATGTTCTCCACTTTCCTGGAGACTCAGGGTGGAGGAGACAAGACTGGGCAGAGTTGGCTCTCCCTGGAGTGACATTAGGTAAACCTAGCACATCGTGTCTGCTGTGGTCCCCGGAGGATGCTCTGCCCCCCCTTGCATCTTTTACATACTTGTCCACTGTCCCCCTTCTCCCTTATCACTATGGCTGGTCTTCCTTCTCACAGGCAAGTTGGATCTGCCCACAACCGGATTTCTGAGATGCTAGGAAGTCCCCACATCCTTCTCCTTTGATAGACTTTCCAGTGCTTAAGCTGCTACCAATAATGATTGGTACTTATCACTTCAAATCCCTTTGATTAGAAGAAATAGTGGATATAAAGGTGTTTGGTGAATCCCAACCAACGGTCTCTGGTGACAAGATTGCGAGATAAAATACAAATGCTCAGGTCAATTCAAATTTCAGATAAACAACAAACAGTTTTTTGTATGTGTGTGTCCCACATTTGCATAGGACATCCACATATTAAAAAATTATTTGTTGTTTAACTGAAATTTGAATTTAGCTGGCCGTTTGTGTACTTTCATTTGCTAAATCTGTCCATCCTATCTAGTGACCACCACTGTGTGGTACATCGTTAGGGGACTCTGGCTGAGAAGGATGGGAGAATGATACTGTAACATGACCACCTCCACATCACTGATGAAGGGCTATGAGCTGGTTCATTTTACCAAAATTATTAAAGGATTTGATGGTCTAAAAACTAGGTAGTCTAAACCTGAGCATACTAGAAATTAAGGGTTTTGTGTTTTGTTCTTCAGTCAAATGAACATATTTAGAATGTGTGATCTTTTTATTTCATTATTATTATTATTATTATTATAAATTACATCCAAATTAGCATATAGTGCAACAATAATTTCAGGAGTAGATTCCTTAGTGCCCCTTACCCATTTAGCCCATCCTCCCCCCACAACCCCTCCAGCAACCCTCAGTTTGTTCTCCATATTTATGAGTCTCTTATGTTTTGTCTCTCTCCCTGTTTTTATATTATTTTTGTTTCCCTTCCCTTATGTTCATCTGTTTTGTCTCTTAACGTCCTCATATGAGTGAAGTCATATGATTTTTGTCTTTCTCTGACTGACTCGTTTCACTTAGCATAATACCCTCCAGTTCCATCCACATAGTTGCAAATGGCAAGGTTTCATTATTTTTGTTTGCCAAGTAATACTCCATCATATATATATACCACATCTTCTTTATCCATTCATCCATTGATGGACATTTGGGCTCTTTCCATCCTTTGGCTATTGTCAATAGTGCTGCTATAAACATGGGGGTGCATGTGTCTCTTCCAGTAGTGCAATTGCTGGGTCGTAGGGTAGTGCTATTTTTAGTTTTTTGAGGAACCTCCATACTGTTTTCCAGAGTGGCTGCACCAGCTTGCGTTCCCACCAACAATGCAAAAGAGATCTTTTTCTCCACATCCTTGCCAACATCTGTTGTTGCCTGAGTTGTTAATGTTAGCCATTCTTACAGGTGTAAGATGGTATCTCATTATGATTTTGATTTGTATTTCCCTGATGAGGAGTGTTGTTGAGCATTTTTTCATGTGATGGTAGGCCATCTGGATGTCTTCTTTGGAGAAGTGTCTATTCACATCTTTTGCCCATTTCTTCACTGGATTTATTTGTTATTTGAGTTTTATAAGTTCTTTATAGATTTTGGACACTAACCCTTTATCTGATATGTCATTTGCAAATATTTTCTCCCATTGTGTCAGTTGCCTTTTAGTTTTGCTGATTGTTTCCTTTGCTCTGCAGAAGCTTTTATTTTGATGAGGTCCCAGTAGTTCCTTTTTGCTTTTGTTTCCCTTGCCTCCGGAGACGTGTTGAGTAAAAAGTTGCTGTGGCCAAGATCAAAGAGGTTTTTGCCCGCTTTCTCCTCGAGGATTTTGATGGCTTCCTGTCTTATATTTAGGTCTTTCATCCATTTTGAGTTTATTTTTGTGCATGGTGTAAGAAAGTGGTCCAGGTTCATTCTTCTGCATGTCGCTGTCCCATTTTCCCAGCACCACTTGCTGAAGAGACTGTCTTTATTCCATTGGCTATTCTTTCCTGCTTTGTCAAAGATTAGTTGTCCATACATTTGTGGGTCCATTTCTGGGCTCTCTATTCTGTTCCATTGATCTGAGTGTCTGTTTTTGTGCCAGTACCATACTGTTTTGATGGTTACAGCTTTGTAGTATAGCTTGAAGTCTGGGATTGTGATGCCTCCTGATTTGGTTTTCTTTTTCAAGAGCGTGGTCTTCTTTTTAAATTGATAATGGGTGATCTTCTTTTTAAACAAATAATACCAATAAACCTATAAACTTTTGCTGATGGGTTTATCGGTATTTCATGAGTTAAAAGCAGAAAACTGGATGCCATTTAGGGTACTAGGCAAGGATAGAGTTCCTGCTGCTTTGGGTTTTGACTTCCGGGTCTGACTCTGGGGTGGGGGACAGGGAGTGGCAGGTAAGACCCGGTGGGAAGTGTGTCAGGTAAGGGGCTGCCAGTGGTGTTGGGAAATTCATTACTTTAAAAATAAAATAGCAAAATTTGCAAGTGACTTGCTTCCCCCCACCCCCATAAATGAGAGTGGACTCAATCTTATCTTTTCAATAACTTCTTTCATCACTTGTACACCAGGTGAGAGAGAAAGGTGACGCGTAAGTTGACTCTCTGGGGATTCCATCTAAGTTGACTAGGACCCCACCGATTTGTCATTCATGTGAAAATCACCTGTCGGGGCGCCTGGGTGGCGCAGTCGGTTAAGCGTCCGACTTCAGCCAGGTCACCATCTCGCGGTCCGTGAGTTCGAGCCCCGCGTCAGGCTCTGGGCTGATGGCTCGGAGCCTGGAGCCTGTTTCCGATTCTGTGTCTCCCTCTCTCTCTGCCCCTCCCCCGTTCATGCTCTGTCTCTCTCTGTTCCAAAAATAAATAAACGTTGAAAAAAAAAATTTGAAAATCACCTGTCACAGGTGCTGGGGCAAAAGATTAGGTCGTCCTTCACTGCCCCCAGCTACTTCCAGGAGGGGAAACCCAGCCTGACATCCCAAGGTACCATTTCCTGCTTGTGGCTGGTCCCAAATTCCCCTCAGGTTATTAAACTCACATACTCAAGATGAAAGGCTGTCTTCCCTTCTTTTTTCTTTTCTTTCCTCCTTGATACAGCAACATTTGTGTTTGGGGTCTACTCGGTGCCACACAGGCTCAGTTCCTGCCTGGAAGAGCTTGCAGTTCAATAAAATGGGAAGAAAGTGTTATATAAGGAGGTTGCAGGTGAAGGGTTTTGAAAGCAGGTGAGAGCATGGGGAGAATCAGGGAGAAGCCCAGCAGGGATAAGAAGAGGGGTGCAACTCATTACTGATAAGACCTATCATTGGATACAAAGCAATGACAGCAGTTCTAGGAGGCATAAAAAGCTTGGCTGACTGTGAAGTTTCCCAAGTAAGTAATCCTTGCGATCCCGCAGTGGATGGAAGCTGTCTCTCTATCAACCGTGAAAGGCCTGCTTTGGGATATTGTTCTGAGCGCCCCCTGGGATCTTTTTCTCTGATGCGGCCATGTTTCAGAGGAAATGGAACAGCCTTTGTTTTGTTATATTTAAAAGTGAGGGGGCACCGGGGTGGTTCAGTTGGTTGAGCATCAGACTCTTGATTCCAGCTCGGGTCATGAACTCACGGTCAGGAGTTTGAGGCCCACATGGGACTCTGCGCTGATAGCGGGGCCTGCTTGGGATTCTCTCTCTCCTTCCCTCTCTGTACCACCCCCCCCACTCATTCTCTCTCTCTCTCTCTCTCTCTCTCAATAAATAAATGAATAAGTAAGTAAATAAATAAATATTACCCCAAAAAAGTCAGTGTAATGCTGTGGAGTGACACAGATCTCATGTAAGCATCCTTTGGTCTCATGAGTCATCCTTGACTCATTTTATTCTCCTTTATGTGACCATTTGTGGCTTACAGGTTTTCCTCTTCATTTAGACTGTAAGTCCTATGAAGGCAAAAATAATTTCCCATTAGTTTCTGTCCCCTAACAGTGCTCTGTGGCGTTGGAGCCATCATAGGGACTCGATAAATGTTTGAACGAATAAAGGTAACAAAAACACCTTTCTTTTGCTCTGTTAAAAATAATTCTAACCAGTTTCTACTGACATATTATAGATATATCCTAAGAAACAGTCTCCTCAAATTACAGCTTCAACAATGGATCAAAAATCAATTTCCGAATAAGTTTCTTGGTAGAAAGCATTGCACAGACACAGACATACACACTCACTCTACAGCAATAAAAAAGTCATTTGCGAATTTAAGAACTACAGAATAACAACACATAATCCACGTTCAGTTATGATCTGTTTCTAAGGCCAGGGAGAGCGTGAGTAAATGAAACACACAGATCATCTTCAAATCATGCAAGCTCCAAGAGCTTTATTTTTTTGCTGCAAGAGCTGATGATAAGTGGAAAGTTTTACCTTCCCTTATTTTGCACATTCCTCCTTTGGGTGAAAGCAGAGAAGTCATGGACAATGTAGTAACCCATCAAATCTAAGAGGCCATTGGTGGTAGGACATGGAATTGTTTTGGGTGCCGCTGAGAAAGAAAGAAAAAAAAAAAGCATTGCCATGGAAACAGCCCAAATTCAGAGACAATAAGATGTTGAAAAATGCATGTCTCAGAATCTGTGAAATATAGATAATTCTGCCTACTGCCTGGCCCAGGGCTTTGCATATTATAGGTGGTCAATAAATTTGTCAAATGAGTGAGCAAATAAAGATGACAAGCAGAAATCCTCAGGTTTTACAATGCCTGGAGTCAGCTTCAGAGAACAGTGGGCCAGATCTCTTTTTGATGCTTTAAGTAATCAATGCAAAGGGGCAGGGGGCTGCTCTCTGATTGCCAACAACAAAACAAAACACAAACAAAAACCTAGATTGCAGACCGCATCTCCCCAACCTACCCCCAGAGGAGTTTGGCCTCATGTGTTGTCAGGAAGGAATGGAGAGTTTTCATCCCTGGTGTCCCTGTCAAACAGGAATTTTTCTTTGAGCAAACAAAGAAGGAATAGTTGCGTGCAAGAATCACACTGAAGTGTGCAAGAATGTGTAAATGAGTGTTTGCAGATGAAGGAAGGCAGGTGGATATAAATACATAACATAGAGTAAGAAATTTCTTTACCAGAAGCTTGGCGGGCTTAACACGTACATCAGAAAACAGCACACACACACGACTGAACCCACACATCCGAGAACTGCAGCTTGCAACTCTGTGTCTCCTCTCCATGATAGACATGGGCAATATTAATGTCATCTTCTAAGCCCCCAAAAATATAGCTGACTCTGTTCAACAGAGCTGGTCAGACTGCTGCAGGTAAATCATCTGCAGATCAGAACTCCATGTACACATAATCTTTGGAGCATTTGCAAAGTCTGGGGCATAGAGTGACAGGTCTGGAATACTGATATTACTCATAGCCTGTCTTACTTGTGTGTGTGTGTGTGTGTGTGTGTGTGTGTGTTTTCCTCACCCGTAATAAGGAAATCTTTTCTGACATGGACCTCCTTATGAACTGGCTTTTAATTCACCTTCTCAGAGGTCCTTCAAAAGAACGAAGAAGCCGTTTTAATTAAGAGTAAAATTCAATTTTTGGAGCAATGGTCTGCTTTCTGAACGAAATACCCTTTTGTGTGTGTGTACATACGATGCTTGTGCTAGACCATCCCACGATCCTTTCAGTTTTCCAGAGGACACTGCATGCGCCTATTTTCATCCATCAGAGTCAGGCTGGAGCAGAGTGATTTGGTCAGTGTTAGGCTGTGTAACAAAAGAATTTAAATAAAGAGGTTAACACTGAATGTGATTCCAGGGGTCATGTCCCAAGGGCCTGGCCCAGGGTTTTGAACCGAGTACCTGCTCAGCTAACATTTTTTTAAAAACATTTATTTATGTTTGAGGGAGAGACAGAGAGAGAGAGAGAGAGAGAGAGAGCGAGAGAGAGCGCAAATAGTGAAGAGGCAGAGAGAGAGGGAGACACAGAATCCGAAGCAGGCTCCAGGCTCTGAGCTGCCAGCACAGAGCCCGACACGGGGCTCGAACTCACAAACTGCAAGATCATGACCTGAGCTGAAGTGGAACGCTTAAACAACTGAGCCACCCAGGAGCCCCTCAGCTGAAACTTATTAAGTGAATGAGGGAATAAATGAGAATGAGAAGCACACCTCTGCTACAGCAGTTGCCTCAGGGAAAGGCCGTTGGAGGATTCCCATAGTGTGGTTTCCTGAAATACATTGTGAACTGTGGGTAAGTATTATGCAAGAAAAGGACGTTTGGTTCAAAAAAAACAAAAAACAAAAAAACAAAAACATTGAGGGGTGGTGGATTTAACAGGGCTTTTCAAACTCTTTTGCTTGTGTCTGCCCTAAAAGAATTTTGAAACATATGTATACTTGTCATTCTGTTAGGTTGGCATCTAAATTGTAACAGTTACAAAGGACATAGTTTCTGGCATGTTTTAAATACTGACATTAAAGGGGCGCCTGAGTGGCTCAGTTGGTTGAGTGTCCGAATTTGGCTCAGGTCATGATCTCATGGTTAGTGAGTTCGAGCCGTGCATCGAACTCTGTGCTGACAGCTCAGAGCCTGGAACCTGCTTCAGATTCTGTGTCTCCCTCTCTCTGCCCCTCCCCCACTCGCACTCTGTCTCTCTCTCTCTCTCAAAAATGAATATTAAAAAATTTTTAAAAAATACTGACATTAAAAAATAAAACTGTTATTGTTACATTATCCTTTTATTTTATTTATTTTTGTAATATGAAATTTATTGTCAAATTGCTTTCCATATAACACCCAGTGCTCATCCCAACAGGTGCCCTCCCCTCTCTCCCACCACCCTCCCCTCTCTCCCACCCCCCATCAACCCTCAGTTTGTTCTCAGTTTTTAAGAGTCTCTTATGTTTTGGCTCCCTCCCTCTCTCACCTTTTTTTTTTCTTCCCCTCCCCCATGGTCTTCTGTTAAGTTTCTCAGGATCCACATAGTAGTGAAAACATATGGTATCTGTCTTTCTCTGTATGACTTATTTCACTTAGCGTAACACTCTCCAGTTCCATCCACGTTGCTACAAAAGGCCATATTTCATTCTTTCTCATTGGCACGTAGTTTTCCATTGTGTATATAAACCACAGTTTCTTTATCCATTCATCAGTTGATGGACATTTAGGCTCTTTCCATAATTTGGCTATTGTTGAAAGTGCTGCTATAAACATTGGGGTACAAGTGCCCCTATGCATCAGCACTCCTGTATCCCTTGGGTAAATTCCTAGTAGTGCTATTGCTGGGTCGTAGGGTAGATCTATTTTTAATTTTTTGAGGAACCTCCACACTGTTTTCCAGAGTGGCTGCACCAGTTTGCATTCCCACCAACAGTGCAAGAGGGTTCCCGTTTCTCCACATCCTCTCCAGCATCTATAGTCTCCCGATTTGTTCATTTTGGCCACTCTGACTGGCGTGAGGTGGTATCTGGGTGTGGTTTTGATTTGTATTTCCCTGATGAGGAGCGACGTTGAGCATCTTTTCATGTGCCTGTTGGCCATCCAGATGTCTTCTTCACAGAAGTGTCTATTCGTGTTTTCTGCCCATTTCTTCACTGGGTTATTTGTTTTTCGGGTGTGGAGTTTGGTGAGCTCCTTATAGATTTTGGATACTAGCCCTTTGTCTGATATGTCATTTGCAAATATCTTTTCCCATTCCGTTGGTTGCCTTTTAGTTGTCTTGATTGTTTCCTTTGCAGTGCAGAAGCTTTTTATCTTCATGAGGTCCCAATAGTTCATTTTAGCTTTTAATTCTCTTGCCTTTGGGGATGTGTCAAGTAAGAAATTGCTGCGGCTGAGGTCAGAGTGGTTTTTTCCTGCTTTCTCCTCTATTATCCTTTTAAATGTATCCACAGAATCTAAGAACCATAGCAATTGAATACCCATCTTACTATTTTTTTTTAAAAAATATGGACAGAAACTCTTGAAATTTTATATTTCTTCATTTTCATAAATTTTCATAATTCATTTATTTTCTGCTTACCCTCCATAACTTTATCCTAATAGAATGTATTTTTATGTTTAAAAGTCTTGTTATTGAACACTTCATTTTACTTTTTTGTAACAAAAATATGTATGTGATTTGAAATGAATATTTTTATTCATTCTGCCTATAATACCATATTTTTTAAAAAATTCTACCATTGATATTTAACAAATAACAATCTATTATGATAAACTTTGATTTAAATGATCAAACACAAAAAGTAAAAGTTACTGAATATTCACCTCTTAATGAGATGGATGAGGATTTTTGTTTAATCAGAATTCAAATAAGGTCCATACATGGCAATAGTTTGATGTGTCTCCTTTTAGTCTTTAAATCTCAACTTCTATCTGTCTTCAACTTATTAAAGATATCAGGTCCCTTTCCCTTAAATTTTCTATAAATCATTAGTTAAATCTAGAAGGCTGGTCAGATTTAAGTTAAACTTTTTGGCAACAATATTTTATTGTAGCCAACAATACTTCAGCTGGGTACCGTTCTTAAGGTTTTACATTTCAGTCTGTATCTGCCTTTCTACCCAAGCTACGGGGATGGGTAAACGAACATCTTCATACCAAATGAAGATGATGATGTCAGATAGGATTTAACTAGATGATCCATGGTAACGGGAAGCTGAGGCAAGCCATTAAAGGCAAGGCCAAGAAGCACTAAGATCATTTGATTGAAAGTTTGGTCATCCCATAGATAAAAAAAAACCTATTCAGCTGAGTTGCTGGCAGAGAGTAAGGGGACCATGGAAAGAGTGATGGAGGAAGGCAGCTGTGGTTGCCTAGTAAGGCCTCCTGATCAACTACAGAAGTGGGATGGAGGTAGGATCCTTCAGTCTACTTCAAGCCTGAGAAGTAATGAAGCAGAAGGAGACCTTTAGTAATATAATGAATGGTGGGATTGCCATCCCAAAGTCCACAGAAGGGTCCTGCAGTGGGATGGAGTGGTACAGAAAACATATCTGGGGTGAGCATGGGCCTGTCTACTAGAATCTCCTCAACAGCTTGAGTTTCAGACATGTCACATCCTACATCTCCCAACACAAGCATTAATTCTCTCAGGTCACATCACTGAATGCTGTAAGAAAAGCAAAAACATTTCCTGAACCATAACTTGATAGATACTCTATGGGTTCCATAAGCCATATTCTTTGGTTCTTTCCTACGTATCCCTTCCTCCACACATACTTTCTCCTCTTTGGGCCTCTAGCGGCCATTCTCTAAGTTTTCAAGAGAAAATTTGAAGATTACTATTTTAATACGGTTTGTTGTGTTCTTAGTTGAGAGTCTTGATCTGCTAGTTCTTGTTTTTTTGTTTTTAAATTTTAATGTTTATTTATTTTTGAGAGAGAGAGAGAGTATGAGCAGGGGAGGGACAGAGAGAGTGGAAGACACAGAATCCAAAGCAGGCTCCAGGCTCTGAGCTGTTAGCACAGGGCCTGATGTGGGGCTTGAACTCACAAACTGTGAGATCATGACCTGAGCCGAAGTCAGATCCTTAACCAATTGAGCCACCCAGGCGCTCCTGCTAGTTCTTCTTTGTAAGACTTTCAAAATTCATTCCCAAACTGCACAAGAGATCATAGAACCTACAGAGAGTATCAATGTGTGGATATGCAAACTACACACATTTTTCATCTATTTGGGTAAAATGTTCTGTAGTAAGCGAAGACAGAGAATGAAGAGTGGAAGGGGAGATGGAGGTCTACAGGGGGTGAGAGAGAGAAAGGGAGACAGGAAATCTGTGGTTAGACCAGTACACGATCATTAGTTCTTCCACCCATTTCCTCCAAAAGCATTTGAATGATTCCGATGTCTAAGGGCTGTCTCCTGGCGCATCAGTAGGCTACTGTTCTGTTGTTTCTAGCAGCCGGGTTGGATCAAGGACAGCCATTCAGGAGGGCCCCCTGAGGGTTTTAATTTGAAGTGCTCAAGACTAGCTCTCCAGTGTTGCTTGGAACTTTTTGCCACAGTTGGCTTCACTGCCTAAAATTCCACAAGAGGAAATTACCCTTTGGAGCAATAAGCATCCTGTGTTAGAATGCCAAAGCCCGCAAAAATGTATTGCAGTGAAATCTCCCAGCTGCCTATACCTTGTCTCCCACTAGGAGGTGAGGCCCAGGGCCAGAGGAGTGGAAAAGCAGAGGGTAATTTCGGCCACAGGCCACTTGCTGAAAGGCCATGTCAGAACGGGCCCATCATGGGCTGTATCAGAGCATGAGAGCCTGAATGGAGGCAGGGCTCTGAAGAAAAGGCCACCAAGAGACAGAGGTGTGCTCTGTACTTCTATTTTTTGTTATTATTAAAATTTATTTGTTTTTGAGAGAGGGAGAGGAGAGAGAGGCAGAGAAAGAGGGAGAGACAGAATCCCAAGCAGGCTCTGCACTGTTAGCACAGAACCCCACTCACGGCTTCAACCCATGGACCATGAGATCATGACCTGAGCCGAAATCAAAAGTCAGACGCTGACTGAGCCACCCAGGCACCCCTGCTCTGTACTTTGAATAGGGTTGAGCCCCACTAGCTCTGAGAAGATACTTTGGATTGAAAAGTTTAGGGCATGGATCATCTCGGTGAGGTGACCTAGAAGTTGCTTAAGTTTTTGAATGAGTTAAGTAAAATAAATAAACCGAGAATCTAATAAGATATCAAAAAATGAAGAAATTTGAAATACAACATCCCAAGATTTTCCTGATATGACACACACTGTTATTTTACAAAAGAACATTTCTTGCCCTTTCCTCTTGCCTTTGATAATTTTAAGAACAAGAGCCTACAGTCTTTGAATAAGTGACATTGCTTCCCAAGAAAGGACATTTACAAATTGATAATCACACGCACACACATTTTACACACACATTACGTTCTTGCCCTTATTTTTCTGGGTCCACGAAAGCTTTGTTACGAACTGACATTTGGAAACAACTGGCATACAGAACAGAGTTATCACTTACGGCTTCTGAATCCATCCCATGACATGATGTATAAGTGCATCAGAATTTTGCATATGAAATATATATCATATGTACTACTTAAGGACTATCTCCTTGGAGTTTCCTTAGCGAAATCACTATCGCTTCTTACTATGGTAACACTGCAGTCTGTGTTATTTTAAGTCACAAAAAAACAACACGCATAAGACTGCTTTTCCCAATACGGGGCTACATGCCGAGGAGTAGCAGAAATGAAGCTGAGAAGGTCAGGAGGGGCAGGACCAGATCAGGCCTTATGTTGCAAAGTGTGGAGCTTGGGCAGTCTTCTGTAATCATCGAGGTAGCTCAAAGAGGCTTTAGGACAGTGAGCATTTCAGGGACTCGTGAGCCAGGCTAACTGGGTTTGAGTCCTAGGCCCGCTGCTTAGTACTGTGTGATCTTGGACATGTTACTTAACCTCTCTGTGCCTCCGTTTCCTCAGCTATGAAGTGAGAATGATAGAAACAAGTCCTGGTGTATGAGTCTTTCATGGGGATTAAATGAGACAATGTGTAAAGTGCTTAGAAGGGTGCCTGCCCCCTTTTACCAATGTGGTCTTATTGGAAGGAATTTAAGGACTGAATATCATGACATACCAAGACTAGTCCCTTGGCGAGCCATTTCATGTTTCTGAGGCTCAGTTTCTCTCTCTCTACAAAATGACGAGATTAAATCAGATGCTCTAAGGCCTCCTCGCTCTGATAATCTCTGGCTGGAGTTGCAATGCAGGGACAGGCTTGCATCTGAACTTTCAGATGGGCCTTGGTCCCTTGCCCTGCCCATTTGAAGGCAGAAGACCTATAGCCCAGACGGAGCCAAAGCTCTTTAAGCAAAAGAGCTCACCTGACTGTCAAGTGTAATTCAAAGAACTCTCACGAGAAGCCATCTTCCAATTCTCAGGGAGACAAAGCAAAGGCTGTCGGATAGCTTGTGAATTTACACAAACCAGGTCGCCTCCTGCCCCTCTTTTTGAGCACCTCCAACCAAATGAATTCCCAGTGTCAGCAGAAGTTTACATATGTTATGCAAAAGCACATCACCAACACAAAGGAGAGACATAAATAATGCAGATTGAGCATCCATCCATCTTGGCCATGGCCAGATGACATGGGGGTGGGGGCCACAATTAGCTGGTGGAGCTCTGACAATGGTCGCAGAGGCAGTACATTTGTGAGGTAGAAATGGAGTGCCCCATAAAGGGGAAGGGTAGGGAGAAACCGGGCAGGCTGTGGAACAAGGTAGGGAGAGAGAAGCAGAGACACAGAGAGCAAGACAGAGAGAAAGTGCACGCATGGAAGGGCCAGCACTGGCTTTGCTTGGAGCAAGGACAGAAAATGGGAGTGCCGCCCTTTGAATCCTCGCCATGGCGTTTTGATCAAGCTGTTGATTCTGTTTGAGCTTCAATTACAAAGGACTGTGAATTATACATGGAAAATTGTCTGGGCTGGTCCCTTAGCAGATGGGAAAACCGTGGTGGCAAATGAAATTAGCAGGCTGCCTAGTGGAACGAGCCCTGTGCCTTTCCTCCTTGGTACTTTCAGAATCTGCATGGGGTATAGACGCCAGGACCGTCACTGGGGTTTTTTGGGTTTTTTTCCTCATGAACAAAACAACTATAAAAAGCAAGCAAACAAAAAAACCTCTAAAAACATAAAACAAAAAACTTTTCTCCTTTGAAGATTTAAGAGACAAATTCTCTTTTCCAAGAGATGGCCAACTGGTTTTAATTCTTGGAGGCTTGGGTTGGAGTAAATGTGAGATGAGGCTGGGAGGTTTCTCCTTCCTTCACTCACAGCCCACTCTGGGCACCGTGAACCACGTTATCGCCTCTAGAGAGTTTGGCACTGGGCACAGACAGAACAGCGGAACAGAGCAGAAAATCTGCTGTCCCGGGGGTGAAGCCTGCTCCAGGCTTCACTTTCTCCAGGAGGCAGGCTGGCCAAAACTATGGTTTCTGTTGAAATAGCAGCTAACCACCGTTCCTTGGAGGGTTCCAAGTGAGGCATAGAGCTCAGGGAGCTCCAAGCAGCCAGCACAGCAAAAACCCAGAGAGAACAGCACTCGACAAGCAGCAAGCGGGAGGAAGGCAGATGGGGAGCTTTCAGAAATCACCCTCCTTTGATAGCAGGCTTCTGGGGAGCCGGCTAGGATTTCCATAAAGTCTGGGCTTTTTGGAAGCTAGTTCACTAGGTTTGTATCCTAGGGGGAGTCATAACCCAGCACACAGATACTCCAAATCATAATAATCATTAAAACAACTGTAATAATAATGATAATAAGACTAGTTACAAGCGTAATAAAAGCTAGTACTTATTTAATGCTTACTATGTGCCCACCACTGTGTTAAGCACTTTACATGCATTTTCTCACTTAGTCCTCAAGTAAGACTTTGAGGTCGATACTATTATTACTGTCATTTTAGAGGTGATGAAATGGTGGTGCAGGGAAAAGAAATGTCTTACAAAGGTCATGGTGGTAGATTGATTGCCAAAGTGATTACCGTTCTTCACTCTTTCCAGGATCCACACTCTGCAATGTGACTTTGCAGCTTTTGACTGGTTTCATGGCTTGCTTCTGGCCAAGACCCCACCACACTTCCACTCTTTCTCCTGGAAGTCGGGCACACGGTCGGCACACAGCAGCCCAGCCCAGCCCAGCCCAGCCCAGCCTGCTGGAGGATGAGGGGCCACGTGAAACAAAGATGAGCTGCCCCAGCAGAGACCATCCCATACCAGCCAGCCTCCTGAAGATGCTTGAAAGGGTCCAGATGAGCTGAGCCTGGCCCAGATTAGCAGAACCACCAAGCTGATCTGCTGATCAGCGAGCAAAAATAAATGGTACTTGTTTTAATCCACCAAGTGTAGGGGGTGATTGTCACATAGTAACTAGCAATGAAAACAATGACGTAAGTGATGCTAGCATTCCAAACCAAGTTTCTTTACTCCAAAATCCTTTGTCTTTTAACTTCTGATTTCTAGTGACACACTCCCATGTTCCACATTTTACTCACTAACATCATCTTCTCCAATTCCACTTTTCTCTTTCCCGTAGGTTCGAGTAGCAGACATTCCTGATTGCTGGCAAAGGATTTGGGAATCTCAGTTGAAAAAGCCAGCAATGGTGGCTGCGATTCCTCCATTGGCCATTGGCCAGGAGTGAATGCGTGACCCATTTCTGATGGTGAGGTAGAAGGCTGAGCCACCTGGAGGGCTGTGGGGAAAGATTTCCTTTTTCTGGAGGACAGAAACACTAGAACATACAACCTTTTTCTGATTTTTCTTGCTGCCCACCATCTTGCAACAATGGAGGAGGCCTACCTGAGGCTGAAGGTAACTGAGGACGGCAGAGAACAGACACCAAGGTCACCCGGATCGCTCAGACACCGAGACAGAGCCATGCTTGGGATCCATAGTGTGTTTCCTTTGAATTTTCCCATTTGTTTCAGCGAGTTTGATTTTTTTTTTTTTCCTTTTACTGGTAGCCAAAAGCATCCTAATGGGTAGAGTTCCAATCATCAGATAAAAAGATCCAGCCATCTGGTTGTTGAGTCCTTTATTCCTACAAAAACCAAAGTAAAAGTTCAGAGGACACTGAAGCCGATTCCCAGGAAGCAGACCTCAATTTGTGGGAGCCCTATATTTCTGACCCATATCTGCTCCTTTTGGCTGACTTTAGCAGTAAGCAGTGGCCTTGGGACACAAAGCAGGATGACTGCAGGATGCGGGTAAAGCAAGAAGACTTTGGGAAGCTCTGGGGAGCATGGCTCAAAGTGCGGGCCAGAGATCTGAGTACACAACAGATGTTCCACGCATGTGTGCTCTTGGGGGCGTTCTCCCTTCCACTGGTCCCAACTTTTCTTCCCCATCCCTGGACTCCAGGAAGCACATGGTATGTGTCTTTATTCAGAGATGACCGTCAAAACATTTAGCAACTGCTATGTTCAGATGCAGACCAAACAAAACAGAGGACCACTGCAGTGCTGGGGCAGGGGTTTGGAGGCCCCTGTTTAGGGATCATGGGGAAGTTGGGGCCACTGGGTGGGAAGCAGGTCCTTGAGGTGGGTTCAGGACAGAAAAGACAGAAGATGGATTCTGTGGGGCAAGTGGGTGGGCAGTGAGGACAGCATGTGTTTACCTGCCTGGAGTTAGTTGCTGAAATTTTAACAACTTGTTTGGCCATCCTGAGAGGCATACTAGACAATTCTATTCTCATACATATTCCTTTCTATGTGCCTGTGTTTGCTCTGCTAGCTTGGGGACCCCAGAGGCCAGAGGCACTGTGATACCCACTGATTTGCATATCCCCAGCACACAGGCCATCTCAACACAGTTGGGTGAATTGAACAGAGTCAACAATATAAATCCCCAAGACCCATTCTCTTCATCTAGTCTAGATTCTGAATAAAGAAGAATCTGACTGGTCACAGCCATTTTCCTCTGAAACAATTATTTCTTTGGAGCAGAGTTATGGGGAGTTAAGGTGACCTCTGACGGTCCGACCTCCTTCGCCCTGAGATAGCTCAAGATCAAACTGTCTCACCGAGGAGAGCAGATGGCAGAGGGAGCTGGGGGGAGAGGGCAGCCCCCTGTGTCTTGCAGGCTATGGAGCACGCTGTGCCTCCGTCATCATTAGTGATTCAATAGTTCTCATTTGACTGAGAAAGAGTGCGAAACCCTGCTCCATACAACCTTGTCCTGGGAACTCCTCGGAAAACCAGGAATCCCAGGACGTGGACGCTGTCTGGTTCTTGAGGGCACTGCTGTGTCCTATTCACCTTTCTTTTCCCCAACACCAATCCTGGCAGGGGCTCCAGGGCCAGCTGCTAGGAGCCTGAGTGAGGGAATGAATGAATGAGTGAATGAATGAATGGGGGCACCCTCCTTTGCAAGTAGTTTTGAAATGAAGACATGAAATGAACTTTGGAGTCATAGTAATTTGGGTTCCCATCCAGGTTTTGCCACTTAAAGGCTATTGAATTCGGGCAAACTCCTTAGTTTAGATAAATTTCTGTTTCTTACGTACAAATAGATATAATAAAACCAACACCAACGGCTCACAACTCCTGTAAAGTGCCCAGTATAACACCCAACAGTGCCTAATGAATTGTAGCTACTCCCCTTCTATCATCATTTTCATTTTTTTCTTCCTTTCACTTTCCTTGTTTTAATATTATTATTATTATTATTATTATCATTATTATTATTATTCTTAAACTCACTACCCAGAGATACTCTTTGAATGTAATAGAACTGCCTGGTTTGAGGTTTGTTTGCCCCCCCCCCCCCCCACCTAAATAATATCTGGATAAATCAGCATAAAATTGTCTCTCTAAACAGTCTTTGCTGTCCATTTATGGCCATTTCACTTGCATCCACTAAGGGGGAAGAGCTATTGGAAACAAGCCTAAGAAAGCATGTAATGTCTAAATACAGCGGGTACCTACTTCCGGCGATCTGCCTCTTAATTTTCACCGGGCACTTATGGTGTGCCAGGCACAGTGCAAAGCTCCTTACTGTTCTTATCTCTTTCCTAATCCCTATCAGAACCAGGGAAGTGGGTATCAAGGTAATCTTCAATTTACAGATGAGGAAAGCGAGGCTCAGAGAGGTTGAATGAGGAGGTCAAGGGGATGAGCGTGACAGAGCCAGCATCATGAGCAATGCTGGTTGGCCCCCACCTGCCATTCCCTCCTCCCCTTGGGTTTTCAGCCATTAGCTCCACCCCTAACTCCAATGAATGACTCTAATTGGTTTAAGCCAATTCTGGAAGTCTTAGCCTTTTTGGACAGTGATTGGCTCAAATAAACCAGAATGTAGCCAATCAGTGCAGGGCATTCTCCTTGCCAATCATATTTAAGTGACTGACTTTTCTTTCACTGGTTGTGAGAGACAGTTCTCCCTCTCCTTCCCTTGCTGGCCCCTCATGAGGAAACCCAATTACAATCCTCAGCCAGTCTTGCATCCTTGAGGGAACTTAGGGAATCAGTCTGAGGATGAAGCTGAAACAGTAGAGCGGAGAGAAGAGCCAGTGATGTCCTTGAGCCCCTGGACCAGTCAACTCAGAAGCCTGCTCTGCCTCTGGACCAATATAAGCCACTAAATTTCCTTTGCTGTTAAACTAGTTTGACGTAGTTTTTCTATTACTTTCTGCTCAGAAGCAGTCTAAATGATATGGCAAGAATCAAACCCAGGTCTGACCCATCACCAGTGTATACTATCTGTGTTACCCTCTTTTCTGTTTCTCTAGCTCATCATCTCGAAACTCCTATCTTTACCGGAAGTCTGGTAGTATCGCTGTGTCTCAGCCAGTCTACAGCATTTCTGGGGCAGTTAGTTTTCCTACTGGAAGGCTAAAGCCCTGGGAGGTAGCCGCTGGGCATGTAAGGTCACTCTTTCAAATGGGTGGCTGGAGGCCACAGAGCAAAGCTGATGGCTATTTGTGGATACAAGGTAATGAAAACCTCTTCTCGGGGTGACTCCAGCCGAGGCAGGTTTTAGAGAAGAGCAGACTTCAGTGGGGACTAGAAAAGCAAACAGACAGCTGCAATGCCTGCTTATGAGGCCTTGACGTATTGAACATGTAGAAATGTTAGCCTCCTCTAACTACAATCTAATTTGTACAAGTGCTTAGAAAGAATACTGAATTTATCAGAGCTTGAAGTGCAAAATATTAAAAAATAAATCACTGCTGGTAAAATCATAGAGCTATCAGGAGATCCATTTGAAAAGACAGTTAGCAAAGCCAATTTGAGGCACATTCATCAAGCCTTGAAATCATGGAGGCCCCATCACATGGCTTTCCTTCTAGCCAGCCCAAGAGGATCCTAGAATTTAAGGCTAAGAACAGCTGAATCCTGACAGAAATCAGATGATTGGAAATTTTAATAAAAATGTTTGAAGTGGTAAAAGAAAATGCCAGCCCAAGTAGCTGAGATAAAAGGATGATTTTTTGCCTTCCCCTTTCCTGGGCTAGGGTGCACCCATGATGGCAATTGCTCTTGGTCTCCACCTGCAGATTTAGTCATGCCCAAGCTTCTCTGCCCAGGTATTAAGTCAATTTCCCAGACCTGAGATCAGGTGACTCTGGAACAGTTAAGAGTTGCCTGCACCGAGTCTCAAATCTTGGCTGCCTGCAATTGAGGGGCCCATATTGATTTCATTGGGAAGCATCCAACCTTCCTGGTACATGGTTTGACCCTTGCAGAGGTTGGGCATCCTAAATTCTGACTGGTCAGTTTCTTTTTCCAGGCCTCCAGCCTCAAAAAAGCACAATCTCTGTGGCCACTGGGCTGACCCACTCCATGGATGTGTGGTGTCACACCCAGGGCCCATCTGTACAGCCTTGTCTGTTTCCTCTGGGCCTTCCCAGGCAGAGGGCATCAGGCCAAGACATGGCCTTGTCTTCCTCCTACCTGCCCGAAACTATTTTGGGGATGACCCTGAGGCAGTATATAGCATGATGGTTTAGAGAGTGGTGCTTCTCAAACTGTGTATGGTGAACAACCTGTGTTTTTACTTCCAGTCTGTTACAGGATAAAATGTGGGCTCCCTGTATATATCTAGCATGTATGTTATACCACATGTGACTCACAATGCAAGTCTGACAGCCCTGAGCTCAGCTATTCAGTGACATATGCCCACTGATCATGCACTTGGATGTCACGGCAATGTCAAATTATAGAAGATTCCCACTGCTTCCTCTCAGTTTCTGTACTTTTCTTGTCACAGACTGGTAATGAACAGTTCTCATCTGCAGTTGGCACTTTGAGTAACATTTATTTACAACAACCTTTCTTAAAATGTGGTCCTTGGACCAGCAACATCAGCATGACCCAGGAACTTGCTACAAATGGAAATTCTCAGGTTCCCTCCTGGACCTCAGGAATCAGAAACTGGGGACGGAACCCACAAATCTGGACTTTTACCCGCCCTCTGGTTGGTTGTGAGGATGTCACACAGCTGGACAGGAAAAAAGAGCTAACAACAACAGGTACGTTCGGAGATTTCTTCTATTAGAGCTGCAAGTATCATTCGAAGAAAATGATTAGGTCTGTCTCAGTGACTACCGAACTCAGTTTTTTTTAAGCTTTGAAATCTCTTGGTTCTTAAGTTAATAAGCTGTGCATTCCACAGAAATATATTCTCATCTTAACATTGGATTTCCAACGTTAATCTTTAATAGATTTAAGAATGAGTGATCTCTTCCATTTTACAGCTTCTCCTCCGCCCCCCCCCCCCCCCGCTTCTATCTTTTGCATCAGTTCTAGAAACTCTTCGATAGCACACACACAGAAATGCTGAGAAGGAAGGAGCATTAAGGGAGGGGCGACAAGACTCCCTGAGTGCAAGGATCGTGGAGCCCCTGTCCATGTGTCCCCAGTACCTGGTTTGTTGTAGAGGCTCAGTCGATCTTAATGGAATGGATAAATCGATGAATGGACAAATGGAAAAACAAAATTTGATAGGCTAGAACTTTGTGAAAGGATGTTCTGATTAACTGACTTTCTGATTAATTGGCAAATCTTTCACTTCCCTGAAAAAGTACATTTTGTTTTTCAACTAGTTTGAGTGAAGTTTTATTCATTGCAACCCAAAGGTCGCCTGCCTAAAAGACAGCTCCGTTCAAGTGTAATACATTCAAATTACATCTCTTCTAAGGGACGTGTTGCCCAGGTGTCTCAGGTCAATATAAAATAAAGAATTTCATTTTGGGGAATTTTATTATTGAAAATGAATTTTATTGAAAACCACAGTCTGAGAAAAGCCGATAAAAGGATTATAGCCCATGAAACATGGTAAACATATGCTACTATTTTGGGTGAAATATAATTATTTTCACTATTAATACTTAAATTAAGCACACCCACATTTGGCATTGCCATGAGCATAATTGGTAAAAATTGTTCTAACGAGAAGCTCAGAATTGTTCAGGCAGGACTTATCAAACAGAAAGAGAAAAATTAAGCAAAGGAAAATCATATCGTGTAAAAACAAATGAGAGAAAAGTGCAAAACATCCAACAATTAGTTGGTGTACACAGGGCCAAGCCGTGGGGATGATGCGTTCACAGATATTGACTGATTCTCTGTCTGAAACCTCACTGGCACAACGCGAAGACACCCGGTCAGTTTGAACTGTTCAATCCTAAACTGACTGAATTGACCAGTCATTTGGAATGCCTCGAGAATCTGTCTATAATGTGTCTGTTTTGCATACGGTGCCTCTCCTGCTTTAAGAGCATCTTCACACCAGAGACTCCCCGACTTAACGGACAATAAATGCTTGGTGGCAAAACACAAAGGTAAGGAGACCTACAAGCACCAACAAGAAAGTTCCGGTATCTGGAGCTCTTTTGTGATCCCCGTCATCCCATCCTGGAGAAATCGAGGATCTTTTCCAAAACAAAAACGTTGAAGGGTGATCTGAGTTCAAATCTTAACTTGCCCTTTTTAGACTTACTGTTGCCCTCTGTGAGATGGGAATAATAATAATAAGCCTTTTTATTTCTGCTTTGTTTTGTTTTCTGAAGGCTTACATAAGCTAGTGCACGTGGAACACTTATTGTCCCGCCTGGCTATTCGTATTAGTTACTCCTCATCAAGCATTAAGCATAGAGTCTTGAGTTTGCCCCACGATAGCTCCCTGGGATTAGCTATTTGAGTTAACACCCAAAGTCAGAGATTAGATGACTCATGGCAAACTCTTCACTCCAGGGCTGAGTCTGTATCACACTTCATGAGCTGGTTGTGAAGGACATGATGCTTTTCCCACCCAAAAACATATCATCTCTGGAAATATTCCAGTTGATGACCATGAAGCAATAGTAGCAAAAACAGTACTGGCTCTGCAAAGAGCGACAAACTAAAGAGAATTCCAAACTCATGCCTGCCAAGTTTTCCCTTATTTGGAAGTAGCCCATGTGAAATTCTAGAACTCTCCACAGGTCACTCACAGTCTGTCCATTAGCTTTCCTGTTTGCTGTCTTCTTGTCTACTTACATCAACTCCTCTTAATATTTAAGAACTTTTCAGGAAATTCAGTTTTAGAAAGACAGCAAAGGAGCTTTGAATTGGCAAAAGCTTCACATTTCAGAGGTGATACTAATCTAAAGAAACACACTATTATCTTAGTAATTTCCAATTGTTCCTGGAAGCATTTTACTGCAGAGACCACTGCCAGCTATTAAGTAGAGGAGACTCGTTTTGGTTGCCAGAATTAGCTGAAATTAAGATCCTTTGACATCTTCTTACAGAAAAAAGTCAGTTTCAGTACAAACAATTCGGAATTTAATAGATTGTGACAGGTTATAAAATCCTATGCATTTGAAAGAAAAGCTTTGCTGGTGGAATAATGTGTTTCTAATTTACACATAATAGGCCCATGAAGCTATGACTAGAAGGACATTAAAGTAATGAGGAAATTCCAGTTATAGACACTTTCTGTAGAGATCTTAAAGATTATGATTAGGGCAGTCATTCTCCCAAGTGCTGCGTAGAGCTCAAGCCAAAATGAAGGTGGCCAGGACAAAGAAAGAAGACTAGAAAGGCAATGAGCTTCAGTGTCGAGGGTAGGGAAAGCATTTGGGGGGGATAGATGCTCAACCCAGAGGTGGAAGATTGTGTTAAACTTAATAAATGCTGCGTGTACTGAATACCGACAAGGGCCTAGCGCTGGATGCTTGTCGGTGAATGAGGAGGAATCAACAACGACGTGAGCCATAAGAAGGGCCAAGAGATTTTTGGGGATAAAACTCTTCACAATAAAAAAGAATTCTACTTTCCTGCGATTCTTTGTCCCGAGAGTCGTCCAGTCCACCCCACGGATGACTAACATGATATAAAATGGATCCCTTAAATACCTTCCTTATTTTAAGTCTCAATGCTACTATGTAATTTAAAATGCATACTAAATGGCAAAGAAAATTTGGAGTGTGTCATTTGATATGAGTTTGGGTAGCCGTTCTCCTACGATAAATTGGTACAGTGATAGGGGAAGTAGCTTGTGCAAAACAGCAGAGAACATGCTCGCAATGAAAGGCACATGCTTTACTTTAATGCCCATTAGTATTTTTCTGCCCTCTTTTGAGATCAGTTTCTCAGGCATAAGATGATGTAAACTAGAAGAAACTTACTTACTGTCTGACTAGAAAATGATTAGACTCTTACTCTGTGATTGCTTCTACTATTGTTTATAGCCTGGGTACTGCATCTGGGATATTATCCTAGGTAATCAATAAATACTGACCACTCGGGTGTTAGGAGATCTGGCAATTTTGCTCGACCTTAAACATTTTATCCAGTAAGAGTTTCATGGCTCTCTCCTTTTACCTCTCTACCTTTCAAAAATATAGTTTTGAGCATTCTCTATATTCCAGTCATGTTCTAGGCACCCGAGAATGAGATCCCCGTGTTTGGAGAACTTCCATTCTGGGAGGGCGGGTGGGAGGTGGAAGACAGTCAACTCGGAGAATAAGATATTTCTTTGTGCCTCTTTTTACTCACGTGTCATATACTCTAGTGCTGTCTGGTCTGATGGTGTCTTGTCCCTTAGAGAGACCTTTCTTAGCCTTGGTCCTGCCTGAGTACGAAAGAGAGAGAGAGATTGCAAAGGAAGTTGGTGGATGTCACTCTCCCCTAGAGCCCTGCCATCAGGGCAGTCTGAGAAGGTGATGGGTTTATAGTTTAAACAACACCATATAACCACAGAAGAACAGAAAAGGTCCAAATAAAACAAACTAGTGCTTATGCTAGCAGCTTGGCTTCCTCAAAGCCCATCTCCCTCCTTTTTGTTTGTTAACGTTTATTTATTTTTGAGACAGAGTGAGACAGAGCACAAGGGGGCATTGGGGCAGAGAGAGAGGGAGACACAGCATCTGAAGCAGGCTCCAGGCTCTGAGCTGACAGCCCTGAGCCCTACGCGGGGCTTGAACCCACAGACTGTGAGATCATGATCTGAGCTAAGTTGGACACTTAACTGACTGAGCCACCCAGGCACCCCAAGCCCATCTCCTTCTGACCCATTCAAGAGGCATAACATTTAGTTACAAGACACTAATTTCTTCTTCATCCTCCACAATGAGGAGTGTCTTTGTGACACTACATAGCTAAGCAGTCAGGGAAGTTCACCTAGAGAAGTTCACCTAGAGAAAAGACACCCAACAACATTGTTCAGCATCAGATAGATAATATTTTTAACCTTGCAGCTGGTTTGTTGTCTTGGGGTGTTGTGGAATCCATTTCTCTATAACTCTGATTTTCTTCAAGAGATGATATAACAGAAATTTTTCTCATTCCTATGTGGTCATTGTTTCTCAACCATTAATAAAATTTCCAGAAATAAGGTCAAGAGACCCATTTATTTAGAATGTACTATGTTTTTTCATTGTACACAAGTTTTTACCACAATAACTTGAGAATTATCTCATTATAGGAAGACTAGAACCTGGGGTTTTGCTGTTCTCAACATCCTGAGGACTTGAAAACTTCAACTCCACTCAATGTGAAACCATATTCTTCTGAAAGAATTTTGAACATAAACTGGCATTTTCGGGTAATGAGGGGCTGGAGTTATTTCAATGATTTTTAACATGAAGAAACAGCACTGGTTTGTGATTGAAAGAAATATAAGCTATTGTCACTGCTTGGGCTTCCAGAAAACCAAACCCCCGTAAACTAAAATTTGACCTCCAGACTGGTCTGTGATCTCTTATAGAGCAGGCCCTTGCACCAGATAATCATATTCATTTCTTTGCAGAACCTTTCACGTGGAATCTTAGATTTGGAAAGAATCTTAATGATGATGTAGTCTTAACTTCACCTGTCCCAAATCTAATACTTATGTTTCTTGAAGGATTAATGTAGCTACAAATAAATCACTGTTTGTGATACATGAAAAAGGCATAGCACAGATATATGCAATGAGATTCATACAGAGAATCCATGGAGGAACAAAAAGATGCAAAAAGCAAACATTTCGAGTGGCCAGCTGCATATCAGTACCCCATAGTGTGGGAGGTACATACCCAAACTGGCTATTTATGGCTTCACCATGACAATTAGAAGAATGAACACACCTTTTTAACAAGAAGTTCCCAGCCCAGCACATTGATGTTACTTGTCTCCATTTTTCTTTAATCTGTAGTTCTTTAAAAAAAATTTTCTTAATGTTTATTTACTTTTGAGAAAGAGAGAGAGAGAGAGAGAGAGAGAGAGAGAGACAGCAAGCAAGGGGTAGAGACAGGGAGACACAGAATCTGAATCAGGCTCCAAGCTCTGAGCTGTCAGCACAGAGCCTGATGCAGGGGCTCAAACTCATTAACTGTGAGATCATGACCTGAGCTGAAGTCGGACGCTTAACCGACTGAGCCACCCAGGCACCCCATTTAACATATATATCTTAAAGGCATCTATACAGTTCATTGTTTCCGAAATCAATACTTCGGAGCCGTTATTTTGGAAGTATTTCCTTTTGTTTGCTTAGCATTTAACCAAACCTATAAGATACTTAGAAGCAATCAAAGTGAAATCTATAAAATGGCTTCCAGTCTGGTAAGGAATACAAGAATTTTTTTTGCCAATAGTTTCCAAAATTTGTAAAAATGTACATATCCTTTGACCCTGTGAATCTACTTCTAGGAATTTATCCTAACACTGCAGATTAAAATAATAAAAATGAGAAGTAATCCAAATGCCCACTACTAGGTATTAAAGGAATTAACACTAGCTTGCTCTAACAAATAATCCCAAATCTCAGTGGCTTTAAGCAATCAAGGTTATTTTTCGCTCATGATACAGTTGATGGCCTTCCGTGTAGTGATTTAGGTATCCTGATTCTTTCTATCTTGTAGTTCTACTATCTTCCAGAACCTCAAAGTACTCATCTATACCCCTGCATTCATCCAACAGATAAATGAAGACAGAAAAGATAAGGAGGAATGCCTGGATTTGTTATGGGCTGGATATGGCTTACATCATTCTGACCACATTTTATTGGCCAGAAGCTGGTCATGTGGCCACAGCTAACTGCAAGGGATTCTGGGAATCTTAATCTTCCCCTTCTTGGGCATCATAGATTGGTGAGTGTCTAGCTGATCTCTGGCATGTTAATAGATTGGCTTAATGAAGTATGGTACATCCATAAACGGGACACTTATGTAGCCATTAAAAATGAAGATTCAATGAAGTAGAAGAGATTTACATTATAGTGAATGAAAAAGGCAGGCAACAAAACATTTAGGTTATGACCTTAACTTTGTCAAAAAATATATTTTACCAAAAAATATACATTTATAAATAAAAATCCTAGAACATACACATTAGCGTTTCTTCCTGAGTGGTGGATTACCACCTTTTCCACCCTGTGCTTTTCTGCATTTTCTCAGCTTCATACCATGAATATGAACTACATCTTCTAGTCAGATCGGTTGTTAAAAATAACTGTACTTTAGAATAGTGCTCTCCAAAGCAATATAATGGAAATCATACATGCAATTTTAATTACAAAGAAAAAGGATCAGGTGAGATTAACTTCAATAATACGTTTTATTTAACCTAATCTGTTCAACATTATCATTTCAACATATAGTCAATAAAATTAAAATACTAAAAATTAAAATACCAATGAAACTTTTAATACTTCTTTTACTTATACAGAGTTTTGGGATATGGGTATATCATACACTTACAACAGATCTTACTTTGGATCAGCCTCATTTCAAGTACAGTAGCCACATGTGGCCGGCAGCTACTGTATGGGTCAGCACAGCCTGAGAGTGTGCTGAGTGGCAGGTAGGGCAACAGACAGGTAGTTCAGAAGAGGACAACACCCCATGTGAGGGCTGGAAAATGTCTCATGAAAGAGGCGAGTTTGGAATTGGGCCTTGAGGGATATTATTAATAGTACCATCAATTACCATAATACTGGTAACGCCTAACATTTATTACATGCTTGCCATATGCCCATCACTGTGCTAACCACTAGGGTTTGGTAGAGAGGAGGAACAGACTTGCTGAAGAGGGAGAACACCAGAAGCAGCAAAAGCAGAGATCTAGGGGGGAAGGTCAATACACCTGCAAGTATGGGGGGTGGGGTGGGGTTGGAGAGGGATTGGAACGATTCGGCATTGGGCTCTTTGGAAAGTAGTAGAAGAAAAAACAGGAAATCCAGTTGGAACCAAGTTTAGAAGCACTTTGAATGCTAAGGGGGGGATCTTCATGCCTACTCAGTGAGAAAATGTGGTGACAATAACACAAAACACTCACTAAGCACCCATTTTACTGATAAGGAAACAGGCATAGAGAGGTTAGAAAATTTCCAAAGGTCACACAGTGTGTAACCATGTTTGGCAGAGCCTGGACTCCAACCCAAGCATTTCTGGCTCCAAAGTAGACGCCTTAACTGCTCACAAATACCACGAATTTTGGAACCAGAGACCTGGATTTGCATCCCAGGCTCTTTGCTGTCTCACTGGGACTTGAATCAGTTCCCTGAACCCCCAAGAGCTTCAGACTCCCCACCCCCCCACCCAGCTGCCACCCTCATGAAAATGGGCATGTCCCACCAATCTGAAGTATCATTGCATGGATGTGATGACACTGGCGGGAAAGCACCAATTATACTGTCTGGCACAGAATAGATGCCGATTAAGGCTGGTTGCCCCGCAAAATGCCATGGGGAGCCATTTCAGGCCTTTAGGCAGGGGAATGGGATGACTGGACTTACACTTTAGGGAGATTTATGCTGGAAATACCCATCTTCCTTGATTACTCTGCCGGATGGATTGGAGCTAGGAGAGATGTGTTAGGAAGATATTGCATTAGTCCAGATAAGAGGTAATGACGATCTATGCTGGGACAGAGACAGGGAAACTGCAATCATATTATCTCACTGTAGGATATCAGAGCCAGAACAGGCCCTATGGAGTAGAGAGTCCAGACGTAAATGACTTATCAAAGGATAGATCATGTGACTAGTAAAGTTCATCTCGTTCTTTGGTGCACTGTTCTTACCTTCACTCAGGCAGTGCTGGTATTAGACATCAACGCCAACATTTTTAAACTCTTAATACAAATAACAAAATATCTCAGTTTTGTCTGAATCATATACTTTCTACTTTTAACTAGCATCTAGGGACAATCTCATGTAATCCTATCACTGTCAACTCTCCCTCACTCCTAAAGGAAGGTAGGGAGACTGGAATCAGAACAATTTCCCCACTACAGACGGGTAAACCAAGGCACAGAGGAAGATGAACCTTATTTCTGGATCAAACTCTCTCACATTTACTTATAAATTATTACTGTTTTTTAAATCAAAGTTTGTTTTGGCTTTGAAATGTTACCAAAATGTTGGGACAGGGATGGTGTTTGTAAAATTTCACGCTGAACAATATGTCATGGGAATAGAAGGGCTGACATCTTTTAAAATTATTCAGATTTTAAAGGTTAATGAGTACGGTTCTCTTGAAATCATGTCTATAGGAAGACTTGTGTGATCAACCAGAAATAGGATCTCTGTAGTTGTTTTGTCTTAAATATAGTGAACGAAGGTACATCTTGCTAAGAATATGTATTGAAATGCAATCTCTTTCTGTCTCCCATCCAGAGCGGAGGAAAGAAACCAAACGATGTGTTTCAAGAATTAGTTTTCCTGCCAATGACAAATGGTGAATTCTACCACTGGAGGGCGCAGGAAAGAGCAGCTGCTTTTCAGGTTATCGACACTAGGTGGCGCCGCTCTGCTAGTTTTCTTTATGTCTGTTTTTAATTTCTTATTTCTTAAAATTCCTTTGTTTAGCAGCGTTGTTAATGGAGTAGCTTAAGTCATGTAAAGAAGCTTTTTTATTTTTCTATTCTCTTCTTAATATGTCTGTCTGTCATATATAAGTATATGCTTTTATATAATATACTGATACAAGTATGCTAGGGGAAGTAGAGCTAGCAATTCCTTACAGCGTACAGTTTAGTTCTATTTCGCTCTTGAATTAATTTTGAGGACATTCAAGTATGGCTCCAAATTGAGTTTTCCTTTTGGACTGTCACTGTCTCAGATTCTTTAGAATTTTGTTAGAGATTTCACTTCAGTTTGATTTTAAAAGCGACAAAATTGTGAATCACATCAGAGTTACCAAAATGTGACATAACTCAAATACTGGAATGAAAAGTAGGTATCAGTACAAGAATTGAAAATGAACTCTCTCATTTGGGTTTATGTAGAGAGGAATTCTCTAGCATCATGTAGTTTATCTGTTGTGTTTCTGAGTTGTACCTGTCTTTGGAGTTCAAATTCCTACCTATAAAAATAAGGAATTTCCTCTAAATGCCCTCAAAGATCTCTTTCAATTTGGAACAAATATGACCTTATGAGTTCGTACACATAGTTGTGGCCCCTGCCTGCCCCAAACATGATTCTTGAAGCTATCTGCATAAGCTACGATTTTTAAAATCTGGGTAATTCTCTGTGGCACCACAATGTATGTAGTTATGAGCCCCAGCTATCTTTCAATCAATGTTGAATCACAGTGAGAATGAAGTGGGCCCATGGAGGAGCAAGCTGAGTGCTCTGGAGAATCACACTCATGGGACAGAACTGGTTCAGGGTGACAGATCTGCCCATTAAGAGACTCTGAGTCCAAGCAGAACTAAAAGGCAACCAACAGAATGGGAGAAGATATTTGCAAATGACATATCAGATAAAGGGTTAGTATCCAAAATCTATAAAGAACTTATCAAATTCAACACCCAAAAAACAAATAATCCAGCGAAGAAATGGGCAAAAGACATGAATAGACACTTCTCCAAAGAAGACTTCCAGATGACCAACCATCACATGAAAAAATGCTCCACATCACTCATCATCAGGAAAATACAAATAAAAACCCCAATGAGACACCATCTTACACCTGTCAGAATGGCTAACATTAACAACTCAGGCAACAACAGATGTTGGTGAAGATGCGGAGAAAGAGGATCTCTTTTGCATTGTTGATGGGAACACAAGCTGGTGCAGCCACTCTGGAAAACAGTATGGAGGTTCCTCAAAAAACTAAAAATAGAACTACCCTAGGACCCAGTAATTGCACTACTAGGTATTTATCCAAGGGATGCAGGTGTGCTGTTTTGAAGGGACACATGCACCCCCATGTTTATAGCAGCACTATTGACAATAGCCAAAGGATGGAAAGAGCCCAAATGTCCATCGATGGATGAATGGATAAAGAAGAAGTGGTATATATATATATGTGTGTGTGTGTGTGTGTGTGTGTGTGTGTGTATGTATATATACACATACACACACATATACATACACACACACAATGGAGTGTATATATATACATACACACACACACACACACACACATATATATATATATACACACACACACACACAATGGAGTGTATATATATACATACACACACACACACACACATATATATACATACACACACAATGGAGTATTACTTGGCAATCAAAAAGAATGAAATCTTGCCATTTGCAACTACGTGAATGGAACTGGAGGGTATTATGCTAAGTGAAATGAGTCAGTCAGAGAAAGACAAAAATCATATGACTTCACTCATATGAGGACTTTAAGAGACAAACCAGATGAACATAAGGGAAGGGAAATAAAAATATAAAAATAGGAAGGGGGACAAAACATAAGAGACTCATAAATATAGAGAACAAACAGAGAGTTATTAGAGGGGTTGTGGGAGGGGGATGAGCTAAATGGGTAAGGGGCACTAAGGAATCTACTCCTGAAATCACTGTTGCATTATAAGCTAACTAACTTGGATGTAAATGTAAAAAAAAAAAAAGAGAGAGAGACTTTGAGTCCAACTCTGGCTCCATCCCTTATGGGCTGGGAGATGCTAAACCAGTAGTCAGTAAGTAGGCATTGAGCTTGGTGCTGGGTACCATGGTGGATATGTGGAGAAGTGAAAAGCCAGGCACTGTGTGGCTCACAATCTAGCAGGGCATAAGTTGTCTGTTACTGGGAAGTTGGTAATTATGGGGAGTAAGTACCAAATAAGATCAGGTCTCTGCTCTATTCCCTGCCCAAACTCAGGTCCCTGCCCAAACTTTTGCCCACAGTTGTCACCCTGAGAAGTGATATGGAGTCACCACTGGGTGGTGGGTGTGGGGCACTCAGCCAAGTTGGGATAGGCAAGAGCAGGGAAGGGCTAGAGAGAGATAATAATGAAGTTGCTTAACATTCTCTGCCACCTAGTAGCAAATGTTAGACATCACGAACAAAGGGGTATATTTTCTATGAAATAAAGGAAAGTGACATAGACATAAATATATTAGGTCCCCATAGACATTTACTAGCCTGGAAATGAGTGATATCTGGAGACCTGCAAGGAAGTGGGCAGAAATAAAGTAAAAATCCTTGAGTCACACCATCCTTGATGATGTCCACTGTAGTTGGTAAAACCTCCAGTGTGAGCTCATTAAATCAAATGCTGCAAATGGAACCCCTTCAAATGCCATTATTGGAGATATGGGGCCCTTTTCTAAGCCCTTATAAACATAGACAGAGACACTTGTGCATCATTAGGCATGCTATGCCAACCACTCATCAAGACAGAATGACTAAATGGGCTGCTAAACACCATGAAACATATTAATGTTACAAAAAATTTGGAATCATCTTATACTTGACGTCATATAGGCTTTGGAGCACACTGAACAAATTTTCTCACTTGTGCAGAGATAACTTACTCAATTGAGGAAATGCCTGAACATAGCAAAAACAGAGTAGTCATGGGCTCCCTGAATCCTGCTACACCTAAGAGTGATGAGCCTGGCATTTCTCCTGGGGCAGGGTTGAGGGGGCGGTAGGGAGACTGGAAATTGGGAGTGAATGGGATAGAACCTGAGTCTGGAGGCTGAGGCAGTAAAATAGGGAAAGGAAGAGGAATGAAGCCACAAACATTTAGGTGAAAAAAGTTCATGAACCAACCTTTGTAAATCAGGAACGGCTCCTTTAGGTTCAACATGGTGGCCACACTGGCAGTCAGCAAAGGTGTAGGACTTCCTAGGAATGAGCTGGCCTTCCCTCTTCCAGCACTGTCTTAAAGCAGAAATTCCCAAACGGTGTTCCTTAGCACATTAGCACCCAGAGATATTAATGGCTGGGGAAAACAAACACTTCTGCACCACTTTGGATTAGAAAATGCTGGATTAAACAAAGTCAAGCAAATTTATTTCATGCTTGGATCCTTTAATATACTACCATATATTGTAACGCCTTCAAAGTAGGACTTGCCATGTAGGGTTTTCCAGACCTTTTGAGTTTAGAATCTATTTTATTTATATAAAAATATGGAACACTTCACGAATTTGCGTGTTGTCCTAGCACAAGGTCCATGCTAATCTTCTCTGCATCGTTTCAATTGTATTATATGTGCGGCCAAAGGAGGAGCACTGGACCTTTTCTGTTTTTTTTTTTTTTTTTTTTAATTATAGATTATCTCAAGACACATGTTCTGAGAAACACCTCTTGGGAAGCAATGTCCTAATTTATTTCAGATTAAATTCTCCTCTAGCAATTTCAGTGTGAAATTTCCAGATAAAAGAAAATTGCCAGAGAAGTGAAAGATTCATCAAACCAATGTTTTGGTGACATGCAAGGAAATCCAAGTGTTCTTTTGATTCACTTATTTAAATTGTTCGTGTGGGTAGATCCACATTTGAAAGGCACAGTGACCCCATGTTTAGATTATTTTTCTCTCAGGCAACTACACTAAATTAGCTTTGCACCCCAACAATTAGGCCTTGCCTAAATGGTGCCACCACCTTGGAACCTGATGTCAATGTGGCTGTCAGTCTAAGCATGGCTATGCTATGAGAATAAGAAGAATAAATACAGTTCCTAATTTCCAAGTCAAAGACAGTGTGAATTGATATTACACAGTAAAATGCAATGAGATTAAATCAATAACATCTGCAATAAGGCATAATGAAGGTAAAATTATATCTCTGGCTTCCTGAACAGCTGTGAATCTATTTTTAATGATCCTCATTTTTGGCAGTCAGCTAACAACTTCTAAAATGTCCTAGAAATTGGATTGTTAAGCAGATGAGCACTGCAGTGGCTCAGAATGTCATTAATTTCAGCTGCCTTATCCATCTGCATGGGCGCAATGGAGGCATCGTGAATTCAGCCCCCACCCACCCCACTGAGCACCCCACTAATCGGGCTTGGGTGGCCCCAGTGAATGCCTGGAAATAGTAAGGCAGGAGAGCTGGGGGGAGAGGGGCTCCTGGAAGGATCACGGGCTGTTGAAATATGGAGAAAAAGGAAAAGTCCTTGCTTCTGTAATACAATTGTAGTACATAATTGACTTTCAAGCCTACATTGTGCTATTGGAACCTTATAACCGCCACAGGAACAAGATATTCTAATGGTTCCCTGTTTACCAATGGGGCACTTGGCTTCCATGAGATTACTCTGCCCAGGACTTGGTCAAGATCATGCCACCAGCAAATGCAGGAGCCAGCACTCACTCATTCCAAAGCCAGGACCCTTTCCAAGTCCTCTGCTTGTTGGAATAGCAGCCGTGGGAAAGACACCATGAAAATTTTGAAATTCGGGAAATGTGAACATTTGGGATTATCCATGTTTTTCTTAGCTGCCTGGCACCTTAGTATTTTACTGCAGCTTTTGCCAGAAGCCATGTCTGGGGAACAGTTGATCGCTTTGGCTGATTGTTTTGAGCTCACTTTCCTTCTCCTGCTGGCAGGGGCAGGGAAGTGGGGAGGTGGGGGTGGGTGGTGGGGGTGGCACCCCACGCTTTGCACACAACTGTATTTCCTCCACCCTACCAGCAGATCTCAGATTCCCAGGTAAGGTTTACTAGCTACAAGGCTCAGGAGGCCCCAGGCTAAACTGTGTTCCAGAAGATTAAAGCTAAGAGTAGAAATCCACTGCTCAGATCCCCTCTTTGCCTGGGTGAGAGGTGACAGGAGGATGGATTCCTGACTCTCTTCCCTGCCCTGGGAAGCCTACAACATTGAGAGAGAAGATTTTTGTGCCGACGATGAGGCTGCAGCTAAGTTAAGCCATTAGTTTATGGGACTGACCTCACTGCCTAGCTTGCTTGCAGCAGTTGGGGCTATCCTTTGCTCCCTGAGATATCGGACAATCAAGAAGCTTATGGTGCAGGGGTGGGGGCTGTGCTGTGGCATGGTTTTAGGCTGCAGAGAAGAGCTTGGCTCCAGGAGAGACATCTATGACACAGAGGGTTATTCGGTATAAAAGTATAAAATGAGTACCTCTGTTAAGCGAGGGGATTATCTCTATGAAGCCAGGGAACACTGTCCAATGGCCGACATGATGGTCAGGAAAGCTGTGAGGAGAGAAGCAAACAGTGGAGGGAAGGGAGATTTTGTAATGATGAAACATCATACACCACTGATGATTAAAACAATGCCTGGCGTGCTAGAAAACACTTGCTCTCAAAAATAGTGGGGAGATGGGAGGGATCACGGTTCATGTGAAGGTGGGAAAATGATGTTCAGAGGAGAAGGCAGGGGAGGTCTAGGGAAAATGGAAGAGCTGGCACCCCTAGACCGATGGGGCTGGGCTGGGCCAACACCACGGGCCAGGAGGCAGTGCACTGAATGACAGGGACAGAGGGGCTGTTCTGTGCCAGGACCTGCTTGACATGCCAGGGGAACAGTGTACATCCCATGCAAAGGGGATTGACACATCTCATCTCCCAGCAAGCCTCTCCCATTAGGCTCTCCCACATAGATTAGTGGACAAGGTGGCTATTTTGTTGTGGTTTAAAAGAAGCTCTCAAACACGAGCACCTAACTTGCTTAAGAAACACACACATTGTCTTTAAATCCTTAGCTGGGGGTCACGGTCTTTCAGTGCACAGAGACCGAGTTATCAGTTATGCAAACCTCATGCCTTCACTGTCATTGATGCGGGTCAATGTAAGGTTGGCGAGACTTCCCCTTGTGTGTCGACTTCTGTCGTTGGCTCACTGTGCTCAGATATACTCTGAGGCCAGACTCAGGTTCACAGGAAATAGTACTGTGTTCCATTAGTGATGTCTGCCCTGGATGAGAGCGAAAGGAAGGAAGCTCCTGTATCTCCACCCTCCTACTGCATCCCAGAAGGTGTTCTCACTTTACGTGAAGCTGGTTGAAGGGTCGAGATTCAAAGGAACCTCAGACTCACAAGTGAGGGAGATGAATGGATGGAGGAGAGCTTTCCTGCCAATCTCAGAACACACTAACAGTTCAGGCTTTGGAAGCATCAGGAGTCAAATTCACCGCTAATAAGTTTATTTGGAAGGATAGAATCTCTGAAGAATTGTTGAGTAGACGCTGGAGGGCCAAACTAAGTCGTCCAGTCAACCTGATTAAAGTTAAGGGGCAGGGAATTGAGATGACTACTCACCAGCTGGCTGGATGTTCTTTTGTTTCTCATCCTGAACAATGAGGGGAAAGCAGTTCCAAAGAGAGAAGGACAATGGAGATCTGTATGTACACACATACACACACACACACACATATATATATATACACACACACAAATCAAACACATCACATTTGCATACATACACATGCATCATGTATACCTCATCTGTGTGGTATGCCGAGGAGAACTTAGAGAATCAAGTTCCAGAAGCCATGTTTCCTTGCAGGCCTCAGTTGAGTAGTTGGTATCTTCACTAACTGAAGGAATAGAACCAAAGGCAGTGGACCAACACCCGAGATGAGAGGGTGGCCTCCTGTCGGTCAGATACCCAGAAACCCACCGCATGATAAGTCGTGACTCAGCTGGGAGGGGAAGTCACAGGGCTGGGAAGACACTTGACTTTGGGGCTCTGCAGATCCAAACCTTGGCTGTTGGTGGTGCCTGGAAGCTTCCCTGTGAGTTTCACTTCATTCTGCGAGGACCTACCTGCAGGGCTTGAGTAAATTAAAAAGCAGAGCTTAACAGTATTTTAAACAGGAAGTATCATGTTTCCGAAGTAACTCGACCTGTTAATATTGTTCTCCAAATGATAGCTTCTTTTTTTTTTTTTTAATTTTTTTTTTCAACGTTTATTTATTTTTGGGACAGAGAGAGACAGAGCATGAATGGGGGAGGGGCAGAGAGAGAGGGAGACACAGAATCGGAAACAGGCTCCAGGCTCTGAGCCATCAGCCCAGAGCCTGACGCGGGGCTCAAACTCACAGACCGCGAGATCGTGACCTGGCTGAAGTCGGATGCTTAACCGACTGCGCCACCCAGGCGCCCCAATGATAGCTTCTTAATAAGCTTCATTTCACTGGTAGCATATTGTCATGCTAATAAACAATGGGATTTGTTTTTAAAAAGAAAAGCCACCCCGAATGTCTGCATGGCTAATTTTCCTGATGTGTTAACATCACACATTTGGTGTAGAATTGCTAAGGACTGAATTGCTAAAGCCAAGGCTCCTGGTGGCACAAAAGGCATGAAGAGAGAGGCTGCAGGTTTAGGAAGAAGGTGCTCAGCATTGAGGGCTGGGAGTTAATAGGATCAGGGGGTCCCCTCTCCTTCTGGACATGGGAACAGACATCAAGCAATCGCACTGATCTATAGCAGAAGTTACCAATAGCCCCGGCAGGAAACAGAACTTCAGAATCCTTCTCCAGACGCATTCCCTACAACCTGGTAGTTGACACAAACACAATGAAGCCTATTTGCATTTAGGGGGCTTATCTGCCTACTACATCGGGTAGTTTATTATGCACTCTTCAAAGAATGGCAGGAAGTGTCCTCAGATGCTGCTTTTGCTATTTGCTAGCTATTGAGATGGGAAACCATCCTCCCTAAGTAATTAAATGACAGTGGCTTATTAAATATTTTGAGTCCTTTGCACTTCTTCCTAGATACCATCCGAAGTGGTGCAATGTTGGGATTCTAAACTTGGGGTCTATGAACCCCCAAGTGGCCCATAATATAATTTGAGGGTCGATGATCTCGAATGTGAAAAAAATACAGGTATTTCTTTTTTCACTACTGTCTAACTGAAATTCAGCATGTCATTCAATTATGAGTGTGAGCAACAAACTGGCATTAGTATCTGTGATCTTCTCATCGACAGAAATCACAGATTTCCCCGCCCACTGAGGTTGTTGCAGGGATCGTGTGATATCACGTGCGTTCACCACAACTTTGAAATGACAATAGTTGTCAGACCTGCTGCCAGTAACTATTCTTTAGTGTGCCATTCTAGAAGCACATGCATTACTAGTTCATAAATCTGTGTTTTGAAGAATATTTTGATCACTTCATTTTGATATAATTTATGGTTTTCTTTGTTGTTTCATATATGATATTTTATACCCTGAAAACACGATTCCAGAAGAGGGTCTATGAACAGAAAGGACCCTCCCTTCAGATGAGGAGGCCAGGGTTCCTGTCCTTGTTAAACATCCTTGTCAAGTCCCCTCCTCCTCTTTTCTTTTTGCCTTTTTTTCTCAATTTAAAAAATTGAGATAAAAGTCACATAACATAAAAGTCACTCTATTCAAGTGTACAATTCAGTGGATTTTTAAAAAATATTTTTATTTATTTATTTATTTATTTATTTATTTATTTATTTAGAATCCCAAGCAGGCTCTGCACTGTCAGTGGGGAGCCCGATGTGGGGCTTGAATAAACCTGAGCCAAAACCAAGATTCAGATGCTTAACTGAGTGAGCCACCGAGGTGCCCCACAATTCAGTGGATTTTTAACATATTAACAAGGTTATGCGACCACTACCACTATATAATTCCAGAACATTTACATCACCCCAAACAGCAGCCCCATCTCTGTTAGTGGTCAACCTCTGTGTTCTCTCCCTCCAGCCGCTGGCAATCACCAATCTGCTTTCTGTCTCTACGGATTTTTCTAGTCTGGTCATTGCTTAGAGATTGAGCCATAAAATATGAGGCCTTTTATGTCTGCTTTATTTTGCCTAGCAGGATGTTGGGGGAGTTCATTGTGCTGTGGCACATGTCAGGGCCTCATTCCTTTCTGTGACTGAATAATATTCCATTGTATGGATGTACCACACACTGTTTATCCATTGGGCTACGTTCTTTATCAGTCTTCACATCTACACTTTCAAAATGAAGAGCTGAGGGCAGATCATGGCTAAAGATTCTTCCAGCTTCCAAACCTTGACTCTGTCTACCTCCACGTAGCCTCTGCTGTGTTGTTTTGCATGAAGCTCTGTTAGATTGGCTCCAGGTCTCCTGTCCTCAGACATTGGCCTATCAAATTCCTGAGAGCACATTTTTAAGTTCCATCTGTTCACATCCACCAAAAAAAAAAAAATCATTTCAATTGGTCTGGGAATCTTCCTGAAATTAAGGCTTGTTGGTAGATAATCCCAAATGGACGACTACTCTCTCTCCTTCAACTATGTGTGCAACACCGTGGCAATTGACAAACTGTAATGGGCTGGGCCCATGAGTGGGGGACTAAATGCTCTGAAGCACAATCAACAGAAAACTCCTTCGAAAAAATCCATGGCATGTTGTACGCCCTAGGGAACAATTCAAGGTCTTATCCTAAGGGTCTCACTCTGCCACTCTCAATGCTTAATTCTGGAAAAAAGAAATTTCACCTGTCACTTGAAAATTTCAGCAGATGTCTGCAGCTTATTTCCACAAGCCTGTAAAGGATCAGAAAGATAAAGGAGGGAAGGGCTCATGGAGATAAGGGACTAGCAATAAATCCTCAAATTGTGTAAGTATAGAGTACTGTTAACAGAGTTTATTTGAGGATCTGAGACACCTTCCTAACTCATTGACTTTCAGAAATAACACAAAGGCTTCTCATGCAGCACAACAAATACAACAAATACATATTTAATGTGAGAAAAGATTATAAATTACATATTATTCAATTTTGTGCTACCTCCCATCCCCCACATGCATAATAGAAAAGGAACCGGCTATGTTTTATCCCCCTACCTTTCTTGACATCAGCCAAGCCCTGTTTTGCTTTCAGCCTGCCTTTGTTACATAACCACACTCTCAATCCATTCTTTCATTTCCTTCCAAGTGCTTTCCATCACGCCCGTGGTGTCTGAACCTCATTACACCTACTGGCGCGTGATGCTGAAGCATTTACTGTTCTCAGCCCAGCACATTCTTTGCTTGCAAATGCTTTAGATTCTTTTCCTTCAGAGATAAACCAAGAAATCTGCAAATTCATACCTAATCTGTCATAGCCCTGTCACCCAATTCAATCCTCTCCAAACAAAATCCTTTTGGTGAGAGGAAGACAATACCCCGGTTTCATAAATAATTTTTTCCACCAACCTTAATCTGCTGTCTATGAATATTAATGAGTCTCATCGATTCATGTCTCCATTTTATGTCCAATATTAGACACCTTCCCAGAAAGCTAGCTGTCAAGGTTGCAAAGGACCCTATTTCACTTTCACGTTAAATTAGCAAAATAAAAAAGGCCAACTTCTTTGGCTTGTGGATTTCAAGAGGTACCCCCTCTTTATCCCTGCACTCGAATTGCTTTTACATCGTTCCCAAATTATAGGTCGGTCCTGGCAGGAAGGAGAGCTGGGTTGTGTCACTTCTTTTTCGTCTATTCCAAGCAAGAGTTGACCTGCTACCATGGACACATTTCAGAGACGCAGTAAATGTGTCTCTTTTACCAATCTCAGTTCCTTTGCTTGCTTGTTCTTTTTTCTTTTCTTTTTTTTTAATGACTTCCTTGTTGGGTCTAGGTCTGAATTTTTGTGACATTCTGCTTCCTGTGGCTATTGTTGCTTTAAAAAATTTTTTTTTATGTTTTATTTATTTTTGAGAGAAAGAGAGAGAGAGCACGAGAGGGACAGAGAGAGAGGGAGACACAGAATCTGAAGACAGGCTCCAAGCTAGCTGTCAGCACGGAGCCCAACGCGGGGCTCAAACTCACAATCCGGGAGATCATGACATGAGCCGAAGTCGGACGCTTAACTGACTGAGCCACCCAGGTGCCTTGGCTATTCTTGCTTTTAAATTTTCTGCATACAGACCACAGAATAAGTGGGTTTGGTTCCAGGGTTGCCCCTGGCCTGTGAGAAATCTTTGCGAAAATTAGGACATTTTAGAAAAAGGAGCTCCCTTTGGGCGAACATAACTGTGTACTGGGATCCAGGGTCTGCTGAGGGCAGGCAGTGTGGGCTGCATTTCAACACCTACTTCCTCTCCTCAGGGCACCTTGGCTGGTTTCTCTATTAAATCTTTCACTTATCCCCCTTCGCCGGTTTCTTGGACCCCAACTGTTTTTGGGGGGATGCCAGAGATTTGCCTTTTATGCTTAGATCCTTCTTAACTGCAATTCACCTTTTTCTTCTTTACTCATTTTCAGGGCGTTACTGTTAAATTCCTTGTTTATCTGCCAGGTTTTACAGAAGCACCTTTAATTCATCTTTCTATCTTTGAGCAATTTGAGTAGGAATTCAAGTTATATCCTTGGGTTTTACATTTATTTGGTCGGTCGATTTTTAATACATGCTTTCATATGTTCAAAGACTTGCTTGCTGATAGCATTATTTGTTGCTTAAATGACAAACATATGGCCAACTGCCAGAGGAGCTGTGTTATTTGAGGAGGTCCAGGAAGCCTGCTCTAGGTCTAACTAGACCCCTCCTTGATTGCCATCCGTGCCTCAAATTCTATCTTAAAGCCACATTCTTTTGGACTAAGCAAATGCAGCCTTGTTGCAATATACTACACTTGGAAAGAACTAAGGAGACTGCACCAGTCATTGACACTTTAGTGAGAATTAGTTTATCAAATCCTGTTCCAAGGGCAGCTATGTGACAGAAGAAAGGTGGTTTGGGTCATGGAATATACTAATCCCCTAGTGGGCAGGCCTGATTAGGCTGGCAGAAATACCCTTGAACATATTGGTCATTTTGAGGGATTCTGAAGAGAACAAGGGACTGAGGAGAACAAAGAGAACAAACCCTCTTTGAGGGTTCTGAAGAGAACAAAGGCAAATTGACCTTTGTCATGTTTTGCCCAGAGCAATCCCAGGGCAGCTCTAAGAGATCTAACTTGGTATAAACTATTCAGCAGTATTGATGTTTCCCGATGTGACTAAGGGTGAGACTCTTCTGTTAACTTGCTGGAGCAGCTGAGAATTCAGATTCCTTCCCTGGGCCTACACCAATCACTCCCTGCTTTGACCTTGATCTTTAGTCATTGAACTTCCTTGAAGGCCCAGGGTTGGTGATGTTAGCAGGGCAGGACACATACATCTAAGGAATTCATTTCTCACATGAATATGGCCACCTGTGGAAAGATCTACGCAAGACAGGCCACAGGCCCAAAGAATATTGAAGCAATAAAGGTCCTTAAAGACCATAACCAGTCTAGTCCTAGGCCTGTCAAAGTGGGCTGCACACACATCTGAGGGTGCAAAGCCATGACTTATACACAAATTAAATATGGTGCATCTTCCTGCAGTGTCCTTTTACTAGATAGTAATAAATTTAAAATGTTAGCTTTAAATTAAAACAAGCATGCCCGTATTACAGAATGGAATATAGCAGTCACAGGAATTCAAACAGATACCAAGGAAAATGAATACACAAGCACAGAAAACAGAGCTTAGGTTACCCAGGATTATGTTTTCAAAAACAATTTTGCATCAGAATCACCTGCAGAATTTCAAAAAAACTTCAGAACAATTCTGCTGCCAGTGCCCTTTCCAAATGGATTCTAGTACATTGATATTCCTCCAGAGCTCCTCTGGTGATTCAGAGGTACGGCCAGAGTTGAGAGCCTCCAAATTTGAGCCCAGCTGAGGCTCGGCAGGGTGAAGTGACTGACCCAAGATCACACAACTCATTTCTATTTGGTGTTTTTAGCCATTGTTCTATCTATGATCTGCTTCTCAATAGGATCAGCTGCCTAATTATGGGTCCTAGAGCTAAACGGAGAGTGCAGATCCCTTGTTGTATATAAATCGTTAAGAATTTTAAGACAGCAACAGCACAGCATTGGCAAGTGCAGAGTCCTACCGCATGTGCTGCCCCGTGTACACACCCATGGAGTCAGCCCTACGCCTCCAAAGCCTGAAGAGTGTATTCAGCCCTGCAGCCAACTTAGAGCAGTGAAAGCACATCTACAGGATGGGGAGGAACAGTGCCCTCGTCTACATTCCCTAGTTTATGCGGTGAGATGACACATGCATGCAAGCATACCCACACGCACCCCTGCTCAGGTATTTCAGAGACACCTTCTGGCAGAAGTGGTTAGCAAAGATTAAATGAGATTGTTCTGCTGTAAAAGCATGTTTGCTTCTTCATCTAAACTGAGAATGAAACTGTCAGCTCTTGGCTCTAACCTGTGCTGGGTGGCTTATAAATTCCAGTTTACACTTTCGCCCCAAACCACAACCCCCCCCCAATCCCTGCACAAGTTTTCATACTCCTAAATCTTCATCTGGAATTATAGGCTCAGATTACAGAAAGGCGTTTTGTTGTATTTTGAACACAACTGAGTTAGGTCCCTCTCTGAAATAAATGAGGGCGTCTGTTGTGTTGGGTTGAGGGGGAGAACCATGGACTGTGCGCATGCACACGCACGCGCTCACACACACACAAACATACACACACACACCAATATCAGAGACGGGAAGCCCAGCAGAGCCTGATAGGATTGCAGAACTTAGGAGAAGCCCTCACTCTAAGGAGGCTGTCTTCTCCTGGAGAGCGAGAATAACACACTCCGTGCCTGGATAAAGACCTCTGTTAGGGGCGGGAGCAGATGTATGTGTGAGGGCCTGGGGGAAATGCAGGGAGGAGAGGACCAGGCAAACTGCTGGAGGAAACGAGAGTGCATCCATTCTCTTGAGATTCAGCAGCCGGGCAAGGTACGGAGAGTTAATGAACCAAGGGGAGGATGGGGGAACACCAGGGAATTCAAAGTAAGTGAATGAAATTCTCATTACGTCGCCACTGGAATTAATATGCAAGCTTTCCTCTCTCTCAGGGCTTCTTTTTGGCATTGCGGCTATGAAATATTTGGGGCCAGGGATGGAGCAAAACCCTAGAGAAAAGCAGGTGATTCATGTTCCTGGGAATTTGCATCCAACTCAGTAGATGGGGCAGACAGAGGCTGCACAGCTGGGGAAGCTTTCTCAAAACCTTCGAAATCAGCAGCCATCCAGTCCTGAGAGCAAGGGTGATGTAGTCAGATAGGTCTGGGAGAGACCCAGTGTGGCCTGTTCTGTGAGGACCATTGCTTTCTTGATGGCCAGTCCCTGTCTGTATCTGACTGACTCAGGCTTACCCCTTAACGATGTTGGAGACATGTATAAAAGTGACAAAGGATTCACTGAAACTTAGAAAGGCTCTATGAGGGAATGTGCTATAATCAGCGTATTAAATCTATAACTTCGGGCCATGCACACGTGTGGTAGACAATCACACAAAGCAAACACAAATACTCTAGGGAAGCTCTTGCTGCAGCGGCCAGAGTGGGCTCCCAGGTCAGGCAAGTGAGTTCTGCTCCCACCTCAGTGTAATCAGAGGCCAAGAACTTAACCTCTCTTAGTCTTGTCTTCTCCAGCTAAAAATGAGCTACATCGAACAGCTATTTTATAAACTTGTCTTGAGGCTTGCATAACGTGGTGTAATTGTGAAGGTTTTCACCTGGAGCATAGTAGGTATTCAGCATACATACATACATAGTACACAGCGAGCACATAGTAGGTATTCAGTAATAACTATTATCAACCATCAATCCTTTCTTTCTCTCTGCCCCCAGGCTGGGGATTAATGAAAACCCTCAGCCAAGAGTAACTTAAGAAGGAGATGCTTTGGGCCAGGTTCTGTTCCACCCTTTTGACGCACTCTTGTGTGCTTGGCTGGCCTTCTATGCACAACCAGCCCTTGTCCACAAGAAGCCCAACAGAATGGGCATCTCTCCATAATAGGAATGATACATTAACTGAGAAGACAGACGTCTTAGACTCTGTCTCGTGCTGTTTTCAAACATCACCTCATGAGTTGACAAAGCAGTCCCGATTTGCTTCCTGATGAATCTGGACAATGCTGGAAAGTGAGGCTGTCCCTTTCCTTTCTTCCAACATGTGTCCAGTGAAGTGACCTCAGAGCCGCCTCTCTGAGTTATCTTCTAGCAGCGGGAGAGAGGGTTCACACAGGTCAGAACTTCTCCGGGGCTCCATGCCCTTCAAAGATGCATCTTTGAGCATTCTGTTACAAAATGAGAAAAGTAAGGACAATGAAGAAAGCTTTCTTCAGTAAAGCTTTCAATCAAAAGGACTGTCCTCTATGTGGAGATTGTGGTTTGCTGGTGTTTTGTGTATCAAGATGTGCTTTGTGTGCGTGTGAAACAATAGAGAAAGGAGATGAAAGCAGTTATATTTTATACCCTGACTTGGCAAAATGAAAAGGAGGCAAACCCATGTTTCCCTCCGTTACCACCCAATTAAAAAAAATAATTTTACTGGCTCATGAAGTAAGAAAGCTGGAAACCACTGATATGGACCACCCTGGTGGTTTAGGGAAAGAAAATAACTTCCAGATTAGCAGCTACCCGGAACATTTTCCCCCGGACTGTAGACCCCTGGGCTTTTGCTGCATGAATTATTTCATGTCTCCTGTCTATGACAAATATGGCAAATGAGGGTGAAAGGGGCTGTATGAGAGGTCATGGGTTTCCCCCAATAAACCAACCACATAGTAGTGAGGAGGGATGCAAAGTCAATGTGCCATCCCCATTCCTACCACAGATACAACTCTTCCCTCGTGTGAATGGGTCTGAGAACATTTGGTGTTGATGCTGATCCAGTACTTCCAAAATACTATGTTCGTATTTAAAACATTTCTAAGTGAAACATCTTCTGTTAGAGATTCAACTACAACCTCGTTTTGTTTGGGCTTGAAAAGACCACTTTTTTGGGTGAGAGTCCAATATTGTAAAATTACTCTTTTCATTATGATAACTAGCAGGTACCAAACACCTAACCATGAGGTCACATTTCCAATAACATATCTCAAATTATGTGATGTTTTGTCCTATTGTTTTGTGTTTGCTAACGCTGCTTTAGCAAGTATTTCTAGACCTCTCTGAGAAGAACTCGAATGGTCCCCCAAAGCTTCCTTGGGGGTTACCTGATACTCTAGCCAGCCATTGGACTTCAGGCTGCTGGCCTTCACACCATCCCAGGCTCCAGGTCATTCCACCCTTCCAGGCCTTTCCTGTCAGGCCTTGATCTCCTCCATCCTTTCTTCCCCTACCAGGCCTTTGTGATTAATTTCTGCTGTCCCCTCTTGGAATGACTACTTGTTCAAGTCCTTGCCCTTGGCCAAGGTTCAGTTCAAGACATTTCCTCTAGAAATTCTAAGATCCCTAGTGTATAAATAGCCTCTTTTGTCATTCTCCTGCTGTACTTTGTACCCCAATAATCCAAGGTATGTGTAGTGAGTGCTGAAATGATTATTTGTATGTCTGTGTTCCTACCACTTTCAGCCACCCTGTGAGCTCCAGGATGCAAGGACTAGATCATAATCATTTTTTTTTTAACTCACCAAAGCATTGGCACAATATATTGAACATAGTAAGTCTGGTAAATACTGTTTAAGACTGAATTGCCTTAAATTCTCACTAAGGTGTAAAGGACTGATTGTCATACCTCCCAGAATGCATAAGAAAAAACTTTCTTTCCCCCAGTAGGAACATTGGCTCTCACTGGTCCATGGAGGGAAAAGACAATTCTTGAACCTTCCAGAAAATCCTACAGGATGGATAGCCTGAACAGCATTCAGGTAGGTGAAATGTCAAAGAAGCACATAAATTCATGACAAGAATCCCCACCGTGTCCCCTACCAATCATTCCAAACAACAACACTGACAGATTTTGTACACTATCAGCCTTATTTAACCAGCCATCATTTCCTTTAAAAAAAAAAAAATAAGAAGAAGAGTTAAGGTCAAGTAGAAAAAAAAAACGCCTTTGAATTAAAATCTTAGCTTTTCTTTGAACATCCAGATGATTAAATGAGATCCAGACGAAAGCAGGCAATTTCCAAAAAATAAAACCCAGCCGGGGGTACTGCATTCCCTCATGCTTCTACCAGTAACCCCATGGTAAAGTAAAGTAATGATTGATTCGGAGAGAATTATGGCTATTATAAACTGTAATCAGTGGTGGATGAGAATAATTACACAGGGAAAGGAGGGAAAAGCTGAAACATGGCTGAGCAGTGTTCTGATGGATGGGGAAGTCATTTCCTGGCCGTTAATGACTGATTTTTCAACAGTCAGCACACAAGCTTTAATCCCAGAGGGGAGAAGGAGAAAGAAATGGCCACATTATAAAGGATGCTACTGACTTAACCTTACCACTTTTAATCTGAATATAGCTGATGCCTGTCCCCCTATCTGTCCTTGCTTTTTTGTTCTTGCTTTTGCAGATATACCCTCTGGTGGGGTGAGGTTAGGTCTGGCCTTTATCTGAGAGACACCAGAAAGAGTTATGGTTATATAGAACTCCCGTAAATCACGGTGGTGGGAAATGGCATTGGGGCGTCAGAACTGCGAGGGCCACAGAAATCACCTGGTCTAGTCTGCTCGTTTCACAGGGGATCCCAAAGAGGTGAAGTGATTTGTTCAAGTCACACAGGTAATGGACTTTCAACCTGAGGGGAGCCTGCCCACCCAGGACCACAAGGGAGACTGGCCTTGTCACAGAGGCACGATCAGAGCCCTGAGGGAGACAGCTTTGCTAAACTCATTTCGATATTGTTACCAGCTCAGTGTCTTGCCCTCTGAGACAGGCTCTGGGGTCCCCTGTTCTGCCTGCAGAAATTGTTACTGGGTGAGGTCACAAGAAGTCTGAGAGAGCATAGGCCTGTGGAATGATCCATTTTCATTTATAGATGAGCAGTGAGTCTTTTAATCTGTGACCCTAATGGCGGGAGGGAGGGACAGAAGGATAGAGACTGAGACAGGGAGAGGGAGAGAACCGAATGTATCTTATTTGCATCCATACAACAGGATAACTGATGGAAACAGACTAGAAGTCATAAAACTGTGTAAAGCAGGACAACCAGAATTGTTGGTGACACTTTTCTTTGGAGCCCTATGAATTGGAAGAGCCTTTCTAATACCTTCATGAAGTACTAGGTTTCTCTCTCACCTCCTCCTTACCTCTCTCAGAGCCCCTAAAGCAGAGAAGATGTGTGATGGCGGATAATGTGGGACAAATTCCAGCAACCTCTCTCCTCTCTGCCTCCAGGACAAAGCCCACCAGAAGGAAAGGAAGGATCATCTTCTAAGAAAATATGACTGCCTCTGAAGCCAAATTATGTCAAGATATAAGATCAGGAATGTCCAGATGCTGTTTATCCCATCTTAATTAAATTTGGACTTCTTTGGGGGAAAAAAGTACCTCAGTTCCAGGAAAAGTTGTTTGGACTCTGAGGCTGTTTGGATTCTGTTTTATGAAAATAAACATTTTAATCAAGATACCATCATTCCTAGATTTTCACTGCGAAGGTATTTTCTGAAGCAAACCCTCTTGAGCCAATATATGTTCTTAATAATATTCTATTCAATGCTGCCCAATGGTCTTTGTTTTTTCTCTGTTCTCATTTTCAGTTTCTTAAAAGTATTTCAAACAGGATCAATGCCTTTTCAAAGGCACATTTTACAGTGATGCCGGGAGAAATCATTTGTCCATCTGGTATTCCTTTCCCCTCCTTCAGGTAAGCACACCTCAGATTTCCTTTAGGGAACCATGCTTCCCCTAGTCCCTGGAATCCTGATAGATCTACAAATCCCAGAGTCATGTCCCACCACATAGCACCCTTACCCCACTGGCACTCCATGTGCCCCCAGATGCAGAAGGGGGCATGCAGTCTTGATGGGCCAGTCTAAGTCCTCTCTTCCCAAGCCAGAGTGATTGGCTTTGAAATGGCCATCTTTCTTGAGACTTTCTACACAGATGCTGAAAGAGTGTATATACCTTGTCGATTTGGAATAATAGCTGTAGGATATGGTCTTTGAGCTGCCTGGACTAACTTTCCATCTGTAGAGAAAGAGCCACAGGTGGGGTGGGGGGGGGGGGAGAGAGAGAGAGAGAGAGAGAGAGAAAGAGAGAGAGAGAGAGAGGCTAACCTTATATATCATCCAAGCCCATGAATCCAGCAGAACCTGACTTTTAAATCCCATAACCCTGAACTCCACAATTATGGGAAATAATGCACTCCCTTGCTGTAAGCTACATGAAATTGGGTTACTCTCTCTTATTACCCAGAGTCCTGACAAGACTAAGACTTTTCATTGGGCCTGCTTTGATTTAACCTTGGCTAGAGGGTCCAGTACGTTCTTTCTTTTCCTTCCTTCCTTCCTTCCTTCCTTCCTCTTTCTTTCTTTCTTTCTTTCTTTCTTTCTTTCTTTCTTTCAGAAAGTACAAGCAGGGGAGAGGGACAAAGGAAGAGAGAGACTCTTAAGCAGGCTCCACACTCAGCACAGAGTCTGACAAGGGGCTCAGTCCCACACCCCTGGGATCATGACCTGAGTCAAAATCCAGAGTTTGATGCTCAACCGACTGAGCCACTCAGGCACCCCCAGTACTTATTTTTTTAATTGAAATATTTATAATGAATTATTGTGCTAGTAATGAAGGGCTATAGTACTTTATATAGCAAAAAATAAACTTATCTTTTGACTATAACTTGGGTTACCAGGCTCACTATGTATCTAGTTACAACCAATCTTTGAATCACATGTTTTGAATAAAGGAACAAACAACTGAACAGACAGATGGGCTAAAAGTCTTCCAGAAATCACCCAGCACCTGCTGGAAGCCTCCATTCTGCCAATGAGCTGTTGGAATGAACAACTCTTTTAACCGTGTACACACACACACACACACACACACACACACGCACAACTAAAATTATCCTACAAGGACTAACAAGAAAAATGCAAAAGATCTCTAAAGAAAATATTTGCAATTATTGTTTACCATGTGATTTAGGGAAGTGTGCCATTCTCCCCACAGGTAATACCAAAGGTGAGAGCACATTTTAAGGACTCCAAAGGGATGCAGAAACTCCAGAGAGAAAATTCAGACATCTAGAATTTTCCTTTCCCTCTGGGACCCAACCTCCGTGTTTCTGAGGACTAGGTCATGCGCAATGAAGCCCTTCATCTCTTATAGGCTCTGCCCTGCTCTACACAAACCCATCAGTGTGAGAGCAGGACATGCCTTGAGTGTCAGTCCTGAGAACTCTCAGGTGCAGAGGACTAGCGGTCAAGCCTGCCAGCCAAGGCATTCCAAAGACTCGTCCCCGTGGAGGACCCTCGGGGGCCACATAACTTGAGGGGTGCTGTCAGAGGTAACACTGACCAGTGCCTGGCAGAATAGAGAGAGGAAGTCAACCACCCCAGCAGGGCACACACGGTCTCTTGTATCTGGCCTGGGCTTGCCCTGTCCCAAGAGGAAACTTTCTACCCTGCCCTGTTCCGTTCCTGTGAAGTGCAGTCTCTCACTTGGGAGGAGAAAAAGAGAAGCTCCCTCTGGGCACAAATATCAATTAAGGTCCCTGTCACCATAGAGGCACACAGTTTCTGCTCCAGGCAGCGCCTTCCCCATTTTATCCTGTCAAGGTGGCCACCTTCATGAAGAATAAATGGATTATTTCGCTATAGTCACTTAACCCCAGAAAATGAAAACAAATCCTATTATGGCTAGTGGGTGTCTCTTTGTCTTATTTTTGTTGACCTCCAGGTATGTCATATTTCTGTGGGTTTCCCAATAGGTCAATTGTCTGTATTCGTGGGTCTTTGACATTAACAGTGGTATGTTACGTTTTCTAAGTATGTTAAAACACAATATTTCATATGTATACACACAGGTCACAGATATACATGGGCATATACATTTATTCACATTTATTTATATATGTGCATGTTGTGTATATGTATATAACCACACACATGCACATACCTGTCCTATCCATAATTGTCACTCTGTTAAGAGGTGTTCGCCAGATTTTTGAACAAATGGCTTAGGGCCATTTTCTGTTGTTAAAAGTGAGAATGCTCATTGTAGAAAAATTAGAAGATGGGGAAACGTGTGAAGGGAAAAAGAAATACCACTGATAATCCCACTAAACAGAGGAAACCATTTTGTGCTTTATCCATTCCTGCGCTTTCGCATGCATATTGGAGGGGTATCCTTTTTATACAGTCAAAATTGTGCTATGGACAATTCTGTAAACTGGTCTTCTGCTCAGTCCTATGAGAGGCATTTTCCCTACGTTTGTCAGGATAATTTTAAGCCTACCTCATGCACTTCGTTCCAGGAGTAAACATGAGTGTGTGATGTCCAGGCGGGACCAGGAACGGACTGTACCCTATGCCCTCTGTCTTTTCAATTGTTGCCCAGTCTACCTGAAGGAGGTGAGAAGCAGACATGGCATTGCTCGCTGGCATGCGCCCTCTCCGACCGCCCCCTCCCCTGGCTCCCTGGCTCACCACCTGCCCTGACCCAGAAGGGGCCTCCTGCCCAGCACTGGGAAAGTGCAGATCCCTTACCTAAGAGGCAGGCGGGCAGGCTCGGTTCCAGACTGCCGCTGGCACTTTCCCTGCAGAGAAAGCACCTGTGAGGTTAGGCTCAGAACCTGAGCATGCACCCCCCTTCCTCCCTCTCTAGGGCATCTGACTCCTACTGGCCCAACCGCAGTCTGAAGGTGCTCAGGGCTCTTTATGTAAGTGGTGGCTCCCTGCCTGGTGTGTGTATTATTCAGAGAGGCCGGGGATGGGCTGCCTGGGGGAAGAGTCTTGCTGAGTGGCTGAGGGAGTAATAGACCTTAGCAAGGGGTAGTAGTCTTGGCGCAGTCACCCCAGGGCCTGGCTGTCCCCACCCCACCTGCACTCCAGGCTCTACCAGATCTACTTCGTTTAGTTGGGCCCAGAAGCACTGAATTGAGAAAGGGGGGGCGGGGGACAAAAAAACCCAGGATAGAGAACAAACATTGTAAAGAAGCCTGTTAAAGAAAGATTTAGGCACAAAGACATTTTTATATTTTTTTAAAGCACCAATAAATTCCTTCTCATAAAAATGACAGGAAACCAATTTGGAATGAAAGGAAGAAACTTACAGAGTCACCAGATATACTTGAAAGCAAAGGAACAAAAGAAAGAGCCTGGCCCCACAGCAGTGATGGAAGTGAGAAGATGGGTTTGGCCTTTGCTGGCCCAGCTTGAACTCAGTGCCCTGGATGGAGTAGGCCGGGCCCTAGGCCAGCAGAAGCCACCCTCCTGGAGGCCGTGCGGGTTGAAGTGAAGAAAGGGTCGGGGTATGCTGGGGTCTCAATAACAACCGAGCTCTTTCTTGAAGATCTGCCCAGTGAGGTGTCTGCTGAGACCCGGCCCTCCCCTCCCCAGGTCCACAAGCCAACAGGAGGGGCTTCCTGAGCAGGAGGGCCCGGGTAGGATCACATGCGTCTGTGGTGTCTCTGAGCAAAAGCCTCTGAGGCCACTGTTTTGGGATTGTCAGTGACTCCTCAGTCATTTACTAGACCCTTCTGTCTTTCTGTTAGTTCATAAGGCATAGGCAATTTCTCCTCCTAAAACTGTGAAGCACACACACACACACACAAACGAAAAACAACTTCTGGTTCATTTTCTGCTCTCAAGTCTTAGCTAAGTCTTAAATTTGACTAAATCGTTTTAAGACAAATGTTATCTGTTCTTTAATTATGAAATTAACACACTTTTGCACATTTAGGAAAATTGAGAAAAGTACAGAATATTTACCCATACTATTATCTGGAGGTTGTATGTTCTTTTCTCTGTCTTCCTTCTCTTCCTTTCCCCCCAGTTGAACGGGAATGGTAAATGCTAGATCCTTGGACTTTCCTTAAATTGGGGCATTTTCGGGGCGCTTGGGTGACTCAGTTGGTTGAGAGTCCGACTTTGGCTCCAGTCATGATCTTGCAGTCCGTGAGTTCGAGCCCTGCATCACGCTCTGTACTGACAGCTTGGAGCCTGGAGCCTGCTTCAGATTCTGTGTCCCTCTCTCTCTGCCCCTCCCCACTCGCACTCTGTCTCTCTCTCTGTCTCAAAAATAAATAAACATTAAAAAAAATTTTTAAATAAAAATAAAAATTGGGGCATTTTTGAAAAGTCTCAAGAGATGACCTGAAAAATAGGATGTTAGGGTTAAAAATGTTGGGCAAACCCTACTATCCCCTTCTCAGAGATGCCCAGAGAAGCCTTGCAGAAAATACCATCGTTGGGCTTGGTTTACAAAAATCTCATGATCCTATTTGATTCCAGAACAATTTATTCCATGTAACATACATTGCCGTGCTATGGAACCATTCTGAATACATGGTTTTGAGATTGCTGTTCAATCATGAGATATTTGAACAGCCTGCTGTCTTTTCTTGCTGCTGGCTCATATACTGTAAAGAGCAGCTGGTTGGCACCCCCAAGCCCTCACGTGATGCTTTCGATTTGGGGCTGGCTTTTGAAATACCATTGATTGCAATTCCAGTCTGATACATCAGATAGTTTTATTTTTCGGCCTCCTCTTACTGTTCCGTTAAAAACATTTGGTGTCTTGTTTCCTAATGATTATCATCATTGTTATCACTAACGACATTTATTGAACATTTACTGCTTCCAGGCACTGTGCTGAGCCCTTTTTGTAATTATCCTATTTAACCTCATACCAGCTTTATCAGGGAAACAATATTCTTCTTCTCATTTACTAGATAAGGAAACTGAGGTTCAAATTGGTTAAGTAATGTGCTTTTAAGTGGTTCCACTGGGATTGAAATACACATGGCCTATCCGTTGTTAACCATCTGATGCTATTTGCTTCAAATATCTCAGCTCCAAGGTTTGCAAACATCCACAGACAGAGGCTTAGTGTGCACAATCTTAAGATCTTACGTACTTTTCTCTCAACATATGTATAGCCTTAATCAATCTAATTACCCACCTGACTTCCCTCTATCCCCTGTCCCTCTCCTCTTGCAATTATTTATTAAATTTCTACTAGATGTGAAACACTGAGTCAAATGTTAAAGTGAATATTCAGTCTAAGACATGGGCTCTTTCTCAGGAGGTTAACAGTCTAATGTAAGATCCCAATGAGTAAACCACTGGCTCAAACAAAACTTATGTTGCTCTAAGAACCCAGAGGAATAGCACCCAGATCACTGGGAGCCAGTGAGAATTTTCCAGAGAAGGTGGCAAGAGAGGTGGGTTTTCAAGAGTAGGTGCCCATTAAGTAGGCCAAGGATTGACATTCCAAGAACACAGATGGGCATGTTCAAGGCAAGGAGGCAAGAGGCAGCCCAGGAGTCTGGAAAGCCACTAGTGCTGGAGTTGGGTTGGGCTGGAATGAAGGGCAATGGGCCCCTGAAGGAGGAAGGCTAGAAAGACAGGCAGGGTCAGGTCCAGAAGGGGCCTTGTGTGCTAAGCTGGGGGGTTTTAGACATATGGAGAATGGGATGATTAGGTTTGTGTTTTAGAAAAGCCCCTCCAGCAGCAGTGGGGAGGCTGCCTGAGGAGGAGGGATGAGGTGTAGGGAGTTGAATACAGCACTGCCCTGAGGCAATGAGAATGTGGATGGACCAGAAGAGATAGATCAGAAAGATGCAGGAGGAGAAACTGAGAGGATCTGATTGACTTTTGGATGTGGGAGGTGAGGGAGGAATAACAAGGACTCCTGGATGTTTGTGGTGACAGTGGTGGCGGGAATGGAAAGCAGGGAGGATAGCTCTAGGGGACGGTCAGTGCTGGTGACTGGGAGCCCAGGGCGAGACACAGCTGGTGGCAAGGAGTCCACTTGGCTTTGGCAGCTCTGTGGGTGACCGTGCCATTGACACAATTTGGGCCCTCCTCTCAAGAACCCTTCCTTCTCTGACTTGTCCATTCTCCTAAGCTGTGAGACGTTAATTTTTAAAGAAGCCCCATTCATATCTGTTTTCTAGTCTCAAATCTTAGCTGCATTTTAAAGTTGACAAAGTTGTTTTGAGATAAACTTTAACTATTTTTATTACAGAAATAATACATCTATATTTTATGCATTCAGGAAAACTGAGAAAAGTATCAAATGGTCACCCGTACTATTACGTTAGAGAGATGTATTTGGAGGTTGTGTATTCTCTCTTTCTCTGCACTCTCCCATAGCTTCCTGTACTTTCTTTCCTATGTATTCATTTGATTTAGTTATTTATTCATTCATTCATCTGTGTATTCAACTGATATTTACTGAACATCAGCTATATGCTAGGCATAATTGTGGGCATTGAGGATACAGCAATAAACAAAACAGGACCTTAAGGAGTGTAAGTTTTAATGGGAGAAACTTTTGATAAGAAATAAGCAAATAAAGTTGTGTTGTGTGCTGTACATGCTGTGGACAAAAATAAAGAAACTGGGCAAGAGACCTACGGAGTACTGGACAGAGATTTGCCATTTTATGCAAAGTGGCCTGGAGAGACTTCTCTGATGACTTGAGGCCTTCAATGGAGCCTTGAAAGAAAATCCAGAGAAAGAATGTTCTGGACACAGGGAGCATGAAGTGTCAAGATCCTGAAGGTGAGGGAATGTTTCAGGACTAGCTCATGGCTAGATGGGTGAAGCGGAGAACAGTAGGTGAAGTCACGGAGATAGTGGGAAGCCAGATCAGACTTAATAGGGAAGAAATTCTCAGAAAGCAACAGAGAGACCAGTTTAGGAGGCTATTTATATATTCTGCAGAGGAGATGATAGTGGCTTGGACTGGTAGGGTAACAGCGAGATGGTGAGAGGCAATTGGATCTGGATCCATTTTTTAAGTTTATTTATTTTGAGACAGACAGAGACACAAGAGGAAGGGGCAGAGACAGAGGGCAAGAGAGAATCTCACGCAGGCTCTGTACTATCAGCACAGAGCCCGACACATGGGGCTCGAACTCATGAACCATGAGATCGTGACCTGAGCTGCAATCAAGAGTCAGACACTTAACCGACTGAGCCACCCAGGCAGCCCGAATCTGGATCCATTTTGAAAGCAGTCTAGGGGGATGTGTGACCCAGGGGTCAAAGATAATGCCAAGGGTTTTGACCTGCACCGGAAGAATGGAGCTTTTGTTCATTGACAGGTATCGTCTTTGTTTATTTATATACTTGCATATGTTTTTATATGGTTGAAACATAATTTTGCAATCTGCTCTGCCCTCCTCTCCCACTTATTTCCTCTAAAAGCAGAAAATTAAAGGAAACCAAACAGAAGACCTTCTTCCTGTTCATCTGCTTACTTTTTCTATCCTTATCCCCTCTCTTCTCTGTTTTCTTGTCAGGAAAACAAAAACATACGTGAATTTAACCATGCATTCTGAATTTTGCTTGTGAAGGAACTTGGCTAGAGGCTGCACTTTATTTGAACTGTGTGGCCCGTGGCCAAAGGAAATAAAGTTTAATTAATGCTAATTTTTCTAACCCCTTTCTTTGCCTTTTCAGCAAAATAAAACTACCTTTGGGAGAACTGGCAAAAAAAAGTTAAAGCAGACACCACACTACTAACTCTAGCCATCGATATAGCAAAAATATTTTCCTACATGGTTGTGTTTAGTCAGAAGGAACAAAATATTTTATCTTGCTCTTTCTCCTACTTACTGCTTTTTTTTTTTTTTTTCAGTTTGAACATCAGCTTACGTTCATTCCTCTTTATTTCTTTAGAATGTTTTGACAGTCTGTGAGCTTTGGGCTGCGACCTGAGTGCCAAGCTTGGTTGGCCATTGTTACAGCTGCTGGATTGTAGGGTGCAGCTGACAGGGTGGGTCACCTGCTGGTGTACTCAATTAGGGATCGATTTGTTGGCTTTTTTGGTCTGTGAAGTTACATTAGACCAGCTACTGGGGCTCCAGTTATTAGGAAGAAATAAGTGCTCATGTCTATAGGTAACAGCTTTTGTTAACTATGCTTAGAACCAAAGCATGCCCTCATTGGTCCACTGGTGAAGATCATCAGCGGTTGGAGTTTAAGGAGTTGCTTTCTTCCCTTGGGCCTATTTGCTGCACATTTTTCAGGTTATGTTTACAAATCAGTTGAAGTATAGATTATACAGTGGTCTCTGGGTCTTACAGCATTCCCATGAGAAAAATGCTGTGATGTAAGGCCTTAGAATCCTGTGGCTGGATAATCAGTTGAGGAAATCTAATCTGGTCCCATCCTCCCCCCAGGCCCAGATCAAAAAACAAGGCAAACAAAACAAACACGTGAAAAGAAAAAAAATCCTCCATTCCGCCCCCCCCCTCCCATTATTACCTCCATCCTATTTTTAAAATGAGGAGGCCCAGGCCAAGTTTGTGAGGGGGCTTACCCAGGGTTACCCAGTATGTGAATGGCAGAGCTCGAGGCTTGACTTGGGAGATTGGTACAAAGGACCCTCCAATGGCTGTTGTGAAGCTTTGTTTGGCCTGTTGTGAACCTGTTTGGTTCCTCTTTGGCTATGACCTTGGATGAGGTCATGAATGAGGGCAGTGCCGTATCATACCTGGACCACCGCAGTAACTTTCAAAGTAAGATCCTTTTACAGTCCTTTTCTTCTCCAGCTCCCGCAGGAAAGACTTGGTGCATCAAGAACTGGGGGAGATTGGGCCAAAAGACCAGAAGCTCAGTGCATCTCAGAGATAAGACCGAGAGTTGTGACATGGAGGTACCTTCAATGGAGAGACATATTTGCTTATGAGGCTCCATTCCTGCTGGTGGTGGAAAATATTCAATCTTCTCAATTCAATCTATATCATTCTCTTCTGATAATAATCATGGCCTCTTTGGGATGCCTTCTCTCCTCTCAAGGGCTTTCCTTACCTTTCCTCACACTAAGAGTGATCTTGGAGAGTTACAGGGGAAACCCATGCATCCTCCTGGCATTGGGGTATTCTCTTGGACTTGCTGAATCTGTCACTGATGACTGAGACTGGTGCGTCTACCTGCGACCAGGTGTCCTTCAGAGCCTGATGGTTCCCTCATCTACCTCTCCTGGTTCCCTGAGGCCTGCTGGTGATTCCTACTTAGAATCCAGCTGGCAAGGTCTATTCTGGAAGAAAAGTAAGAAAATAGCTTCCTACTCTAGAAGGACCTTAAGCCTACCCTAGTGTCTGTCCCCTGCTGAAGTTCTGGTCCTCCAGGCACGGGAAGAGAGAAGGGAGGACACCAATCTGACCTCCTGGCTGTCTTCTTTTCTCAGAGGCTGCCCTTCCCCGACTCTGGCAATGCTATGACCCCTTCCCTTTCTCCTTACCTGACAGGTATGATTCTCCTTTCACAGTCCATGATTTAGATAAGCAAACTTGATGATCAGATGCCACCATGCTTGGCCCCTGATATGCAAAGACCCAGCTTTGGGAGTTAAGACAACATTCTTTGCTCCTTCTCATGACAAAGTCTGGCTCCTGAAAAAAATAAAAGGGGCATCCATTGACTTTTCTTTTCTTTTCTTTCTTTCTTTCTTTCTTTCTTTCTTTTTTTTTTTTTTTTTTTTGCCTTGCTGCTTAGCATCAGTGTCTCCTTCCCCTTTCTTGACAGGGGCTCTGTGCAACCAGACACAAGGTTCTGCCATGGTGTGAGTTTGATTACAGCTGAAAGATCAGATATCCAATTTGATCTTACAGACTCTTCGCTCCCAGATCATGGAAAAATGTGAAGCTCCTGGCAAACTCTGATTCTTGCCTAATTTATGAATCTGTTATGAGCTCCCAAATATCCCTCCTCTAAGTATTTTTTACTTAGTTAGATTCAGTTTCTGTTGTCTGCAACAACATGCCATTTTAGCACATGCTTTCAGATTATCATGTGACTATAAACTAAAAAAAATTGCTTTTGAAAATTCCAAATAGAGCAATAACTTGCCTACTTCTTACTGATTCTACTTTTTCCATGAAGTGATTAATTCTTCTGTTTTAACTGGAGTGGGAGGAGGTATTGGGGCCGCTAGGAATTAGGGATTATCAGGAGCCATATACATTAGTTTAATATGGCAGAAATATTATTCTCGCCACACATTTTGGGAAGTTTCTGGATGGCCTGGAGCAGCATTATTCATCAGAAGCATAGGAACACACAGGGCTATAACTTGAGCTATAATAATTGTTACTTATGATACTGACCAATTTCTCTACCAAAAAGTGTTGCCCGTTTCAATTGATCTGTTCAGCATATGTGTTATTTGCTGTAGACACTAAAAAAAGTAAAGCAAATATATTAGTTATCTATTGCTGTGTAACAAATTACTCCTAAAATTACTGGCCTTAACATACAACAAACGTTTATTACACACATAGTCTTTCTGGGTCAAGAATTTGGTAGGAGTTTAGCTGGGAGGGTTTGACTTGGAGACTCTCACGAGAGACATGAGACGGTGAAGATGTCAGCTGGGGCTGCAGCCATCTGAAGGCTTGACTGGGACTGGACGATCTGTTTCTTTAGTGGCTCATTCACATTACTAGTAAATTGGTGCTGGCTGTTAGCAGGAGATCTCGCTTCCTCCTCACATGGGTGTCTCCATAGAGCTGCCCGACTTGGGCAGGTGGCTCCCTTCAGTGTGAGTGATCCAAAAGACCAAAGCAAACACTGCAATGCCTTTATGAACTAGCCTTGGAAGTCATCCAGCCTCACTTCTGCTATATTCCACTGGTCACACAGTTAAACCCTGATGCATTGTGGGAGGGTGCAAATGTGAGGAGGCAAGGATCACTGGGAGCCACCTGGCTTCCTAACAACTGAGGTTTGCTTTAAGATGGTATGAACAGATGACCCAGTAGATGATTTACAGCGACCCATGCACCATCATCAAATTCACTGCTCTGGCAGTGAAATTTGCTATAATATATACTCTGTGGAGAAACCTTAAGACGAGGAGGAACTCAAATGTTTCACAACTGGAAACACTCTTATTCACAGCCTATTCACCTTTCCTTAATCTTAGAAAAGTAAGCCCCCTCTGTCACTTTGTTAGGTCAGGTGTAAATATTTAGAAATCCATTCTTGGTAAGCATCTGAGAGGGTGATGTGTCTTAGCTGTCACTACCACCTCAGCCAAGATATCCTCTAGATATTGTCTTGCTAGTTTTCTTTAGTTAGTAGATAGTTTGTCATTTTGACTTACTGAGAGAAGAAAAGGAAGATTCAGGAGGAGCCACAAAGCCCTTCCAAAGTCTTTATTTTAGATAAAGACAGTCCTAGTTTTTGTTCACAAAAATCATGCACGTAATCATGTCCATGTAATCATCCCATGTTATAACTGGAAAAGATCTTAGCGGTAATGCATTCTAGCTCCATTCTCTTATGGAGGAGGAAGCCGATGTCCTAAGCAATGAGGAGATTTGTCCATTCATCCATCAGACAGCTCATTAAGTGCAAACCTAGAATCCAAAGTCTTGATTCCTGGTCCATTGTATTTCATAGCATTCCATGCTGTTTCTAAATCTTCTTTTCAGCAATTTTCTGAGGTAAAATATTCTGCCTGTATTGCAAGTTTACTTTTTCTTTAAAAAACTTTTTTGATGTTTTTGTTTATTTTTGAGCGAGAGAGACAGAGTGTGAGTGGAGGAGGGGCAGAGAGAGAGGGAGACACAGAATCTGAAGCAGGTTCCAGGCTCTGAGCTGTCAGTGCAGAGCCTCATGCGGGGCTCAAACTCATAAACCACAAGTTCATGACCTGAGCCGAGGTCAGACAGTTAACCCACTGAGCCATGCAGGCGCCCCTCAAGTTTTCTGATGTAGGTCAGTGTCTTTTTTTAGGAAGTCATTAGTAATTATTTTGGAATCAGAATCTATTTTGAGAATTCGGTGACAGTTACTGGTTCACTTCCAGAAACATGCATGTACTCATACACACACAACATTTGGTGTAAAAATTCAGGGAGTATGTACCACCTGAATGACATCCTATGGGAGTGTGCAAGTCAGGTCAAAAAACTCTGTTTAAAAGTTTATTTATAAATGTTGCTTTAAATATTAATGCCTTCTGCACTTCCAAAATTATACTGTAAAAATATTCTTGATGGGCTTTGTCTCCCAGCATTTAAGCAATGTTCTGATTTAGATTATGCTTCTTCCTTTAGAAAATTTGTTATCTTTTGGCTTCTCAACTTGCAATGATTTTTCCTCAAGCCCTTGAAATTTTTTTTTTAATCCATATCCCAAAGAGTTCTATTTCAGGTCTATCTTTGTCTAGGGAAACTGTCTTTATTTTATTGGATTGAGAATATTTTTGTTTTATAGATTATGTAATATTTGAAAGATTGTAAGGTTAAATCCACCACCTGTGGCCCTCTCCCCACTGTGCGTCAGGCATTATATCATCACCACATGACAATCAAATCAGAACTCAAAGTCTGCACTGACAGCCTCAGTTGTGGGGTCATGTTTAAGTTTACCACTTAATCCAGAAATAGACTTCTTCGGGTTGTTCATCTAGGTCATTCATTCTGACATTCAACTAGATGACTATTTCATATTTTGTCCTCCTTCCTCAAATTCCAATATCCCTCCTCCCGTCCTCATCTTGGCTGAATACCTTATTTTCTATTTCACCAATAAATTGAAGTAATCTGAAGAGAACATTCACTAGTTACTATCACCACGGTTAGGATGAGCGAACTGCCAAGGTCAATCTCTTCGCTTGTGCACTCTTAATCCTTCTCTCTACTTAAGGATGCAGCCCAGCAAACTCCAGCTTTTCTTTTCATACTGGATTGTTCGCATCAGCATACAACTCTATGGCAATCTCATTCACTGTAAAACAAAGAACTCTCTTGATCTCATATACCCTTTAGCTATGGTCAGATTACTCTCCACCCAGTTACAGGAAAAGTCCTTGAAAGAGATGTCTCTACTCTCAGTGTTCATTCCAGCTCCTCTCATTGTCTTTTGAATCCACTCCAACCAGGATCTCACCCCCACCATCCTGTGGAAAAGGCTCTCATCAAGGTCACCAGTGAATGTCATGTTGGTTACAACAAGGACTTGCCCAGCCTCAGGTGTGCTATCTTTTGCCCTTCTGAGACCTATCTCCGCCCTGCATATTTGTAAACACCCAGGTTATCACAAAGGGAAAGAAAGAGATTTTACCTAAGTGGTCCCCAAATTTGATAATGCTGCATGTCTAGCTCTCTAGCCCCTATTTTATACAATGCAATTATATGAGATAATTGAGTCCATTTGATTGAAAATGTAAACTTGTCTGGGTCAACCCATACAAAGTGGTGTATCGACAATTATCCAGTAACTTTGGATTGCTTAGGCAAAGAGGTAGAATAACTGAGACATTCTGCACCTCCCCCTCATCCCTCCCCATCCTTTCTGCCTCAGTTGGAGCTATTTGGCCTTGAAGGATTTGAGTGATTATCTCTGCGTTTGCTTTCCATTTTCCTGGGGAGAGGAGCTCAAAGTCTAGAATGTCACATATTTTACTTCAAAGGAAAACCCTCAGCATGAGAATGGAGTCTTAGGAGCTGAGCAAGCTGCACCCTGTCTCAACAGACAGCAACCACAATGGTGTCTCCATGGGCCCTGGGAGAGATAACTGCTCATTAGCCTCCCAGAGGAGGCTCAGAATGGACAAGACAGTGGTGGGCTCTGGGGGATGGAGGAGAGGCATTCCTAATAGATCTACATTACAAGTGACTGCTTTATAAGTGACTCAGGATTTATTGCAGTGGGATATGTATGTCTTCCTCACCAACCAGGAGGAGAGAAAAGGATCTCAATCCATCTTTTAAGAACTCAGACTATTTTCTTCTTTGTCTCCTCATGGGGCATTCTCCATTCTATCTCCTTCCAGAATGAAAGGTTCATTTATTTCCCTAGATAAGGTCTGAATAAGGGCAAGATATAATTTAAATGCAGTCAGGCTTAAGATAAATCAGTCATAAAGAGGCAATTATTTTATATTAAATCTGTGTCTTTTCTAAAAAGGAATTTGTATTTATCAATTAACTCATTTTCACCATTTAATTTTTCTAAAGGAGATCATGAACTTAAAAAAAAGTCACTGTTTTTTTTTTTTATGTTTGTAGCAAGATTTAGATAGCTTGGGGGTTCATATCATATTATAGTCATGTTTTTCATCAACATTTTCCAAATGATATTAAGAAATACTGTAGATCTAATTTTTTTCTTTAAACATTCAAAGGCTCATGCTACATTTTTGTCATACATTTCAGCTATTAGATTAGTAATAGGAATGCAGAGCAGGCAACTGAGCACAGCAAATAATCAAACGTCATTTGTAATCAGACAACTTTGAATTTCAAGCCTACCACTGAATGATCTAAGACTTGCGACTTAATCTCGTAAAGTCTCAATGTCCTCAACCATAAAATAGGGATGCAAAATACATCTAATTGTAGCAAGTCTCAGTTTCTTCAACCAGAAAATGGGGATACAGGTGGCAAATAATTATAGTGAATATCTATTGCTTTTGCCTACCACGCATTTCTTTTTTTCTCAGCAACTGTTCTTAGTCTGTTCTTGGCCAGTGAGGTCCGGGTAGAACTTGCCTCCCTCTAGGCTTGGGGTTGGGCATGAGACTCACAACTGCCAATCAGAGCACCATATTTCCATGGCCACAGATGGGTGATATGTATGTGTCCTAAGCTGGACCAGTGACTCCTGCCAATGCTACTGGAAAATCAGTGCACATTCTCCAAGAAGACTGCTCAACTGATAGGATGTAAGCCTACGGCTGTGGTTGTCTATTTTTGCCACCCTATAAAAAAATCCTTCTTGAGAATGAAATCAACATAAAGAAAACCAAAGCCAAAAAAAAATTTTTTTTTTAATGGAGAAAGACCGCATCCTAGAGATATCATTTGAACTTCTGGCTCCAGCTATGTCCAAAGTGCAATACAACTTTACATTTCTTAATAGTGTACACAAAAAAATCCCATATTTTCAAAAGCCAACTTGCAGTACTTTTCTGTTACTGGTAACCAAAATAATCCTGAATACAGCAGATATTGGCACCTAAAGGTGGGGAGTCACAAGGGATTAAACCTAAAAGATGAAACTGGCTATGTCAGGATGGAAGATGGAGTGCGAGTCTTCCTAATCTCCTGTCCAGAATGTTGGTAATCCCTGCATGTGGTGACAAAGTTTAGTCTTGTAGACATTGGTAACCTCACCCAAAATTTGCAGCCCTTTGCCTTCCAGACATATGTTAGAATTGAATTTTATGGCCCCTGTGATTGGGTGGAGCCATGTGACCTGCCTGTTATGGCCAATAAATTTTGAGTGGTATTGAGCACTTAATGCTGGTGTGAGATTTTCCAGAACACTCCTGCACTCACATGGCAACCAACAATGTTCAAGATGCTGGCTTCTTTTCAGCCTGGATTCCTGAGCATGGATGATGTATGGACCCTCCACCCACCATTGGTGACCACCAAAGACCATGAAACATGAGGAAGAAATAAACCTTAGCAGTTATCAACCACAGAGATTTTAGAGGTGTTGGTTAATGCAGTGTAATTTAGTTGTTCACGGCCGATGTGCCTACTATATCTTAGGATTTAAACCATATTCCTATCAAAGCTCAAGCCTTAAGTGACTTGGTAGAAAATATCAGGATTATATCTTGCAGGTTTCAGTGTGGCCCTACAAGAAAGAAAAAGCTTTCTACAAGGTGACCCATCTGAAAGCATGATGGGGAAAACACAACTTTGTGAGAGACCTTGTTAGCCTGTGGTCAGCAGTGCTAGATGGCAGCCAGTCAGGTATTCATCAGTTTTGAAGGCTTGACAAAATTAAATTCTCTTTCTGAAGTTACAGTCAATGCAAGCAAAGGTAGGGAAAAAGCTAGCAACTCAGGGGGAGACAAGATTAGGATCTTGGAAAAGCCTGATCCCTGGTTGGTTGAGAGCTCCCACCTAACAGAGAGTGACTATCAGATTTCACCGTGCTGAGTAATCCACTGGACCAGCTTCTGGGAACAAGGGGCAAACTGGCTGTGCCTACTCACCTAGTCTATTATTTAGCTTTACCCAGGACAAAGACCAAAATGAGAAAAGAGAGCTGCTGCTAAGGAATAGAAGCTTGGAAGCCTGGTCTGTATTGAAGGTACCATAACTCCACCAAGGTTTGTTCAAACAACATGACATGGACGTTAAAAAGCTTGGGTTCTATGATTGGATAAAGAAGATGCAATATATACATACATATGTGAGGGAATACTCCTTGGCCATAAAAAAGAATGAAATCCTGCCATTTGAGACAACGTGGATAAATCTAAAGGCTATTGTACCAAGTGAAATAAGCCAGACAAATAAAGACAAACACCATATGATTTCACTCACATGTGGAATTTAAAAAAACATTAAAAAAAATTTTTAATGTTTATTTTTGAGAGAGAGAGAGAGAGAGAGAGAGAGAGAGAGAGAGATGGAGCATGAGCAGGGAAGGGGCAGAGAGAGAAGGAGACACAGAATCCGAATCAGGCTCCAGGCTCTGAGATGTCAGCACAGAGCCCGACGCGGAGCTTGAACTCACGAACCGTGAGATCATGACTTGAGCCAAAGTCAGACACTTAACTGACTGAGCCACCCAGGTGCCCCTAAAAAACATTTAAATGAACAAACAAACAAAAAGCATAAACAGACCCATAAATACAGAGAACAAACTGGTGGTTGCCAAAGCAGGTGGGTAGAGGGATGGGCAAAATGGGTGAAGGGGAGTGGGAGATACAGCCTTCCATGAATGAATGAGTCACGGGGATGAAAGGTACATCATGGGAATACAATCAGCAGTATTGTGATAGCATTGTATGGTGACAGACGGTAGCTACACTTGTGAGCAGAGCATAACATGTAGACTTGTCCAGTCACCTCATCGTACACCTGAAACTAATGTAGCATTGTGTGTTACCTATACTCAATTTAAAACACACACACACACACACACACACACACACACACACACACACATCTACATTCTGGAATCAGTTTGGCTGAATTCGATCATGTCACTAGCTGTGTGACTTTGGGCAAGCTATTTAACTTCTTTCTGCCTCTATCTCCTTCCCTACAACAGAAGGATGATAACAGTATTTACTTCATGTGGTTCTTTTGAAGATTTAGTTAAAATAATATACATAAAGAGCTCAGAAGAGTGCCTGAACATGAGAGGCACTCAGCAACCATGTTAGGTGCTCTAATTACTATTAGCCAAGATAATGGACAAATAACTTGAAGCAACTGGAATTGCCAAAGGAACATAAGCTGGGCCTTCAAATGCTTTGTAATTGGCCTTGCAATTGCTCAAGCCCTAAGATGAGAGGTCCCAAACACACACAAACAGGAGGTGGGCTGCCATAGGAATGAATGCAGCCTCTGGAGGGGAACCTCTTCCCTAAGATCATCTCACATGGGGCCACAATGGACAGTGTACAGAAGAGGGCCTTTTAGAGAACAGAACTGGGGCAGCCAAACCGACTGATCATACAGCTCACTCCACTGGCGGGGCAGCTAGGACAGGCTATTCTTGTCCAGCATGAAATATCGCTGGTTTTAAATAGTGGCCACTGTATGTTGTTTTGTTTTTTCCTTTCCTAGATGAAATATTTTTATTGCAGTTACCCTGTTTTTCTTCCACCATTGAATATTGGATGTGATTTGGATTCGCCAAGGTGAGGACCAGAGCTGAGTTTGGTGATAAGGGTCAAAGTGAATGGAACTGCTTTGATTAATAGAGGGAGAGAAAAATAGGTAGGTTTCCTGGGCATGGAAAGGCACGGAGAGGCTGGCAAGATAATGTGAGGGTGTGGGCAGTGTATGGAATAAAGAAGTCCTGAAAAAGTGCGTAGGGGTGGGTAGAAGACAAGGAGCGGGGAAAGAGGGCGAAAATGGAAAGAATGAGACTGCCTAAAAATCCATTGAAATGGTTACCTCCCCCAAGGAAACCCCCCTTCTATCTCCCCAACACTTTTGGTGTGTCTGCTGCTCCCAAATGCCTTGTGAGTAGATTTTTGTGGAGATCAAGGAAAGGCTCGGTGGTACCTCTGGGTCAACATGGTCACAACATACGGATGGGCATAACTGAACAATTAGGTGCAGAAGCCCTCAAATCCAAAACAACTATCTCCTAACTCTTAAGAGTTCATAGAAACATAAGAGGAGCTGCTCAACCGGCCACGGAGTGTGGAATGGGGTTTCTAGCCCATCTTCTCCGGATATTAAGGGGCAAGGAGGCCTCAGCTGACAATGAGTTTCATGTTTTGTCAGGTGTCGAAAGCCTTGTTGAGATGGGAATGAACATTTCCAGGACACGCATTTTCAGAGTGCCAAACAGTGAAATCGGGAGTGAAAAGCACTTGTGTTTGTATAGCACCTCAAAGTTGATAAAAGCTTCAGAGCTCTTCAGACTGCCTGGAAGTCGGTCGACTCATGTCTGGTTTGGGTGGGCAATGCAGCCTGGGATCATTTCCTTGTCTTTTCTCCTTTCTAGTATTTCCATTTGTCTTCGGGTTTCATCTCCGGCCCCAGAGGAGTCTTTCAAGCTTTCCTATACAAACAGCTGACTGATCATTTCCATCAGGGTTGACAAGTTCTTAGACTTAAAGGTGAGTGGGGTGCAAGTTGCCCTGGCTGAGCCGACAGTCCTCTCAGCATGGGACACACAGTCATCTGGTCTGACTCTGCCAAACCGCTGTGTGCAAGAGGAGGAGTGGGCTATATCACTGGGGGCCAAGAGCTGGCGGTGCTCTGCCTCCACTACCATCCTGGGTCTCTCTAGCGTCTGGCCGAGAGCACAGTGCTTCTATTTGGATTGGCTTCCACTACCCTGAGAGAGGCATAAGAAATGCATCTCATACCCTGTTATCTGGGACCACTGGGGGATCTGGCGCAGGGATTAAGAACAATTACCAGGGAGCCTTGTTCAAGAGGAAATCCAAGCCTGCCTTCAACCCCTACACGGGCAGAGCTCCTTATACAATTACAAAGCATTTCCATGAACACTGGAAACTCTAACCAGCTTCCACTTAATTGGCTTGCCAGGCCCGCTGACCCTCTCCATCCCCTCCGTAAAACACCCTGGCTAAGAACCATAGCATACCCAACACTCTTGACTGAAAACTGACTCTCTTGTACAGGGTCTTTGAAACTCTAGGCTGAGCTCCACGAGCGTGCTATCAAAATGACTGTGTAGTTTGCACCCAGAGTTTAAAAACAACAGAGGGGTAAAAAAGATTAAAAAAACAAAACAAAACATCAAAGTGCATGACACATTGTAAGGGTTAGCTGTGTTTTCTGAAATTTTAGTTAGACAGGTATGCATGTGTTTGTATTTGTATGAGGTGGTGTGTGTGCAAGTGTGTGTGCATGTGTGTGTGTGCATGTGTGTGTGTGTACTGGGCTGCACTAGCAAACGCCTTTCTCTCTGAGTGTACATTCACAGAATTTGAAAGCTGCTGCTCTAACAGGCAGGCCCATGAGCATCTGTTCCTACCAGTTGTGTGGCATACTTTCCAAGAGTTGTAGTTATTTCTAGATTTATTTTTACTGTTGTACTTGATAAATTTATATTAGTACTTACACTAATTTAAATTAATTAATTTAAAGCAGATGAGCTATGAATGTAAAAAGGCAGAGAGCTGTTTCCATAAAAATAAAGCTGAATGATAAGGCGCCTGGTTGGCTCAGCCGGTTAAGCTTCTGACTCTTGATTTTGGCTCAGGTCATGATCTCACGGTTCGTGAGTTCGAGCCCAGCCTCAGGCTCTGCTCTGACAAGCCGGAGCCTGCTTGAGATTCACAATCTCCCTCTCTCTCTGTCCCTTTCCTGCTCATGATCTCTCTCTCTCAAAATAAATACATAAACTTTAAAAGAATTAGAGGGGCACCTGGGTGGCTCAGTTGGTTGAATATCCAACTTTGGCTCAGGTCATGATCTCACAGTTCATGGGCTCCAGCCCCATGTTGGATTTTGTGCTGACAGTGCGGAGCTTGTTTTGGATTCTCTGTCTCCCTCTCTCTCTGACCCTCCCCTGCTTGTGCTCTCTCTCTTTCTTTCTCTCTCAAAAATAAACATTTAAAAAAATGAAAAAAATGAAAAAATTAAAAAAATTAGAGCTGAATGATTTGGAAATATGTCATAAAATGAGTTGCTAAAAATAATTGTGCTATCAAATTAAGTTTGGGTAAGACCAGTGTAAAAAAAAAAATCAGTGACAATGTTTTAAAAATGCAGGAATCGCAATTCATATAGTTTTACAAGGGTCTTTAAGTTGTAGCTTCTCTCAAGAAATGGATTTGGGCAAGAAAGGCCGTGGGGGAAAATCCCAGCAGCAAATCCACACTGAAAGAAGAGGCCTATGTCCTAGAACAAAGCTTGGTCAGTAAATGTACAGGTCTATGTGTTAGACCAAAAAAAAATCTATAGTATATATTTATCTATTTCTATGATTCTTTGATATAACGGAACTTTTTAGTTAACACATCATCCCTTCAGGTGCAACCACGCTGGATAAAACATGGCTTCTAATAAACATTTGTCTCATTTGATCCAGAAAGGCAGGCAATGCAAATATCAGTATCCCCATTCTGCAGATGAGGAAATTGAGGCCAGGGAGTGAGTATCGGCAAAGTTAGGCTAACGGGGGAAAGTGCGGCAAGCCTTAGAAGTTTAGTGATTTTTTCAACTGCACAATGATCTATTCTATGCTATATACATTTTAAAAAGATGTTCATTTTCTTATTTCTGTAATGTCAAAAATGTAAATAAATTAACAAAAGTCTTCTCCTCCAGTTAATGATGTCCCTGGTGAGGGAGGACTTATCAGCATTATGGCTCCATTTTTATTATTATATTATCTATGTCCGTATCTTATTTTTCTTATTTTTCTACTACAAACTACTTGGCTATGTGACAATGAGCTTTAAATATGACTAGTGTCATTGATAGATATCAAAGCACAACAAACCAACAAACAATTACACTGCACAGAGATTAATCCCATAGCATGTGATACTAGTTCATTGATTCATTCAATGACTATCTATTAGCTGTCTACTATGTTCCAGGTACTGTTCTAGTTACACTGGGGAAGCAGGGAAGAGTAGAATGAACGTGAACTTGGACTTGGAACACCTAGGTTCAGGTCCTGGCTCTTTCACATACATAACTACTTGTCTACCACAACAATAATTAACGACTATCTACTACTTAGATGTCAGAATGTCAGATTTGTTGTTTGATTAAGTTTGTAAAATATTGAGGGGGGGGGTTACAAATCCAAGCAACTAAATTCATACAATTTTACAAGTGCCCTTAAGTTGTAAAATTTCTTTAAAGAAATGGATTGTTCAAGAGAGTTAATTGGCACCTCCGTGAGCAAATCTACCAACTACATGTCTAGACATTGAGAATTCCATGATACACAGGACTCACTAGGAAGATGACTGTGAATGAGATGCCCAGTCTGCCCCCATGGAGCTACAATCTAGGAGGGAAGACAGATTTTAGGTAAATAATCACACAAGTAATTATAACTGTGATAGATCTAGGAAGGGCAAGGTCAGGACTGGGGAAGCACGTAGGAAACTAGAGTGCTCAAAGTCACTTTCTTGAGACTATCTTTAATCTCCTTCCTCATCCATAAAATGGAGATGGATGTAATTGTCCTTCTTATTGTCTTTTAAGGGCTTTCATGAGGATCAAATTAGAAACTGAATATGAAAGTGCCCTACACGTGTACAAATATTATTAGAAATAGTCTATTGCACAGCCCATGTTCTAATGGTACTTAGTAAACATAAGACAATAGAAAGGAGGGATAGAGTAAGAAATATTTATGGGAGATGAAGTCAATTACTTGGAAGAAAATGCATCATATACTTGAATAGCTAGAACGTTTAGAAACTTACCTTTTGTTTGTTTTTGCTTTTGACCAGAGCTATCGCTTGTTGAAATTTTTTTTCCAAATCCGCTAAGGATGTTCCTTCCCCCTCATGCCCTTCACACCTGCTTGCTTCTATACTCAGTAAGGGTTGAGTTTTATTCTCAATTTACAACACTGCTCAAGATATCTCCAGATATTTGTACTGAGACCCTCTCCTAAGAGCTCTGTGTCAATGTAACAGATGCCATCTTGGCTTTTCCCCATTTCCCCCCAGTGTTAGTCTTATCTTTCCTCCCTTATTCTTGGCAGGTGACCTCCCACTTCACACACACACAATCCTATTTTTCCTAAAAAGACTGATGCTTCATGGACTGCAGGAGTTCCTTCCTCCTCAAAATAACAGCTCAGGGTCCTCTTTTATTAAACCTGTCTCCGAAGTGCCTTATTTCATTTCTGAGGCCCATCCGAGGCTCAACTCCAGCCTTCATTCTTCATTTGTCTTCTAGAGTTTTCCCTTGAGTCTGTGCACAGCTGGTCTCCTCTATTTTGGAGGAAGACTAGCTCCTGACCCCACTGCCTCTTCAAACCACCATACAATTTCTCTCCCTCCCATCTCTGCCATTTTCTTGGTGAGTCCTCCACACTAACCACCTCCTCACCACTTGTTCCTTCTCAGCCTTGTTCCCACCTCTCCTGCTCCTGCAATTGCTCTCAGGAAAGGCTCCATGACTCTAACAACAAACCTAATGGTGTTTTCGTCAGTCCCCCATACCCCTCCATGAGAAGAGCAAGATTGTAGGAAGGGGGAACCAGAGATTCAAGAAATGCAAAGGGTCAGAAAGGAACTGACCGGATTAAGAGTGCAGGTTCATTCACCCTGTGTTCCTTTCTCTCTCTCTTCCTTGGAGCTGTCATCAGTGGTTCCTCCTGTGCATGATCCTGTGTTCTCCATCTTCAGTCCTGGCCTTTCTTTAGTCCCTAGGACCCATTAGAACTCTGAAGTTACAACATAATGTAGTTTCTGAATAGACTGAACAACTTATATGGCTTTCAAATGTTCTCTCTATTATGTCGTCAAAACTTTGGGACTTAATTAAGGCACACCACCCAAGGCTTATGAGGCTCCTCATCCCATGAAAGCCTATCGAGTGCTTGCTTCCAGAAGGTAAAGAGCTTTACTTAGGAATGCATGGGGGGAAAAATGGAACTTGTCTGAATGGAGTAAGTGCTCAAAACACAGGAGGTATTATGAGTATTAATGAGCACACAGCTTAGTGGAGAAACTTCCCCCTCTTGGCTTCGTTAGCCAATCTGCCTGTTTTCTCCATTTTTTAGTAAGCAGGACAAAAATTGGTTATCGGTGATGATTGTCAAAAGAATCCAATAAAAGAGCAAATTACTTTCTCTTCTTACATGCCAGAAATGAGAAAAACCTTGCCCTTGCCTGGCCTCTAGGGGGCCATTATGTGGTCTATTTCTTTTTCTCAACCATCATAATAATGGTGTGAGCAGACTGACCATGCTGTGTCCCATCGCCACCCCTTGGATTGGCCTAAAACCATGTAATCAACCAGTTCTTGAATCAAATGTTTTAGCATTATGGACATGTTCTGAGCCTCAAAATATGGTCTTTGCAAATCGTGTGGACTGAAATTTCTGTATATAGAGAAACACAAGAAGATCTTAATATCCGGTTTCAATGTTCCCACCATGGGCAAACCAGTAAAACTTTGCATATCTCCCTGCAATTACAAAATACCTCCGGTTTAGTTACAAAATGCATTAACGTTTCTTTTGATCAGTTCAAGATTCCAACTTATTTTCTCAGCCAGCTGGAGAATCCCCTAAGGTCTCAGTACTAAGTATAGGTGTGCTTCTAAACAACATCTTTCTTTTTTTAATCTTTTGATACTATAAAGCATTGAGCTGTCCGTATTTCCTTTTTTGCAATGGCCACAAGGAAATTCAAGCTCAAATTTGTAGCCTGATGCTGGTAGCAAAGCATATAACCTACATTCATTAGCAAAATGTAAGGTCTACATTTTATACCTAATTTTATCCTTGGTGTTTTTAATTTCATGTGATTTTGTTTTTACTGTTTATAGCATATGTAATTCTATAAGCTACCACAAATCATACTAAAATAAAATCCAAACTCTTTATTATGGCCAAAAAAAGGCAAGTCTCTCTCATTTTGCCCCTGATCATTACTCTAAACACATCTGCCATCACTCTTCTCCCTGTTCACACTGGCCTATCTGCTGTTCCTTGCACCCACCAAGCACTTTCCTATCTCACCTTCTGTTCCCTCTTCCTGCCATGCTCTTCTCCTCCAAGCTTCACCCTTTCCTTTCCCTCTGCTCCAGTGTCACCTCTTCAGAAAGGCTGCTTCTGGCCACCATGTCTAAAGCAGCGTCCTCTATTCCCTTTGCCTCCTACCCTGCTTTACTTATTTTAGAACATTTATCATAACCTAACTTTATGGAACATTTTATACTGGCGGCCTGAGGGAGAGTGGTTATGAACACAGAACTCGGGAACCACACTGGGTTCATATTCCAACTTTACCGCTTTCCAGTTGTGTGGCCTTGGCCAAATTATTTCACCTCTCTGTGCTCCAGCCTCTTCACCTATAAATGAAAAACATACAAAATAGGGCATAGAGCAACTGTTAGGTATTTCCTTTGTAAATAGACCAATTAAATAATTACTATTTATCATCTAACCTTCGCTTGATCTGTCTTATGCATCACTATGTTTTTAAATTAAAGAACAGTGCCTGACATATGGTTGGTGCTTAATCTGTTGAATAAATTCCCCGTTGGAATGAGGCAAGGGTGTTGAAAATTAAATAAATACATCTTAAACCTGGGGTTAAAGAGAAATAGCACTGGGGTAAGACTTGGAAGACAGAGATTTCACTTCTTGCTTTGCCACTTGGAAGCTAGTTGATTTTAGGCAAAGTAGTTAAAAATGTGCCCAAGTCAACTAAACAAACTGGAATAAGAAAATTCTGTTCTGCTCCAGAGGTTTTGGGAAAGTAAACAAGGCTGCACTTGCTCCATAAATAAGGACTATCTAATGGTCCCAAAGGAGAAAGGGAGGCTGGGTTTATTAAGCACTTCTATGTGGTAGGCTCTGAAATAAGCTCGGGGAATATGCAGACTAAAGACTTCGTTCGCCCTGGGAATATGAAGACAAAAGACTTTAAGAAAAACTTTTTTTTTTTAACATTTATTTATTTTAGAGAAAGAGAGGGCATGAGCAGGGGAGGGACAGAGAGAGAGAGAGGGAGGATCCAAGCAGGCTCTGAGCTGTCAGCACAAAGCCCGATGTGGAGCTCGAACCTACAAACCGCAAAATCATGACCCAAGCTGAAGTCTGACGCTCCACCGACCGAGCCACCCAGGCGTCCCAGAGACGAAAGACTTTTGAATTTATTCCTTATTTTTATTTTTTTTCGGTCAGCTCTAAGGGAACTGACAAAATCACAGGGAAAAAAGTAGATGATTGCTATAGAGTGGTGAGTGCTCTGGTTGGGGTAAGTTTTGGAAGCACAGAAGAGAGGCACGCATAGGTGTGAGCTTCACAATCAAACTTGGAGGGTCAAGTGGAATTGTCTGGGTGAGGAGCGTTATTCCAGACAGGAGTGTGTGTGCAAAGATGGGGAGCTGTTTTCATGTCACATTTCAGGAACTGAAGGTAGTTCAGTATGCCAGGTGAAAGGTGGTTGTGAGAGGAAATGGCCAATGATGCTGCTGACCCGGCAGGCAGGGCCCCATCTTATGGGGTGATGCTAAATTTCTCCTCCTCTTTCTCCCCCTCTTCTATAAAAGTGGGTGAGTATCCTCTGAAGCCCGGAGATTTCTCCTTGCCCTGGCAGCCATCTTTATTCTTTTTGGCCTCAAAGCTGCCTGTTGAGATATAAGCCCTGTGCCTGAGGAAAGCCAACAGCGCTCCTCAGAGAGGAGGTGGGTGATAAGCCAGGTCACCAGACCTAGTCAAATCTTTCTTAGACCAACATGCATTAAGCCTCCCGTGGGCAAAAGGCTGGGGAAGAAGAGAAGGCTGAAGAGAGGGCATGGGCAGAGAAAGAAGGGCAGTCAGAGTTAGGCACAGCCCTATTCTTTTAGATGCCTTTAATCTATTCATCATGTTACCTAAATTATTTCTTTTTTTTTCAATGTTTATTTATTTATTTTGAGAGAAATAGAGAGTGAGCAGGGGAGGGGCAGAGAGAGGGAGAGAGAGAATCCCAAGCAGGCTCCCTACTGTCAGCATGGAGCCCGATGTTGGGCTTGAACTCACAAACCATGATATGACCTGAGCCGAACTCAAGAGTCAGACGCTCAACCAACTGAGCCACCCAGACGCCCCTCCCCAAATTATTTCTTTCATTGCTCTCTCCCATCATGACAGATGGGTTCTACCGATGGCCCCAGTTCTCCACCCATCTCGGCATCTGTGCCCTTTGCCACATAAGCTGGGCAGCAAGAGGTGGAATCTGTTTTCCCCACGCCTTGAACATGCCCTGGCTTGCTTTGAGTGATGGAACGCCCTGGAGGGGCTGGTATGCAGGTTCCAAGCCTAGCCCTCAGTTCCCTGCTGGTCCCCAGCCTCTGCCACAAGGGCAAGTCTGGGCTGACTTCTGCAACATGAAAGGCGAAGAGGGAGGCTGCCGAGTCATTCCCACCGAAGCCATTCTAGGCCAGTGACCCCAGCCCAGCCCCTGCAGAAGCAGGAACAAGTTCACCTGAGGCGGGGAGGGGGAAGGAACAGCACAATTCTAATCAAGGGCTGAAGATAATCTCACTGGCTCATGATGGGCCTTGTTGGTTGGGCTGAGAGTGCAGCAACCCAAGTGGCTTCAGGGCCGATGTGTGGCCAGGTGGTCTTGATGAAAAGGCAGGGAGTGGGAAGGCCCGCTTGCCCTTTAATGGGTATTTTGTGCTTGTCTGGCTGCTGAGCCAGAGATCAGGGAAAATCTCTTAGTGGGGATCCACACCATTCACTTCTCATGCCAGAGCCATTCGCGAGGAGTCTTGTATGTTCCCTTTCTGATCCTCTGATTGGAACTGCTGACTGACCTGTGTGTGCCTGAGTGGCTTTGGATGGGGATGGTGAGCACTCCGGTACCGAAGCACTTTAAAGGGCTGCGGGAGATGTTACTCACGCTGTCCGCAAATCCCTTTGGAGGCACGTGCTTGGACGCCTGGAGCAGCTGGTCTGGAAGTCTCTACAAAGATGGCTGATCTGTGGTGACCCCTGATTGCAAGTCCACCACTGAATTCTCACCCCAGTGAGCTGAGACTGAGTGTGCTGGAAGTAAACTGGCAGAGAGGTAGGGCTTTTTTCTGAGCCTTCCCTCAGGGTGTCAGAAACCCAGGCAGGATGTCTCCTGACAGCGGCCTCCTTGGCTATAGTTTTCAATGGCAGGAGGTGGGGACGCTGTCCAAATTTAACATGGAAAACAGTTCAGATGTGGTTGGTTGGTTCCAGTTAATCACCCTCGTGGGTCTTCAGACGGCTGAAGGCGTTATGGGCCGTCCTTTTCATTAATAGTTTGCGCCCTCACAACTTGCTCCTATAGTTAGTCATTCCCTGGATGGCCAGGCCTGTGGCTGTTTGTGCTTGCTGAGTGTGGGTGGGGCTGGGAGGGGCTCCAGGGGAGGCCAGGCTTCTCCTCACACGCACTCCTTTGCATTTCACAGCATAGGCTTCTTCTAAAGAAGGCATTCAAGGCATCAAACTTTTATTGAGCACCTACCATGTGCCAGGACCGCTGGGCATGGGAATGCAAGGAAGAACACAGTATGATTCCTGCTCACATGTTGCTCAAGGGCACCAGGCCCTCCCCCAGAATGCTCTGTCCTTCTGATTCTCTGGGCATCCAGCACAGCAGCCCTTCTCCCTCTGTGCCCACCAGGCCTCGAAGGTTGGAGTGGGGTTTTTTTCCTTCCCCCCGAAATGGAATGGGAAAATTTTCTTTCTTACATATCCATGAAAATGAAACTTATGTATTTTGCTAATTTTTATCCCATCACATTCCAAAACGTGTGTGTGTATGT
>NW_024412391.1:45556174-45615122 GCF_014898765.1 Herpailurus yagouaroundi
CCCTAGAAAATGTCTTGGGTCATTCTTTGAACAATCTTCTTGTTTCCAAAGCTCCAGATTTGTACTTTAGAGCTTCCTGAAATTAAAGCCTTCATCTCTGGGAAAACCCCAAATAAGGAGACCATCAAGCAATAGTGGATGTCATAGTAGCAAGCATGTGGCCAAAGGATCTTGTGTTGACCCTCATATCACACTAGAGAAATGGCTGCCCACAATATACCACGTGAGGGGCTGCCTTTGGGTGCCTGCTCTCCCCCCAAGATAAGAAGCATTCCCATAATATCTATTACTGTGACAGAATCCTGGGAACTTGCTCCTGGAGGCTTCTCATCACTGTGTCCTGAGGATTGTTACTGCCTTTTATCCTCCTCCCTTCTTATCCCATCTTATCTCCCCCAGATAAAGGAAGAATATAACTGAACATACCCCCACTGGATTTGTCACATAGCTGGCTAATGTGTTGGGTCAGTCACACATTCTTTCAGTCCACTCTACTATCGAGTACTGAGAGAATCAATTTCTTAGGTAATAAAATTAATCTCTTAGCAACCAGATGAGTCTGCATTATCTATAACACAACTGTGCCAAGGCATTTCAAAAAATCTACAAAGCGATGATGAAGTATCTACTCATTATAGGTTAATAAACTGATAGTATAAGACATTTATTCATTTTCATATGAATGTGGTAGCTACCCGTTATCATGATTTATTCTCCAAATTTAGTCTTGTGTGCTTAAATTGAGAAGTTACAACATAAAAGGTTTATCTTTATAGCTGTCACTGGTGTCATATTTATATACATGCTACATTCACCAACACTTTAACAACTGAGTAGCAATATAAATTGAATAACTTTAAAGACTATATATGTTTCCCTCTGGTACAAGTGTACATTCATTTATATTACAAAATCATTTCTTTAAAGGATTGGCTGCAGCAGAATGGAATCCAAATGGGTTCAACCATTGCTCCCTTTTTTTCTACTCAAAGCACACAAAATATCACTTTAGTTTCCTTTCTTATTACTGTAAAAAAATATTAATTGGAAAGGAATGGCAGATGAAAGTATATGCATAATAAATTGATAGTTTGAGAGTCAGCTTTTCACTTACATTTGCCAGATTACTTTTCACATTGTAATATTTCTCTACATTTTTTGAAGACTAAGGCTCTAACATCCTATGTAATACTCATTGTTTAGTGAGTGCTCCAAAGTCAGATGGACTTAGATTTTAAACAGCTGTGTGTCTTCTGAAAGCCACTGAAACTTCTAAACCTCAGTTTTTTTCATCTAATAAGGGAGATTATATGATATGTTACATATTAGATACATGTATATTACATAATAAGGGAGATATGCATATAATATGCATATGTTGTAAAGATCCATGAAATAGTGTATGTAAAACATTAGCAATTAGAGTGCCAGCCAAATAACAAGTACTTAGTAAGTACTAGTCTGTATTATAATTGCTACTATTTAAAAAGTTGGGCACAAAATTCCAAATCAAGCTGTTCACATTTTCCCTATAAGTTCTTTTTTTTTTAAAAAAGAATCTTTGTGTAAACTCAGCAGTTAGTTATATTCTTTTTCTAACCCTCAGATCAACTTAAAGAGAGTTGGAGTCCCTAGAAGTTGCTTCCGTGTAATTTCAGTTTACGTGAAGGTATAAACATTACCGTTAAAGATGGGAGGTCTGTATGGGCATTTTTGGTCACTATTTTTACAGGAAATTTAGGTTTCTTACCTAAGATCACAGAATGAGAGGCAGAGAAGAGATAGAATGGAGGTCCTTTGACTCCTGAGTTAATTTCTTTCATTATCAATTTTCAAATGGCTATTGAGTTAAACTCAGTTAATACGAAGCTCATTTAATAGAACACGGGGTCCTAATAACAAGATCTATTATTAGGATCCTAATAATAGATCCTAATAATAGATCTTGTTATTAGGATCCTAATAATAAGATCTATTTTAATAATAGGGTCTATTATTAGGATCCTAATAATAGGATTTGGGTTCATGTATAGAGAAAACTTTCTTGAAGTTGTACATGTAGTCCTGCTACATTATGTATGTTAAAATACCTTATATAGCATCAACACCCAACAGCTGAATTGCTATACACTGCAACATTTTATATCCTTTTTTAACTCCCTGTAACAAACTAAATATTCTATTTTCTGATAAGGTTAAGCCCCTCCTACTCTCCTCCTGCCAAAGGCAGGGGGAGAAAAGAGAGACAAAACAGATGGGTATGTTTTGATTCATTCAAGGAATTCAGATAAAAGTAGTTGTTAATTCCCAATAAATCAAGAATCCTGTCCTTTTATTTTCAAATCATTTTTAACCCCTCCAGTTGACATTGCATTTCCCTTGCAATGTTATTTATTGCCATCCATGTTGCTAGGCTACTTTGGAGAACAAAATGGAAAACTCTGTGAAGAGTGCTTGGAATACCAAGCAACATGTGACCAGTTCTTACAGAGTGCAGGATGTGTTCATGGTATGTTAGTGGCTCTCAGCATTAGGTCCCCTTTGTTCCTTGTGGTTGACGTAAGTCCGGAGAGTGTACTTGACGATGTTATTTGCATTAGACTTCTTTTTCTCTCTCATAGAATAATGAGATCTTAGAGAAGGCTGAGAAAGAAGAAAGGATTCTGAGGAAGAAGGATATCCTGACTCCTGAGAGTACCTCCTGTCTATTCGCAGAATGAAAACTGGACACACTACTTACAAGCAGCAAGTCTCAAGCAGCACACAGCCCCGACAGAGCTTCAGAGAGACCTGGGCAAGTCATGCCACCTTCCCTGTCTTTCAGTGTTTGCATCTAAGGAATGAAACCAATGCTATCTGCCCTACCTTTCAGGACTGAAATGTGCACAGAAGAAAGCTATTATTCTCACCAGTGGTGGTGTTAGAACAATAAGCCACAGATTAAAAACCAGCATGTAAGGGACTGTTGTCAGAACAACAGAAGAAATGGGGATCTCAGAGGCCATCAAAGGTCAAGAGTAGTATGTGCTCAAAATATGGAGAAGAGAGGGGGGCGGTTTGAGAGGCCAGAGTGCTGTTGGCACTATCTTCATCAGCCCAAAGTCATTGTCAGGCAAACACTGGAGAGCTCTGGTTGAGAGAAGCCACGCACTATGTATACAAGACTAGACTGTAATCGGAGAGCATGCCACATATTCCTGCAACAAAAATGGAACCTGCATCATTGTGTCTCCCTTTGCATCCATTGTGTAATATGGCAAAGGAGTGATTAAGCCCCAGTGTCTGCCTGTGGCTCGAGGTCTATAGTGTCTCCATTTTAATGTGCGTGATCTTGAGTGTAACCCCAGGGCGATCATCTTAAAGGAGCAGGGTTCCCCTCTCCAAGAACATTTGGAGTCCAAACAAACAATTGTGAACCAGAGAAAAATGTTGGGCGAATCCAAAGGAGAGGAGAGGAGACTGTTTCTAAATCGTCTAGATACAAGTACGCACTATATTTTTAAGTAAGTTTTATTAGGCTTCTCTCATAGCAATACCTCTGCTACAAGCAAAGACTTCACATCAACAAATCGTTTACACACAGGAAAAGAACCTGAAGTCAGGTTTACATTTCTAGCCCTAAAGCAAAAACTCTTAAAAAGCACACACACATTTATTCAACACTTGACAAAATCAGACTCACGATGTGCCAGGCATCGTGCAACCAGCACCCTCCTCTTTCCTGGATCTCAAATCTACCAGGACTGCTTCACAGGTAGTTACATCGACAAGATAGGAGAGAAGAGAGGAAAAGGAGATGGAGGGAGGTACACCCTGCCTGTCACAGACCAGAAAGCTTGAGCTAGGTGGAATTGGCATATTCGCAAAGAGACACGGTATTTTCTCGTGTACCTGCTGTTGTTGAGGCAGACCGGCACGGAGCTGAAAGTTTAAAATGTGAGCCCACGCCCATATCTCTCAGCACTTCATGCGCCACTTTGGTACAAAATGAGCTGAAGCCCACCGGTAAGTGAATGCAGTCGAACTTGGGTGGTGAGAGGCAGGGTCGCCCCCCACCCCGTCCCGAGCTTCCCCAGCAGCTTTTCACAGATCTGTAGTTTGGCAAATCTAAAACCTCTTACTTCCACTGAAGATGCTTCTTCCTTCCGTTTTAAAAATTGTGGTAGACTGTTACATAACCCAAAATTTACCATTTTAACCATTTTTAACTATACAGTTCAGTGGCATTAAGTACTTTCACACTGTTGTGCAACCATCACCACCATCTGTCTCTAGAACTTCTTATCAATCTCAAACTGAAACTCTGTACCTGTTAGATAATAACTCCCTATCTCCCATCATTCTAAACTCTATTCAGGGGGCGCCTGGGTGGCTCAGTCAGTTAAGCTTCTGACAGCTCTCTGCCCCTCCCCCACTTGTGCTCTGTCTCTCAAAATTAAATAAATGTAAAAAAAATGTTTGTTTTAATTGAAAAAAATTTTTAATGTTTATTCAATTTTTGAGAGAGAGAGAGAGCGTGCGAGAGAGCGGGGGAGGGGCAGAGAGAAAAGGAGACAGAATCTGAAGCCGGCTCCAGGCCCAGAGCTGTAAGGACAGAGCCCAACGTGGGGCCCCAACCCACCAACCATGAGATCATGACCCTAGCCGAAGCCAGACGCCCAACTGACTGAGCACCCAGGCGTGCCCCCCCCATTAAAAAAAAATTTATTCATATTGTAGGGGCGCCTGGCTGGCTCAGTAGGTTAAGCATGCAACTCTTGGTTTTGGCCCAGGTCATGATCTCACAGTTCATGAGTTTGAGCCCCACATAGGGGGTCTGCACTGGCAGCTTGGAGTGTGCTTGGGATTCTTTCCCCATCTTTGACTGCCCTTCCCCCACTTGCCCTGTCTCTGTCTCTCTCAAAATAAATAAATGAACTTAAAAAAGTCCATTCATATTGTAAATGATGTCTTTTGGTATTTTTTTTTGTAAATGACACTTCATATTAGATATAGTTTTGATCCCCAATTGATCCCCTATATTATTGTCAAAAAAAACCCCACATTTTTCGATGCCCTTATGTGCTGGTGCATGAGATGCTGAAGAAGGCCTCTGGAATTTTTATTTTTCATTACAGAACTGAGTCTTCACCAGATACATTAAAACAGAAAACTAGAGTGCCACTAGAGTGGCAATACTTGAATTCTGCTTCCTGTCACTCCTAAGTGGCTTCTAAAAGGGACAGAGTGTAGCCAATTGTGACCATTGACTATGCCTGCATATATCATGTCATAGACTCTCCTGCCCAGCAGTGGGGCGCAGATCTCAGAGGCCTGGGCTGGAAAAGATGCCAAAAATATCTAGCGCCACTCCTGCTCTTAGATTTATTTTTCCACCCTTTATTCCTCCAAATTCCAACATGCCAGACAGACACCCCTACTTTCCTTAAGATCCATTCTCTGACAACCCATCCCTTACTAGAATTTTTTCCACTGTCACTGCATTATTTCCATACAGCCCAATATTCAAAATGACTGCCTTCTACATTCTCACTGTGCACTGAATTAGCCATGCCTTGATGCCCTTAAAAATTTTAAAAATATTACAACAGATTAAATGTACAATTTGAATCAGCATAACTTTAGGAACTGTCTCCTGTTCAAAATGAGATTGTCCATTTTAGTTCACAGTTAACTAACCATGTCTTCACTTGTTCCCTCATTAATACTTACAAGCATTTATTAGACACCATCTATGTGTCTGTTGCTTTGCCAGGCACAGGAGATCCAAAGATACTTAAGTTACAATCCAGTGGAAAGACAAACAGAAACATCTAGCCAAAGCCCAGCATAGCTCCGTGGAAGACGTGCTTTGTGGAAAACAAAATGCAGTGGGAGTCAGTAGAAGGCATCGTGATGTGCCATCGCAGGGTTCACAGAGGATGTGACCCTTGAACTGATCCCTGAACAAGGAAGAGAGAGTTGCTTAAGAGACAAGGGAGGGAAGGTGTTCTGTGCAGAACAGCCTGTTTACAGACACGGAGTCTTCCTGGTGGTCACAAGGGGATGGAGGAGGGTAAGAGTTAGGAGCAACTGAACCTGCCAGTTTGAGAGACTAGGTAGATGGTGACTATGTTCATTGTTACCTTACTGCAACTAACATCTTCAGTTTTAATAGTGGTTTAAAATGAGCTTTCACATAGACATACCTTCTGTTATTTTTAATAAACCTCCATGAAATACTGTCTTGAGTCCAAGTTATAGAGGTATATGACTATAGCAACCGATACCTTCACTTCATAGAACCACTAATTTATGACTTTTACACTAACTTTTTATTTTGGAAAATTTCAAAGCTATAGCACTTTTGAAAGGATAGTACAATGAGCAACTGTATACCCTTTCTTTAGATTCAACTACTTTGTTTAGATTTGTCAACATTTTGCCACATTCTTTTTTTTCTCTGTCTCTGTCATTACTGAGCCATTTGAAAGTGAGTTGCACTTATTAATATACTTCAACCCTAAAGGCATCTTCTTAAAGCAAGGACTTTTCCCTATATAACCAGAGAATCATTATTGTTGGATTTTGTTTCTGTTTCTCATGATTATATTCAAGTTAAACATTTTTGGTAAGAATACTAAAAAAGTGATGTTCTGTACTTCCCCACCATATCATGAGGCATAATGACAGTTTTGCTTATTACCAATGATGCTAATTTGGACCACTTGGTTAGTTGATATCCTTCTATTCTCTCCATTGTAATTCATAAGTAATCTGTATGACAATGATTTGAGACCATGAAACATATTATTCAGTGGGTTAAGCACCTGTTGATAACTCTTGCCTATCAATAATTATATTAGTAGGCCTTAGTTTTAAATTAATTATAGCTCCTCCATTCCAGCATTTAAAGTCAGATATAATTTTTTGCTGTTGTTGTTTGTTTTCTAAAAATTTGAGACCAAAGAAGATCATCCAACTCTATGAAAATATTTCTCATGAAATAGAGCACATGTTAGGAAAATGGCCAAAAAAACATTGTACAGCTATATTTTATAAATCAACATGTATTTTTTAAAAAGCATAACTCTTGCACAAGATTTAATATTGTCCATGATGTTCGGCTTTTGTAGTTTGTGGAAAAAAACACTGTAATATGTCATTTAACATCATAAAGGAATCTCATATCTGTCCACTGATAACTCATTGGCAATACACAGCTGTTAAGAGGCAGCTCAGGAAAGAAAAAAAAAAAAAACTCACAAGCCAACCATCTGACTTTAATTAGGAAAGAGAATAGTCCCCAAATGTACAAGGATGAGGTCTTTTGCAGGTCAAAGTATTATAGTGGAACTTGAAAAGAGGTAATATAATGGCCCTGTATGTGAAAGTTAGCTCATGCTTTACAGGATTTATAATATGGAGACACGGTCCCCACCCTTTCCTGAAAACAAGTCAGCCTTTGCTATAGCTACAATAAACACTCATCTAGGCCCCCAAATCCATGTTTTCTAATTACTAAGGGCTTGTCTGATATCAGGGCAGAGACAACATTAATCTATATGAGGAAGGCTGTGGGTAGAATAGGTTCTGGGGGTGAAGAAGATCAGGATTTCAGTTTGGGGCAGAATACATTTGAGACATCCATTAGACATCCAAGTGGAGATACAGAGTGGAGAGTTAGGTATATGAGCTAATGCTTAATGGAATGGTCAAGGCTGGAGGCATACATTTCAGAATCATTTGAGGATGGATGTTACTTAAGCCCATGGAACTGGAATAGAACCAGAAAGGGGGTGAGTATAGAGAGAGGAGAAGGGATTAAGTGATCCATGGACCAAGCCAGGGATATTTCAATGTTATGAAGTGAAGGTGCAAAAGAAGAACCAGGAGACTGAGCTGGAACAGCCATTAGAATTGAAGGAAAGTAAAGTGTGTAGTATCTTAGAGAACAAGGGAAGAAATCAGTTCCATGAGGAGGGAGCAATGAACTGTGATAAGTATTACTGATAGTCAAGTTCAATGTGGACCAAGATTTGGATTTAGCAACATGGAGGTCATTGCTGATACTGACAAGCACAGGTTTGGTGGGGTGGCAGAATTCAAATCCCAACGGATAGATTTAAGTGAGAAGAGGAGAGGAAAAGGAAGCACTGGTATTGGATGTCTTTCAAGAGTTTTGCTGTAAGGTGTGTGTGTGTGTGAGGGGTAGGGAGAGGGGAAGCAGCAAAGAAAAGGAGTAGTGCTTACAGGAGAAAAATGCAAGATAATTTTGTTTGTGTGTTGTTTTTAAGCTGAGAGAGATAACAGTGTGGTTGTGTGCTGCTGGAAACGAATCATGGGAGGGGGGAACTGCTGATGTAGGAGAAAGCAGTGAGAATTGCTGAAGCAAAGCCTTTGAGTTAGAACTGGAGGGGAGGGGCAGCAATGCATACAGTCCAGACCCTTGTAGGTGGGAAGATGTTCTTGTGGGAGGGTGTGAAACTTATTTTCTGAATGTTTCCATTTTGTGCTCCGGTGAAGTGGAAAGCAAGGTCATCAGCTAAGAGTGAAGAGAGAGGAAAAGGTGTTAGAGATTGGAGGGGCTGCGAGTTTGTGAAGTGGTTATCTATGAGGAAAGGAAATGTCAATCAATTTCAAAAATCAGAAATAGTACAAACAATAGTCTCTGGTCATAATGCAATAAAACTGGAATTTAGCAGTAAAAACCAAAAGCTCCTATTCCCTGGATATTAATAGCCCTTTCTTAAGTCATTTGGGTGAAGGTGAAAAGCCAAACTAAAACTATTAAATTTTATGAAAGTAAAAATAATGAAAACACTATCTGCAAAGTCTCTGCCACAGTGATCAAGTGGGATTTATTCTAAAACTGGAAGGAGGGTTCAATTTTTGGGTATCTATTGACTTATTCACCATATTAATAGATCCCAGGAGGAAAACCATATGATCAATCCCATAGATGTTGAAAAAACTCTGATTTTATAAAATTAAACATCCATTCAAATTTCATTCTTAATAAATTCAATACAAGCATTTCAATTTTGCTACTGTTATGTAAGATTATTCTGGGAATACTAGCCTATGCAATTACATGAGAGAAAGAAATTGGAGATATAAAAGGAAAGTAAAATTATCATTATAATTACCATTATAGGATTACATATCTGGAAAAATTAAATGTACCCATTGAAAACCTATGGCAAACAATAAAAGAAACCATTAAAATGGCTAGGTACAGAGTTGACATGCAGAAATTTAAAAAACAAAACTTTAAAAACAAGCAACAGACAGCTAGGAGATGTAATAAAAGATCTCATGGATAGTAGTAACTAGTGTAAGATATTTAAAACAAACTTTAAAAGACACTTACAAGGATAACTTTAAAATGTTCCTGAGTGAGACAAAAGATTTCAATAAGTGGAAAGGCAACAAGGGTCTCAATATCATTAATATATTAATTTTCTTAAGTTGGTTCATAAATTTAATAGATTACAATAAAAATATTAATAATAGTTTTTGACAAGACAAGCTGATTCCAAAGTTTATGATATAATATTTACACGTATTATTAAAAAATTTATGAGAAAAAAATAGTAACATAGTAGAGCCATACCATGAGACATTAAAAGATATTATAAAGCTACAATAATTAGATACTAAGAGAATAGAGTGTAGTGTTGACATACAAATAGATAATTAATGTAAAAAAATAGAAAGCCTAACATAGTCTAAAATACATGTATAATAGGCTACATAGGCACCAATAGGAATTTATGATATGATTAGGGTGGCATTTGAAATCACTGAGAAACAGATAGACTGTATAACAAATAATGTTTGAATAACTGGGTAATACTATAGAAAAAAATTAAGGTCAATCCACATCTCACTTCTCACACCAGAATAAATTCCAAATGACAATGAGAGAGTTAAATGTCAAAAAAGATGAACACATGAAAATCCTAAACATTTGCTTACATATACACTAAAAAAAACTTTGGAAAGATACTTAAAAAACCGATAGCATTCAATTATATAATACGGTGTTATCAACTATAGTCAAGATGTTTTACATCAGATCCTCGGAACGTGTTCATTTTCTGGCTGAAAGATTGTACTCTTTTACCAAGCTCTCCCTATTTCCCCCAATCCCTCGCCCCTCACAACTACTTTTCTACTCTGCTTCTATATGTTTGACTTTTTAATAGATTCCACATGTAAGTGATAACCATGTAGTACTTGTTTTTATCTGGCTTATTTCACTTAGCATTATACCCTCAAAGTCTAACCATGTTGCCACAAATGGCAGGATTTCCTTCTTTCTTGTGACTAAATAATATTTGTTATGTACATATGTACCAAGTTCTCTGTATCCATTCAACCACTGGAGAAACACTTAGGTTGGTTCCATATCTTGGATATTGTGATGTATGCTGCAGTGAACAGGGGAATGCACATATCTCTTCAATATCCTGTTTTTATTTCCTTGGCTATATACCTGGAAATGGGATTGCTGGCTCATATGGTAGTTTTATTTTTAATTTTTTAAGGTGCCTTCATATCGTTTTCCATAGTGGCTATGCCAGTTTACATTCCCACCCACAGTGTACAGGGCTCCCATTTATCCACATCCATCCCAACACTTGTTCTCTCTTGTCTTTTTGATGATAGCCATTCAAACAGGTTTGAAGTGATACCTCATTGTAGTTCTGATTTGCATTTCACTGATTAGCGACACTGAGTACCTTTTAATATACCAGTGGTCATTTGTATGTCTTCTTGGGAAAAATGTTTATTCAGTTCCTCTGCCCCCCCTTTTTTTTATTTTAGAGAGAGAACACGATGGACAGTGGTGCAGGGAGAGAGAGAGAGAGAGAGAGAGAGAGAGAGAGAGAGAGAGAATCTTAAGCAGGATGGAGCCCAACGTGGGGCTTGATACCACAACCCTGGGATCATGATGTGAGTTGAAATCAAGAGTCAGATGCTCAACCAACTGAGCCACGCAGGTGCCCCTGTTTTCCTTTTTGTTTTTAGTTTAGGGAAGAGTTTCATAAAGGAACCTATTTCCCTTAGTCACTTTATCTTTTTTAAACTTTTATATTTTTATTAAATTTTTTTAATTCCAGTGTAATTAACACACAGTATTATATTAGTGTTAGGTATACAATACAGTGATTCAACAATTCTATACATGACTCAGTGCTCATTGCCCTAAGTGAACTCTTTTTTTTCTGTTTGTAAACTTTTAATTATTTAGATACATACACATGTATGTGCATTAGGTGACAGTGTAAAATGTATTTCTTTTTTTAAAATTTTGATTCAAGTTAGTTAACATATAGTGTAGTATTGGTTTCCTTCATTTTTTTAATATGAAATTTATTGTCAAATTGGTTTTAGAAGAGAATTTAGTGATTCATCACTTAGCTATAACACCCAATGCTCATCCCAACAAGTACATTCTTTAATGCCCATCACCCATTTGACCCATCCTCCCATCCACCTCCCCTTCAGCAACCCTCAGTTTGTTCTCTATATTTAAGAGTCTCATATGGTTTGCCTCCCTATCTCCTTTTTCTTTTTTTTTATCTTATTTTTCCTTCCCTTCCCTTATGTTCATCTATTTTGTTTCTTAAATTCTACCTATGAGTGAAATCATATGATGTTTGTCTTTCTCCGACTGATTTATTTCGCTTAGCTTAATACCCTCTAGTTCCATCCATTGTTGCAAATGCAAGATTTCCTTCTTTTTGATCACTGAGTAATATTCCATTATATATATATGTATATATATATATATATATATATATATATATATAAATATATATAAAATATTCTTTATCTATTCATCAGTCAGTGGACATTTGGGGTCTTTCCATGATTTGGCTATTGTTGATAATGCTGCTATAAACATTGGTGTGCATGTACCCCTTCAAGTCAGCCTTTTTGGATCTTTTGGATAAATACCTAGTGGTGCAATTGCTGGATCATAGGGTAGTTTTATTTTTAATTTTTCAGGAACCTCTATAGTGTTTTTCAGAGTGGTCACACCAGTTTGCATTCCTACCAATGGTGCAAAAGTGTTCCCCTTTCTCTGCATCCTTACCAATATCTGCTGTTTCGTGAGTTGTTCACTTTAGCCATTCTGACAGGTGTGAGGTGGTATCTCATTGTGGTTTTGATTTGTATTTCCCTGATGATGAGTGATGTTGAGCATCTTTTCATGTATCTGTTAGCCATCTGGATGTCTTCTTTGGAAAACTATTTATTCATGCCCTCTGCCCACTTATTCACTGGGTTATTTGGCTTTGGGGTGAGTATGATGAATTCTTATATATTTTGGATTTAACACTTTATCCAATATGTCATTTGCAAATATCTTCTCCCATTCCATCAGTTGCCTTTTAGTTTTGTTGTTTCCTTTATTGTGCAGAAGCTTTTTACCTTGATAAAGTCCTAGTAGTTCATTTTTGCTTTTGTTTCCCTTGCCTCTGGATACAAGTCTAGTAAGAAGCTGCTGTGGCCGAGGTCAAAGAGGTTGCTGCCTGTGTTCTCCTCTAGGATTTTGATGGTTTCCTGTTTTACATGTAGGTCTTTATTTTGAATTTATTTTTGTGTATGGTGTAAGAAAGTGGTCCAGTTTCATTCTTCTGCATGTTGCTGCCCAGTTTTCTCAACACCACTCCCTGAAGAGACCGTCTTTTTTCCATTGGATATTCTTTCCTCCTTTGTTGAAGATTAATTGGCCATACATTTGTGGGTCCAGTTCTAGGTTCTCTAGTCTGTTCCATTGATCAGTGTGTCTGTTTTGTGGTCCTAAGTGTACTCTTAAGGCCCTTCACCTATTTTACCCATCCCCCTACCCACCTCCATTCTGACAACTGCCAGTTTGTTCTCTATATTTAACAGGCTGGTTGTTTTTCTTTTGCCTCTTTTTTCTTTGTTTATTTAATTTCTTAAACTCCACAAATAAGTGAAATCATATGGTATTTGTCTTTCTCTGACTGATGTATTTCAGTTAGCATTATATCCTCTAGATCCACCCATGTTGTTGCAAATGGCAAGATCTCATTCTTGTTTATTGGCTGAGTAATATTCCAGTCTGTGTATGTGTGTGTGTGTGTGTGTGTGTGTGTGTGTGTGTGTGTGTGTATGCCTCACATTTTTTATCTACTGATCTATGAATGGATACTTTGCTTCCATAGCTTGGCTATTGTAAATAATGCTGCAATAAACATATATTGCATATATTATTTTCATATTATTTTGTCCATATATTATTTTCAATTTCCTTGGGTAAATACCTAGTAGTGGAATTACTGAATCATATATTTCTATTTTTAAAGTTTACAGGAAACTCCATACTGTTTGCATCAGTTTGCATTCCCCCCATCAGTGCATGATGGTTCCCTTTTCTCCACATCCTCACCAACACTGGTTATTTCTTGTCTTTTCGATTCTAACCATTCTGACAGGTGTAAGATGATATCTTGTTGTCATTTTGATTTGCATTTCCCTAACGGTGAGTGATGTTGAGCATTTTTTCATGTGTCTATTGGCCATCTGTCCATCTGTCCATATGTCTTCTTTGGAAAAATGTCTATTCAGGTCCTCTGCTCATTTCAAATCAGATTATTTGGGGGGTTTTGGTGTTCACTTATAAGAGTTCTTTATATATTTTGGATATTAACTTCTTATTGGATATATCACTTCGTCTTCCCAAATATCTTCTCCCATCCCATAGGCTGCCTTTTCATTTTGTTGGTGGTTTCCTTTGCTCACAGGCCCCATTCTGGACAGAGAACATACCTATGGCCTGTCTGTTCTCTTTCTAATTTTGTTTTTGCCTTGACTTTCTCTTGTCTCCTATGTGGACTGAAGCTCTCCTTCCCCCATGAGACTCAGACTGAGAACCTAGTACACATCGGGCTCTGTGCTCAGTCTTCGTGGACGCTCAAGAGGGACTGAGGAATGCCTTCAAGGATGGTTCTGAGTGGGGAGGAGTACAGGCCCTGGACTGGCAGGAGCTGGCTCTTACTTGTACTGACTTCAGGCACTTTGCTCTCAGATTTCTCATCTGCAAGTTGGAGATAGGCATAAAGGACAGGAAAGCAAACTGTCACGTGAATGGTAGTTACTGTTGTTCTATGTGAATCAAAAAGTAGTTTTCGCCCTGTTTTTATCTTTTAGTTTGTTTCTCTAACCTTACTCCCCTTTTTCCTTTTCCATCTAACTTTATTATTTCCTGCTCAGACCTTCCCCTTCTCTTCTCAAAGTGGAGGAGAGCAGCTTGCCACTCTTCAGGCTGTGGACCATATGGTCCCAAGAGGCTATTCCCTGTTAATTTGGCCACCTCTCCCGAAGCAGCTTTGGTTACGGTCTTGGGCCTTTTAACGGGAAAGGGGTTTTTGTGCAAGTCATTTCTGGCTGCCTGGTGTGATTGCAGGCAGGAAGTGTAGGTCTGCTGTGCACTGAAGGAAAAAGATCCATATGTGGCAACCAAGCCACATACATCATCTCAAAATTTAAGAACTGAGGCCCAAACACGCTCTGAATAAGTGATACCTCTCCATCTTGGCAGATTTTTTAAAGTCTTTAAGTTTCACCCTTAATAGAAATAAACCTCACGGCCATGTGACCCAAAAGAATAATTTCCAGTCTTTGGAAAATTATTCTCTACTATTCGATAGCTGGTGTGGTGAAAGTGGTATTACACCTACCCACTAATTCTAATACTCAGAGTATAGGAGGGCAATTTATTTTATATTTATGCTTTCTTTTATGAGTCTGATTGAAATAAAATGCTGGCTGGAGGTACATTAGAGTTCTCTGAACAGAGTCTCAACAGAATTGGGGGGAATATAAGCTGGTTGTTCTGAGCAGAGACTCAGAGTATAACCGTTCTGTTTGCTCTTCCAGAGATGCTTTTTTGTGTGTGGTTTGTTTTTGGTTCTCTTCCAATTTGCATCTTTACCAAAATCCCAAGGAAAGAAAAAAAAACCATTAAGATTTTTTCTATAATCCATTTAAGTCAAAAATGGAGAAGAGAGAGAAAAATTTGTAGCTTTCAAACACCATTAGTTTGCTAATGATAGCTTTCATCCTATGACAGTTCTCAGACTGATAAGATGCTCTAAACATCCAGCACGAAGGAAGAGGGCCATTTATAGGCCCCCGCTCTGTCTCTGCAGCTTGCACATGTTTTCAAACATAATTTCATGCCTGCTTTCTGACAGCTCATTAAACAAAGGCCTCTTGGTGCCTATATTGCCCGTCTCCCTGCTGAGAGTGTAACATATTTACGGCCTTTGCAGATTGCTGGCTGCTGGCGCCTTCTCTTCCCCGTGGCCTGCCTGCCAACTGCTTATCAGTCTCCCCCAAAGGTGACATCCTCCTCGTTTGTTTAGGTAGCGATGGTCCCGTGTTTGACCCTCGGAGGCCAGCAGCAGCGTGATTAGGAGAGGCTCCTGCACCAGCTAGATAAAGGCAATCACGCTGGCGAAGACAGCGATGGGCTGCTCAGGGGAGCCTCGCCAGGCTGAGTGCTCCCATTCAGGAACACGCTGGCAGTTCGTTAGTTCGACAGCTGGCAATGTGCAGACCTTGTGGGATTTCTGCCTCAGAGAAAGCAAACAAGGGTTCGAGAGTGTTGAGGAGCTATCTGGGGCTGTGTACAAGGGTGATCAGAGGCGATTGCTCCTAATTACCTGCCTCTTGACTGCCATTAAACCATCATTACACATCCAAACCCATAAAAGCCCCTATGAATGCAGCACCTTATACTTAATTTTTATCCTTTTCTCCTGCTTTTGCCAAAAGCATTTTGCTGGGGTACTGGGAGGACAGATGAAGACATCTTGGATGAAACGAGAGGCTGCAGGCTGCATCCATCTGCCATTTCAGGATCTGACAAAACTGGTAACAGGTTTCTGCCACTGCTGTGTCCTGGGGGGGTGATGCATCATTTCCAATGAATAGAAACGGAGAGGGAACCAGGAGGCGCAGAGGCAAAGGAGGGAAGGGGGGAAGGGGAGAGAGCAAGACTTCTTTCTTCCCAGCCAGGTGCCTGTGAATTCACCTCTTAGCTGTTGTGGGTTAATGGCCAGGCTCCAGGGGCAGGGATTTGTCAAAGCCTCGGATGACCTTGGCCCTAGAAATGGCTGTGTTGTGTGCCCCTGGGATCTGACTGGTGGCAAAGTAGGAACAAGATTTTGGTGTGACTGCATTCGCCTTCGTGGCAGATGACGACAATGGCCACCACGTTTCCAGCACCCCCTATGAATGAGGCAGCGCATTAAGCATTTTCTTACAGGATGTCATCTCATGCAATGCAACACCATTCAGGTAGGGAACGTTAGACCCATTGTGCCAACGATGAAATGGAGCCTCGGGGAGATCGGAAGCCTCCACCAATCCCCCAGCTAGTCAGCAACAGAATCCAGGTCTGTTGGTTCCAAAGTCCCCACTTAACCGCCCAGCTGCTGCTGATCCATAGCGACATTGGCACAGCATTTCAGAATGAGTTGTTGCTAAGCCTGTTTCCCCCATGGAAGTTCTCAAACCCCAGGTGACACCCATTGACCAGAGAGGTGGTGAATCGTGGAGACTCCAGCATTCTGCACAAGGAGAGCCTCCCGGGCAAGGGATAAGGGATCTTCCGGTTTTCATTTTTCAGAAGCACTGTAGCTGATTCTATACAGGATGGCTTCAGGATACTCTTTGAGAAAACAGTTCATGACCTAGGAGCTCCCTGGGGAGAGAGCAGTCTCATTTACCTGTTCCTCTATACCCCACAGAGTTATCCTCGCACATAGCAGGTGCTCAATAAATGCTGTGAAGTCAGAGGAAGGGTTCTGTTTGATTTTACTCCTCTGTATCTTGTTTTAAATTGTACTGAAACTTCCATATAGCTTCATCTTCTTGGGAGGAAGCAGACAATACATCCACAAGTAAAATGTATGTTTCCAATATGCCCTTAGCACTGATGAGGTGAGGTCTTTCATGGTCATTCATACCTCCTCCTGACACACAGGCGACTGAGCTTCTGACCTCCAGCAGTTCAGCATGGAGATGGCTTTGCCAAACCTTACTGTTTTATGGAAGACTTACAATAGAATTATCATTGCTTAGAAAGCATCCCTGTGTGCACATTTGTTAGCTGATATATATAAGCATGGGTACCTATTACGTCTAAAAATTATTTGCTACGTTACTTATAAATAACTTGAACTGTAGCTTGTTTTCTGGGCATGGTCTTTAGCTTTGTGTGTACTACAGTTTCTATGAATTGATCTATGCGCATTGTGCATTTTGATTCTTTACGCATGGTATTTTTGATGAATCCTGACTTGGAAAATAGGTGCCACTATCTCCATCTCATGGATGAGGAAAGTGAGCCTCAGAGAAACTGAGTGACTCTCCCAAGACAGCATAGGTAGCAGAGGCAAGATTTTAAGAGGCTCTGGAGGAATCTAAAATAAAACACTATTTCTATTTTACTATGTTGCATAAAGAACAAACTGATAATTTCAAAACTGAATTTTAAAAATGCTGGAAGGAAGTGATGGTAATTATTAATGGTGGTTGCCTGTGGGAGATGGGATTTTGATTCCTTATGCTTTTCTTTTTTTTTCTAAATTGTAAAACTTATAATTGTGGGAAAGCTAAAACACACACACACACACCTCCAGGGAACACACTATCTGAATAAACTTAATTATTATTAATCTGTCATGAGATTTTTGTTTTATTTCTTTGAATATATGTGTTTTTGATTATACAACAATAACAACAACAACAACAACAACAACAACAACAACATTGAACATAGTAAGGTACAGTAGGATTTTCTCCCTATTAAAAATATTCCCTGAGGGGTACCTGGGTGGCTCAGTCAGTTACGCATCTGACTTCAGCTCAGGTCATGATCTCACTCACGGCTGAAGGGTTCGAGCTCTGCATCAGGCTCTGTGCTGACAGCTCAGAGCCTGGAGCCTGCTTTGGATTCTGTATCTCCCTCTCTCTCCCTCTGCCCCTTCCCCAGTCACACTTTGTCTCTCTGTCTCTTAAAAAATAAATAAACATTAAAAAAAATTTCCTGGGCACCTGGGTTGGTCAGTTGGTTAAGTGGCCAGCCGACTCTTGATTTCAGCTCAGGTCACAAGCTCACGGTTCATGGGATCGAGCCCTGTGTCAGGCTCTGCACTGACAGCATGAAACCTACTTGGGATTCTTTCTCTCCTCTCTCTGCCCTTCCCCTGCTTGTGCTTGCTCTCTCTCTGTCTCTCAAAATAAATAAATAAATAAGCTTAAGAAAAATACCACCACAATGAAACTAGATTATTGCCAACAGAAGAATTCCTGGTTTGCTTCCTAGCAACAGAAAACAGAACAACATTTGCAATGACTTGAAGGCTATCATTTTCAGTGGTTACAAGTGCCTGATGTTGACAACTGTGCTGAGGGTGGCATGAAGGGTCTTACATTTTGTTCACCATTCTCTCTGCAAGTTCTCAAAGGACTTTCTCACCTGTCATTCCCTCTTGGTTTCAATAATCATCAGTTCAATACACCGCCATGCACCAGGCACTATGCACAGTGATTTCCTGAATGTTAAGTACCAAATCTGAACCCGAGTCCTAGCAGCCTTATAAAGTGAGCTGGGTGTGCTCTATTACCTCTCTCCTCAGTGAGGACACTGAAGGGCAAAGATGTACTTAAGGGTAAGTGATGTGCTGAGGGGCTCGCAGCTGGCGGGTAATGCCACGGGAGCTCCAGTTTAAGCTACCCAGCTGGAAACTCAGTTTCCTTGAACTGCACCACCTCTTGGTGCTTCTTAGGGTCAGCTCTGTTCTTGAGCAAGACATAAGAAAGGTTATGCTGGACCTTTTGATATATTTTCCAATTTTGTATTTCAGAAACTATTTTGCACTCTCTCACTCGCCCAGGGCTTACTGTACCATCATGTGCATCATCCAACCATGCTACAAGTGATATCTTAGGACCCCAGCCTCTCCCCTCCTCCTCTCTCCCCCCTTCTGCCTCCCAGTCAAACCTACAGAACTTGTTATCCATTTGCCCAGAAAACAAATGAGTTAGTCTGTGATAATGCATATGAGGACTCCAAGGCAGGATTCTTGCTTTCTTAAAAAGAAGACATGCATGAATGTTGTGCCTTTACCCAAAGGAGTTCCCCAGTAGTGAAATAATTAGATGATATAGGAGGTCAATGAAGAGAAAAAGGAAAAGGAGAAAATACCACAGATATGCACTGGGAGAAAAACATATGAAAGCATCATTTCATTTGAGAGAAATACTTTGTTAGTGGATGTCCAAATGTTACAACTCCTGGAGAGCCATTTGGCCAGCGACAACAAAAGTTTTAAAAAATTCATAACCTTTGACTTAGTAAATCCAGTTCTGAGAAGGCATCATAAGGAATAAATCTAAATAGAGAAAGAGCTTTGCACATGAAGAAATTCACCACAGTTACCGCTGATATAAAAAAAATGGCAAAAAGGATAATGATTATGTAAATTATGATACAATGGAATACAGTCATTACAAATGATGTCTGCAAAATATTCTGAAATAAAATGAAAGCTTTTCTATATGATAAGATAAAATGAAGAGAGTAGAATATAATTTAAATAAGAATTATGATAATCTTGTCCAAAATATTTGGAACATAATTATCTAAAGTAATTATGTGTAGAAAGTGCTACTATAGGTAATGTTTTTTCTTCTTCCTACATTTTTTTTTATTTATCCAAGTTTTCTTAAATAAATACATCAGTGTTCCAAAGGAAAAAAATTAAACATATTTGGAAATATTATTTTACTCAATACTGGTTTTTACTTAATTCAGGTAATATACAAGTGTCTATATCCAAGAGTGATTTAAGAAACAAACATACTATGTAACTGTGCAGAAAAGTGTTAATACAGCAGGTCTCATTGTGATCCTTGTGATAGATCTGCTTAAAAGGTTGCCCCTTGGATGGTGTCTGGGAACTTAGATTCTAGAAAGGTCCCTGGGTATTTGAGCTGCTATAATAAAAGGCCAGAGACTGGGTGGCCTATAAACAAACATTTACTTCTCACAGTTCTGGAGGCTGGAAGTCCAAGATCATGGAAGCAGGGGAGTGGGCGTCTGGTGAGAAACTGCTTCCTACATGGCCCTCTCTTCACTATAGCTCACATGGCCAAAGGGGCAAGGAATCTTTCTTGGGCCACTTTCATAAGAGGACTAATTCCATTCACGAGGGCTCCACCCTCATAATCTAAGCACCTCCCAAAGTACCTTCCTCCAAATACCATCCCATTGGACATTAGATTTCAACATGTAAATTTGGGAGGGATATATTCAAGTCCATAGCATCCCCCACCACCATTAAATAAGAGTGGCTCGCTATGCTGAAACTGTTTGGACAAACCATACAGTTTATGTTAAACACCTGCTTTCTCTCTGGGAGGGTAGAATTTGGGTATGGACCAGGCAGAGGCGCCCTATGTGAGCAAGCCCCAGTAAAAACTCTGGGTATTGAGTCTCCAACGAGCTTCCCAGATTGACAGCATTCTACGTTTGTTGTCATAACCCATTGCTGGGGAAATTAAATGCATCCTGTGTGACTCCTCTGGGGGAGGACCTTAGAAGCTTATGCCAGATTTCTCTGGACTTTACCCATGTGCCTTTTCCCTTCGTTGATTGTGTGTTTGGTTTCTTTTAACTGTAATAAATCATATCTGTGAGTATGACTACATGCTGAGTCCTGCGAATCCTCTGAGTGAATCATGGACCCTGGGGGGGGGGGGGTGGTGGCCTTGGGACCTCTCAACATAATCATCACTATTATGTAGCTCTAAAAAGATCACTTTCTTCCCATTTTCAGCCTTAATAATTTAGCTGTATATAAACCATAGAATCGTGCTTTTCCAACATATATTGAACCCACAAAATTTTAGTGCCAGGAAAGAGAACTGTGTCATACTTTTGCTTTACAGATGAGAAAACAAAGGTAAGAGCAAGGGCAGTGCCACATCCAAATCAGCATCAGAACCAAAGACTCCTGACTCTTCAATTCTTCTACAACACTCCACCCCCTTTCACAGATCATTGTTTTCCTGTGAACAGGAGACCGTGAGACACATGGGGAAAAGGCATACAAATGCAACACTATAATGTGGAGTCAGTAAAGAGTGATATTGGGGATACTGGATGTAAATCAGCTAGTGATGGTAAAATGGGATTTCCTTCATTATTTATAAGTGGTGAATAAATAGCCGGTGACAGAAATGAAAGCACACAGAGTATGGTCTCAAGCTATAGATTCAGGGACTCGAAGTAAGGAAATAATTAAAACATGTGAACCCTAGAATGGAAACCGGACCAGCTTGCTCTGCATTCTTTAGACTGGTGGTTAGTGCAAGCCATTGAAAATGAATTTTTGTTGGAAATACATGTCCAGTCAAGGTTGACTACAATAAAAATGAATATTTTCATGCTTATTTCAAGTAGGCTATACCTTCCTGGCTTACTTCCTAAGGGGGGAATGGGAAAGGTTGTAGGGAGTGAGAATCTTTAAAATTGGGGAAATTTCAATCAAATGTCTATTTCTTATGCTTCAAAGATTTTATTCATAAATTTAGAAATCTGTTAATTCATGCTCATCACTTAAAACCTGATGACAGACTATAGTTCTTAAAGATCTGCATTGCACTTATCATAATCCTATTCATTCAAAGGGTAAGACCATCTCTGGGTCTCTTCTGTTGGTGAATACTGGTAGCCGTGATGAAGGGATGATCCAAAATAATTCCACAGAGAAAATAGACCCCCACCACCATGCTCTAAGTTCTACGGCCACATCTCTCCAAGGAAGAACATACTAGGGAAAATCAAGAATAGAATCAGCACTTAGCTACATAGAATCACAAATAAGTAATTGCTTACTACTTCCTCTCTTCTTCTACTTTCCTGTTTCCCCCTTACTGGGTTCAATAGTGGAAAAGACTAACTTCACAGAGGCCTGAGTAACAGGAGAGAATTCCACACTGACCTCAAAGAACATCTGATGAAAACATGATCCCTTTTGATCTCTAGGGAGATTTTTTAAATGTTTATTTATTTATTTTGAGAGAGAGGGAGATAGAGGAAGCAGGGGAGGGACAGAGAGAGAGAGAGAGAGAGAGAGAGAGAGAGAGAGAGAGAGACAGAGGGATCCCAAGCGGGCTCCACACCTACAGCGCAGGGCCTGACGTGGGATTCAGACTCACAGATCTGTGAAATCATGACTGGAGCCAAAATTGAGTTGGTCGCTCAACTGACTGAGCCACCCAGGCACCCCTCTAGGGAGCCACCCCTCCCCTCTAGGGAGATTTTAAAATATTATAAGTCAACATTTTATTGGTTCACTTATATATCACATGTCTTTGATGCTTGGCATTTGTTTTGTCATCGGCTTGTTATAAACGAACTTCTGGAACGCAACTCTGCCTTGTGTCCATAAGAAAAGAAAGTTCTCCGGTGGCCTTGCAATTTTTACATTTTTCTTTCTTTCTTTCTTTTTTTTTTACTTTGTCCCAATTCTTAATTCTCAAGACAATCTAAGAATTCCTCTCACTGAAAAGAAAGTCCTACCAAAATCCACTTCCTCTATTTTTTTATTTTTTAAAGATCACATTTTTTTAAAGTTTATTTTATTTATTTTAAGAGAGAGAGAGTGAACAAGCAGGGAAGAGGCAGAAAGAGACAGGAAAAGAGAGAGAATCCCAAGCAGTCTTGGCATAGTCAGTGCAGAGGCTGATGCAGGACTTGAACTCACAAACTGCAAGATCATGACCTGAGCTGACATTGGATGCTCAACCAACTGAGCCACCCAGGTGCCCCCAAATCCACTTCTTTTAAATAAATTTAAAAAATGATGCAAGAGGTATCTATCCTTGTTCAAGGTTAAATTTTACTATACTTATTTGATGGGAAAGGTTAGGGTAGTTTATTGTCCTGGGTCAGGTTTCCTGGAGACACCTTCAGACTGTGAGGCAGAGATCTGCAGGCAGGAAATTCACTGCAGAGTAAACTTGAGAAGAACATATATAAGGTAGCTGGATGGAGCAGAGGGAGAGGTTGAATTGAAAGCAGTTGCAACAGAAGGCCTCAGCTGATCCCACTGGGATCTCTGAAGCTGAGATGGCCCTGCAGAACTGTCACAGATCCAAGGCGAAGGGCTAGGTCTTTGCACCAGCATCAATCAGTCTTTAGACTCCGGCTACCTCTGGGAAGAGGGAAACACAGCTTCCTCTGGCAGAGGGCAAGTCCCAGAAATAATCACAGCTGTGAGCCTCCAACAGCCAACCCTCCTGGCAGCTGAGTCAATAAGTATCTTAGTCTAGAATGGGATCTGAGCAGGTACACTACATTTGTGTTCTTTTATATCTTTATAATACATGTGCATATTCCAAAGAGGGGATCACTGGACATCCCTTTATTCAATATTGTAGTGGTCCTTCACTCTCAGTCCTCAGAGTTAGATGTGCAAGAAATACCATATTATCTATGATGTTACCTAATTTCAATTCCCAGCCTCCATCCTGCCAGAATATATTGGAAATGTAACATGAATTATTCTTGGGGCTTCCTTTCCAAGTCAGGGCTATTTCCAGGTTGTATTGTCATAAGTAGGGTCAAGGCTTGGAGGAAGGGGGAACATGGAAGATGGTTATTTAAAACAAGGCCCACCTGGTTGTCCCTAAGAAGACCATGGGCTCCTTTCACTTGGTCCCTTCAAGGCCATGCTTGTGAGACCTATGGTCCTCTTTCCTAAGCCATTTCTTCTGGAGACTTGCTCCCTCCCCCAAACATTGCCAGAAAGAAGAGCCCTCTTCCTCACTGCCCCATATCCAATGACATCTTTCCTTTCTGTGGCCCTAGGGAATAACTTTCTGACTCAGGAGAAGCCCAAACCTACCTACTATATTTACAAGGCATTCCACTTTTTCCTACAAACCCTAATTTCCTTAACTCTTCCACAAACACCAAAATCTTCTGTTCTAGAAGCAGGGAGGGCTTAATTTTCAAACCCTCTTCAAAGAAAACCTTCACAGCTCACCTTTCTCAGGAATCAAAGAAAGGAAGAAAAGCAAAAACAGTTCAGTTCCCATATTAAAACAGTCTGAAGATTAATTTTTTTGCCAAATCACTTAGAGAGCTCTCATTTGCTGCATATCCTGGCTACAAGAAAAAAAGTAATGTAGTTTTCAATAGTCATGACCAATTGGGTTTTATATACAAGACAATTTCAAGAATGGTTGTCCAAAATGACTCTTAAGTTGAAAGGTTACCTCTTTGAGGCTGAGTTTGAATATAAACACATTGAAACATTTTCTTTTAAATGTATCCAAATTTTAGGCTGGTATTTCTCTCCAACCTAGCCTGTGTATTGTAATGATTTCTGTTAGCAAGTATTTTGAACTTAAAACCCTAGTTCTGACACACTGGCAATGTAATCAGCTACAGGCAGTCCCCAATCTTGGAAATCTGTTGCTTGCCAAAAGATTGTTTTCACATCTGTTTTTATTAGAATATATGTTTCAAGTGTCACCAAACAATAGCATAGATTGTTGGGGGTGGGGGGGGGCGGTGGTGAGGGGAAGATTTTGAGTTCTTTATGGCAGGGATAGTTTATTTCCCCCTGTTCATAGAATTTATTATTTAATGTTTATACTATAAGACTAGTACATGCTCAACGTGGAAAAACACAGGAAACAAAAGGAAACAACATTTTAATTGTCTATAATTTCACCACTGCTAAAATTAGGTGTATGTCCTAATATTTTTTTCTATGATTAGGAATATGTATTCTTTTTTTAAAAAAACAGTTTGAGGTTTAAAATCTGAGTGACAGTATTCATATCAACTGTAAATGGCAGATGGCATCTTTTTTATAAAAAAAATTAATGTTTATTTATTTTTAGAGAGAGAGAGTGCGCACGAGCAAGTGGGGGAGGGGCAGAGAGAGAGGGAGACACAGGATCCGAAGCAGGCTCCAGGCTCTGAGCTGTCAGCACAGAGCCAAAAGCGAGGCTCAAACTCATGAACCCGCAACATCATGACCCGAGCCAAAGTCAGATGCTCAACCGACCGAGCTACCCAGGTGCCCCTGGCAGACAGCATCTTAACACTGACCTCCAAGTTGCTTGTTAAGGGATGTTTATTAACCCCAAAGAATCCTCCATTGATGTACTTTCAAGTAATATAATATCACAAACTAGACTCATCGTCCTTAGCCCCTATCTGTCTATAAACTAACTCATTCAACTAGAGTGGAAATTTCAGTCTTCTTTCCGTCGGCCCCCCCATTCTTGCCCACCCACCCGGTCCCAATCCAGTCAGGTTCCAGGCCTGTTGGCCTCACTTCCATGCTCCCTCATGCAACAGCCCTTTCTTTCTATGCTTTCTGTCACTGCCCTAAGGTACTGTCATTCAACACCACCAAGATTTGCAGTGTTCTTCCAGGCCTTCTGGTCTCCTTCCTTTGCTGCTTCTGCTTGCCCTCCACACCGACAATAGTGATCTTCCTGAAACATGGCCCAGACCATGTTTCTATTGCCAGCAGAATGAAGTCCAAATGCTCAGGCATCTGTGCACCTATCAGCCTCGTCTTCTACCACCCTCAACTTCGTACACACTGTGCCACAACCAAACGTATCTATTCTCCGTTCCCTGTGCACCCCTCAAGCTTTCCTTGGCCCTGGCCTTTGGTCTTTTTGTCTTCTCAGTCCGAATACTGTTTCCCTCTCAGCCACTCCCGTGTGTATTTGTAGCTAACAAATAGTTACATAATGCCTGCGATATGCCACGTTTGTGCTATTCTCATCAGTGTCTCCGTATTAACTCATCTAACCCTCATACTAACTGTAAGAGGTAATTACTATTATTATCCCCATTTTAAAGATGGGAAAGCTGAATTGTAGACTAAATCTTTCTGCTGTCTGCTCAAATACTACCCACATTTTAAGCCTCAGATTAAACGCCGTTATCCACAAAGCATTCCCTATTGTCCTGAAATGGAATAACGAGAATAATGGGGTGAAAGAGGGTACGAAGGAGCAGGAGGAGAAAAAAAATTAATGGTAATCATTGCCAAACTTTCTGCTTAGTATTTAAATTGGATGGACTATCTTAATCCTTCCCACAAAGCTATGAGTTAAGTACTATTATCCTAATGTCTCAGATGAGGAAACCAAGGCTCAGAGAGGTTAAATGTCTTCTGCAAAGTCAAATAGTTTCTAAATGGCAGAGCAGAGCAATGTCCCTGCACTTGGAATTCTATCACTCCCTTACACGACATTTTGTATATAGCATATGTATCCTATATATGCCCTGTGTGTGTGTGTATGTGTGCACGTGTGTGTGTGTATGTGTGTATACGTATCTCCCTGTGGTAGATGGTGTTTTTATTCCCAGTTATTTGCTGCTCTCCCTGCAAGAGGATCAGACATCCCAGCCTGTGGCCATATGACTTGCAGGGAGGGCTTCTCTGTGGGAGAACATTCACATTTCCCATCAGACTTTGCCACATGACTTGTTTTGGTCAATAAGGCAGAAACATAACCTTTCATTGCCATTGCATGCCTTTTTCTTTCCCTGCTTTTGTTCTCCTTTTCCCTCTGACATGTAAATGTCATGCTCTGGAGAGAGGCTGCTCCTTTAGCCTGAGTCCCGGAATGAAGTAAATACACCAGCCAATCTTCAGGTGATGTGAGCATGAATAATAAAACTTCTTTGTAAGCCATTGATCTGGGGATTGTTTGTTACAATAGCATAACATATAGAAAACTGACTGACAAACTCCTCTTTCAGACCATAAGCATTTTGAGGGCAAGATGTTTGATTCATTTTTGTACCCTCCTATTCCACTCCCCAACCATACCCCAGGTAAACCTTCATCTGGAAGACCCTCAGCAAATATTGGCTTAATATATAAATACAAATAAATGTAATAAATAAATAAGTGAAATAAAACAATATAGGGACAAGAATATAAAACCAAATGCTTCCTTCCCTCCCTTCCTTCCTGCCTTCTTTCCTCCCTCTCAATTTCTTCTCTCTTCTCTCTCTCTTTCTTTCCCAATAATAGGCAACATGCAACTTAGTATTTAACAGATGGAGCTGGTCTCCAATCTCGGTTGTAGATCCAGGCAGAAAGCACTTCAATTTTGACTCTAGATTTACATGACTATCAATGGCTCAGGAGAGAATATTCTTGCCCACACATGGACCGTGTGGCCAAACATTTGGTAGTAGTACTGGGATTCATAGACTGATATCTGGAATTTCTGGGAGGCTGTGTCTTCTTTGTGGGAATTTCTGGCTAAATCAGTACTTTCTGAAACTTTGCCACTCTCAGTTGTTCCATGATTCAGACAAATCTGAGATGGTTCTCCAGGAGGAGCTATAGAGATTTAAATCCAATCCCAAAGCCACATAAATGCGTCAATCACTTCTGAAATTGTAACTTGTTGAACAAAAGCAAATAAACAGCAACAACAAAATAGCTCTCTAGTTTTTTGACATTCTTAGCTGAGGGTGTAGGGAAATGAATTCAGGTGTCAGTTGTTAATTGATTTATCCACACATTCACTGGTCTTGGCTGATAGATGTGAGGAAGGAAAGATATTTTTTTTTTAATTTTTTTTTCAACGTTTATTTATTTTTGGGACAGAGAGAGAGACAGAGCACGAACGGGGGAGGGGCAGAGAGAGAGGGAGACACAGAATTGGAAACAGGCTCCAGGCTCTGAGCCATCCGCCCAGAGCCTGACGCGGGGCTCGAACTCACGGACCGCGAGATCGTGACCTGGCTGAAGTCGGACGCTTAACCGACTGCGCCACCCAGGCGCCCCAGGAAAGATATTTTTAATTCCCAGTTCAAACGTTGTGCGACACCAGCAAGAAAAGTAATTTTACGACGTTGGAGGTAAATGAGTAAATTGTCTCAGAGCTCTTTAATTCTCATAACTCCCATGATGCAAAGTATCAAATAAAACTTTTCAACAAATTTCTACCACCTTACTACATAAAGGTTTAAAAACAATTTTTTGTATGTGTGATACTCTCTTGGCTTCTACTTCTGACAAATATCCCATAAATCAGCCATGATGAAGGGCCAAATGGAAGAAGATTAACAATCTTTACCACATTCTCTATCTTAACACAGAATTATCCTGGCTTGCAAAGTTCACCGCAGAGATTCTCCTACTGAGTGAAGAAGTGAAAGATGGTACACAAACTGCTCCTTGGACTTCACTAAGTCTGTTGAAACCTGTTCTTCCCCTTTGTACTAGAAAATACCCCATATGTTGCAAGTGAATTTACTTTTTTCCACATTCAGACCAAACTTCTCAGATGTTCTACAGGCCTTACAAGTACAGTTGAGATTTTTCCTAAAGTTCTCAGGCACTTGAGCAGCGTTTGACTCACAGATCACAGAATGATGCCTCTATTCACTCAGTAAATGGTGGCTTCTCCCCTTTGTTCTGAGAAATTTTGTAGCAGCTATTTATCGTTGCTATTATTATTATTATTATTATTATTATTACTATGAGCCACCAAACAGAGAGCTCTTGATCATTAAGTGCTGATATTTTTTTTTAACATTATGGGTTTCTTTTTAATGTTATCTGTTTAATTTGCTTTTCCCATTTTTCATGGTCCCTCTCTCTATTCAAGCTGAATCAGGTTTGGGTTTACAGTCAGCAAGTGGTGACATCTTATGTCACAACCATAGTGGACCCTACTCACCAACACTCAGCCAGTGTCCCTGGAATGAACCTTATCACGCACGGTGTTGTTCATTCCAGTGTGTTTGGTAAAAATCTCCACAGGTCTGCTCCGGGAGTTTTCTCCTCATGTATTCTGAGCTCAGCCACAACGAAGCTGACGGAAACGCTGAAAGAAGACCTCTTTCCACTGCCCTTCCGCTAAGAAATGCCGAGCCCCACCAGTTAGGGACGCCTTCATCCTCGCTACAGAGACACATGGAGGCAGAGCTACGACAGCAGGCTGGCATCACATCTGTCCACCAAGACTTTGATTATAGAAAGAGGGCTTGGCTCTATCAAGATATTAACTTGGCACTTTTCATCTTCATTCAAACGCCTCTGGGGGCAGGGGGAGAAACACTGAGCCAACCCCGAATAATAAAATGGTAATAAAAATGAGAATCATTATCATCGGAGTCTCTGGATTTGATTCTCCGCAAAGAGAAGGCATAGGAAGGGCCTTTGAGGAAGAGCCAACATTCCAAGCTCTACCTTTGTCCTCCTCCCACCGCCCCCCTTGTTGATTCTTTGATGTTCATGGGGAAAATCCTTTGTAGGGGCCAGATCCTCTCCCTTCGCATTTCTCCTCCCCGCCCCCACCTTTATAATAAGTGCAAGCCCTTCCATTTGTGTGGTGCTCTGGCTTACAAACTGCTTCCACGTCCTTGGCCCCACCTCTGCAGCGTGCTCGAGAGAAAGACGACTCTGTGTTCTTAGCATGCATATTCATTCAGCTTGAGCCATCTTGCCTAAGGTTAAGCAAGTGCACATTCCCAACAAACCTTGTGCAACTTCGAATTTCCTTGGCAGCCACTGGGGGCAGTGACATATCTCTCATCCAGGTTTCTCTGACCTGACTGCTTGATTGACAAATGGTAGGAGCCGGGAAAATCCTAAAGGCCAAAGGAACAAGCCACATGTGCCTCTCCACCATGGCTTCTGTGTTTTGCACACCTGTTGGCTCATGTTTCCAAAGGCAGTTGACATCTGCTGACCTACAGGCTACCTGAGCCTGGAAAAAGGGGCTGAAGTCTCTCCATTTCTAGGTATAGGTTTCAACATCTGTAACCCATAAGCAACAAGGAGTGGCAGGATCTGGGCATGATGGTTCTAGAAGTCCTTCCTGCTTTCCTGTGATCTGGTCTCTTGTTCAGTTCTTTCTGTAAATTCTTTTTTATGGAAAACTGAATCTCATACATGGAAGAAAAAAAAGAGTACAAAGTTGTATACAAAGAAAAAAAGTACACCTCCCTTCCACCCCAAGCTCCTCATGTCTCTTGCCAGAAGTTACAACTGTTACTGGCTCCTTGTGTATCCTTCCAGGACTATTCTATACACATACAAAAAAACAAAACAAAACAAAACTATACACACACACACACACACACACACATTTTGTATATATATGTGTATCTATAAACTAGAAGTTGTTAAAGCCCATGGATGGCTTCTGAATGATGCCGAATTATCTCACACGTTCTCTTGTCTGGTTTTATATTGATACAGCTCAAGCTGTAAATTCTTCATTAGCTCTAAGACACTCACATATTAAAGCTTTTCAAATTATAAATTCAATATAGATTATGCATTTTTTTGTGTGTGTTAAGCCTAATAGCCAAAGTGAATAATCTTGCTTTATCAGTGTAATTCCTTCCTTCCAAGAAAGATCTTATATGGAATCAACCAACTTTTAAAACTTTACAGGGATGCCTGGGTGGCTGAGTCAGTTGAGTGTCCAACTCTTGGTTTTGACTTAGGTCATGATCTTACGGCTTTGTGGGTTTAAGCCCTGTGATGGGCTCTGTGCTGGCAGAGTCTGCTTGGGATTCTCTCTCTCTCTTCTCTCCCTCTGCCCCTCCCCAACTCACACTGTCTCGGTGTCTCTCCAAACAAATAAATAACTTAAAAAAAAAAAAACTTTACACATAATTTAATTTCTGAGAACTTAGTGGCTTCTTGTAACTTTGTTGTTGAATCTTTACTTAGAAAATGACTCTCTTGGGGCACCTGGGTGGCTCAGTCAGTTAGTTAAGCACCCAACTTCAGCTTAGGTCATAACCTCGCAGTTCACCAATTCGAGCCCGGCATCTGGCTCTGTGCTGACAGCTCAGAGCCTGGAGTCTTCTTCAGATTCTGTGTCTCCCTCTCTCTTTCCTCCTCCCCCACACGCACTCTGTTTCTCTCTCTCTCTCTGTCTCTTTCTCTCAAAAATGCATAAAAACATTAAAAAATTGTTTAGAAAGAAAATGACTCTCTTTTTGCACATTGGGTAGGACTGTTATTAAGAAGCCCTCTTGTAGCCTCATGTAGGTATTCTAGTTTCTTTCTATCTTGCCAGGTTCTCAAGGAACTCCTAAAGTCATAGGCTTTGTGGGTTGGCTTCTGTCCCCTGAAAAATACCCTTAGGCCAGGCAAACACTGGAAAATACTAAGTCCTGACACTAACAGCTAGTGTTCACTTAGAACCTTCCTGTGAGAGGCATTATCCAAAAATTTCACATTCATATGTATGTGCTCTCAGACCCCACGTAGTATATCTAGTAGTTATATTTTACAGATGAAGAAGACAGAGAAGTTAAGTAACTGGCCCAAGATCAAAGTATTGCTCCACTAAGTGGCAAACAGAACATGTTTTGGTTCCACAGCTTGTACTCTTAACCCCTTGGATGACTAGCTCATACTAACTTTCAAGTGAATCTTGATTCCCATTCACTGCATTCAGTAACCTCACCAACAATCTCACGTACTAATGTACACCATTCACCCTGCAAGCAAAGCTTTCCTTTATCTTCCAGCAAGGCTGATCTGACCTGGCTCCAGGACTCCAAGTTCTCCAGGCAATCCCCTGACACCTGTTCTTAGACCTTGACAGCTGTCTCTGGATATCAATTTGTACATTTGGCATCTTTGTGGCTGTTTTTATTATTGGTTATTATAACTTGTAATTTGTATGAGGTTGAAGGACCTTTCACCCTTGTGGACTGACTGGCCTGGATGCCAAACCCGTCTTGGTGAACAGGTGCCAACAGAGAGGTGTGTCCCACGATATGAAGGTTAGCCCAGTGTCATGGTGAGAGGTGAGCTCCCTTCCGGACCTCTCTTACTGCCATGGAGAGAACGTGCACTTTGGAAATCAAGATGAGATACTTCATCCTGGCTTAGAAAGTGACACATACAGAGAGAAAGGGAAATACCTTACTTCTGGAATGTGAACTGGACACGGGCAGTGGATTGTGAACCAATGCTGTGTCTGTCTCATTAGAATTCCCAGCATGGGCCGTGCTACCAGGCATCCTGAATTACATTCTTACCTGGGGACTCCTGCTCCTGCATCCCAGAGGATCTTTACCTTTTGAGGAAATACAGTTCGCATGGTCTCCAGGCATGTTCCAGAATTGCCGTGGCTGCTGAGGTGTGACAATGAGGATGCCTATTTCCGTGGAACCCGGCCATTTTTGAAGACCACCGGGCAATGACTTTTACCTTCTGATCACTTTCGCTGTTTAATATTCACCATGCTGCCCCTGCAACGAAAGCACAACAGACATGCCTCTTTAAGAACAGGTGAGGCCAGCAAGAACTGCTATATCATAAAGCCTTCTAAGGATCAGACATACCCACTGACAAATGAGAGGGCAGTGTGGGTTGAAACTGATTTCTGGGTGAATGACTTTTTCAAAACAAGGGCCTCAATCAAATGAAAATCAGGTTTCAGAGATTTCACGCAGCACAGGAAAGCAGACAGAGGACGCAAACAGGCCAGCCAGTTCTCCTGTTCCCTCCCCATGCATATCACCAACCCCTTCCTTTCAGTCTTCCCTTGGTGGCCCAGGACGGTGAGCATTCCCTTCTGAGCCTGAACCACAGATGAGTTAGAATCTCTGTGGAAGTGGCACTGTGAATTTGGCACCACTTTGGAGAAACACCCCAGACGAGAGGACCAAGTGCATCTGACACACAGAGGAAGATCAGGGACGATGAATCGACGGTGCGCATTTCTCCTAGCCAGTGGCTTGTTCTCAGCCTCAGCCTCCGCTCCAAAGCTGCATTCATTTCCGAGATGCTTCTCAGTTTAGTAATCACCATTCTTTCAGTCTGAGAGATAAGCATGTGAGCATCGGTGAAGGTGTAGGTAAAGGTGCAAATGTAGGAAAAAGTGGAGGTGTAATGGATGACCATTACGTGGAGAGTGGCTCTGTCATACCCAATACCCTCTTTGGAACCAAAGAATCTTTCTCGTCCTTGCTTATCTTCCTCTTGCAACCATTTCCTCTTGAATTGTTTCCTGTTGAAACTATTACAAGTCTAAGTCGGAATGTTCCCGTTTTCTCTGGTTACAGCTTCCTTCCAGCTCCTCAACTTTTGGGTTGCTAATATTTCCAGAAAAAAAGCCGGTTGCATTAATGGAATGTAGCATAAATGAAAACCATAAAAGCTGGTCGGTGTGTTTTCCTATCTGCCAAGAAACAAAAGTGCCTGTGGTTTTCAGGGATGCTGCATATTGGACGTAAGAAACAAGTGTCTGGTCTTTCTCCAAAAGAGGCTGCTTTGAACACACTTGCCCCGTCATTAAACCAGAGACGTCTGTTTTCTTCCAGTGAGGGCTTTTGCTCTTTCAGTTGCATTTTCTGCCACAGTCATGATATCTTGTTTATGCACAGTGGTCTTTTGTTAGGAAAAAGGAAAGTGGGTTAATAGAGGGCTCTCAAATTCCTTTCTTATGTGCTTTATGTCCTTGGGGGATAAATTTCATGGTTTCTACCATAAAAGTAGCACGGACTTTAGGTTTTCTGGCTCAGATAAATATCTTTTAATCACTTTCGAGTTGGAGTAAAACTTTGGAACACTTTGATTCCTACAAAGAGAACTTGGGGCCATGTTGCTGATACATGTATAACTCATCTTGAGAGCATTAGAAGGATCCCTGATTCTTATATTGCTTTCAGGGTCCCCTAATCAAAATAGCCCCTACTCATTGCAGCTAATATCCGTGTCTCTCAGGTACTCTGTGTGCGTGCTGCAAGGCAGCTATGCAACTTCAGCTTTTGCCTTCAGAGCTGAACCTTGTCTTTATGAGACACGTCGTCGCTTAGCAGGTTGAAGACAGATTCCAAGTATAAGTGGGCTGGATCCCCGCCGAGCAGTAGGGAAGACCCCAGGTTGACAAAGTCTTCAAGTCTGTCTGCAGTGTTCCCTTCATCTTTCATTTTTTGGGGAGAAGGGAGGCTAGGCTTAGGAATGTGCCCCAGGAGGACTCAACAGGGATGGCCAAAAAAAAATGCACACCCTGTCAGATCTGCAGATGCTGTGGATTATGTCCTTTAAGAGAAGGACTAGGAGTGATTATGGTGGAGGGTGAGATGTCTGGCTCCCACTTGGTCCTTTAGCTCTGAAGTGAGTGACATAAAATGTCATAACAACTTTGGATTCATCTTGCTTTGGGGACCAGAATGCCAATGCACTGGAGGGTGGTGGTTGCTGTTTTTTCCAGGGCAATTGCTTTGCAGATTCCACTCATTTTTCATCTTATGTTTCAAAATTCAGCTCTTATTAATTGCAGCAGTATCATGAAAAAGACTAGCTATTCCTATCCATTGGCCTTTTCAACTCAACAATGAAGAAAATGAAGAGAAACCTAGGACACCTAGGAAAAAAGTTCCCCAATCTCTGCTTTTAGAGGCAGAGCATGGAGAGTTGGATGTGTCTTTTCTCTTGCTGGATCCTTTTAAAGAAATAGCTATTTTCCAGCACATGATTGAGAAGCAAAGTGTCAAGTTGTCACCGCTCATCTGCTTGCTGCTCCTGATTTCTTGCTGAACCCCAAAACTACATCCACACAGAAACCTTCTCCCCAGGGGCCTTCCCAATATTGGTGTTGATATTTAGTTCTATTTGTTTTTCTCCCACAAGAAATGATTGGTTTTAGTTTTGCCTTTATTGGTTTATTTTCAAACTTCTCCTTAAAGCAGTACTTATTATATTAGGTTGATGAAGCTACCATCATTCTTTTCCTTTTCTAAGCAATAACCTTGCTCTTTCCCTGAGAGAAACTTCTCCCTCCATTCCTTGCTTTTCCCTCCATCTTGAACCTCAGAGTTCATCCACTGCCACCCATGATGATTTTCTCCTAAGAGCATTAAACTTTTCTACACGGATGCAGTTAGGGCTCCCTGTCACTTCAGAGGCTTGAGCAATCACCTTTATCAGAAACATTGAATCAATCCTCTCTGAAGATCTCACCTTTTCAAAACATGAGTTATATCTGACATTGATTTCTACAAAATTTCCATGGACTCATGAGCTGGACCTAGACATCAATTTCAGAAGATGGACCTACACTTTCTCAGTAACAGGGTTTTGCTTTCTTCTTGTGATGTAATGTGGCCCTCGGATTCCTAATGCAAACTTTTGAACTTTGCACTGCTGAACTGATGCTATCAAAACAAAATAATTTTCACACCCAAGGCCGTGTTTGTGTGATTTTGACAGCCTTGTGCAGCATATTGCAAAGCAACAATTTTTCTTAATATCAGCCACTGGAACAAAGTTATGAGTGAGCGATGTTGCTATTATATAGAGCCACTGATGGCCAAGCCAAATGCTGTGTGATTTCTCTTCTGGAAATTGTTTGCTATCTCTGCCTCATATGCATCCAAGCACTAAAAAAAATCATTTTGACCTCAGCCTCAGGCTGCCTTGTCACCAGTTATATGTTCTAAGACTTCCAGGGGAAATCAAACCATCCCAAACATGGGTCGCATCTATTTTGAATCACCAGGCATACACAAGATCCAGGTACTTATCTGACTCTTTTTATTCCTCCTCTTAATTAAAACTCTTGGAAAGTAATTTATTGGCATTTTTAATGTACTGCCCTGTTTGCCCAAAGATGCAATTTATAAAATTGCTATCTAGCAGCAGTAACCACAGCAATAACCAGGTGGCTCTCGGGAATGCTTGTTTATTTTACGTGAGACATCTTGGCCTTTTTTATTTTTAACTTCACAAGGGGAAATTCAGCATTCGTACTTTTTGTTTGGGGCTCTAATCACTGGAACAAACTCGAGAAAAGAAAACAGAGCCCACAGGAATGAGGAATAATTTACAACTAAACCCATGAAGATGAAAGGGAGAGAGCAAAGAGGGAATTAGTGACTTAACAAGAGTGCAGCCTGACCTGCTCCCCAGTTTTGTTGACTTCCTGACAAAACTGAATGTCGCTTTAACCCACTGGACGCTGCCCTAGAACTGGCACCTGGCCTCAATCTGGCCACTAGCGTGGGTCTTAACATTTTCTTTTTTATCTCTGAGAAGTAGATGAAGAGAAGTTTTGGGAATCCAAATTTATTTTTCCTGCCTGGCTTTTTTCAAACTTGCTCCCCACATCCTGTATGTACGTAGTGATTTAAAACACAATTTTTCAAATGTTTATTTATTTTTGAGAGAGAGACAGGCAGAGCATGAGTTGGGGAGGGGAAGACAGAGAGGGAGGCAGAGAATCAAAAGGAGGCTCCAGACTCAGAGCTGTCAGCACAGAGCCCAATGCCAGGCTTGGACTCACAGACCATGAGATCATGACCTGAGCTGAAGTCAGACACTTAACCAACTGAGCCACACAGGCGCCCCTAAAAAAATTTTTTTAACCAAGTCCTTCTAGATGAAATTCAAAGGCACTTCCTCACATTTTTCTTCATTTATTTGCACATTCATTTATTTCATTTATTCTTTCAATAGGCCATTAATCAGATCCAAACTAGACACTACGCTAGGGTTTTGGGGAAAATGGAGGCACAGCAAAGTGAATTAGCAACATTCTTGCCTTCTAAGACATTAGAATTTAGAAGTGGAAATGGTTATTGTTCAAAATAACCATAAATGAAATGTAAAGGATGTTGGGTTCAGTGAAAGTTTATGAACAAAATTTTATGGAAATTCTGAGAAGCTAAAAATCTATCCTTGGTAAGAAGCTTAAAAAAGACTTTAAGAGGACTTAACCTTGGAATTTGCTTGGCAAGATGAAATCATTTCCAAGAAGCAGAGGGTGAGCTAATGGAAAGCAAGGAGTAGGAAAGTAGGAAGAAGAGGGCACAGTCATCAAGGGGAGGGGAACTTCCAGTTTCACAGAAAGCTTCGGAGGGTTGGAGAAGCAGGCTGGGGATGGTAATGCAATGAATGCCACTCTGAAGTGTCTGAAGAGGGGACCTTGTAATGGAGAATCTCTCTTACCAATGCCTTATGAATTCCATTCAGGATCACAGACTTCTAGAGTTGAAAGGGATGTTAGAAATCTAGGCCAGTCCACACACCTTACAGATAAGGAACCTGAGGTCCAGACAGGTTAACCTAACCTGTCTGGGATCACATAGCCACTTAGAAGCAGAGCCTAGACCAGAACTCTTTGGAGTCAGCTTTTTTGTATTGTTCAGAAGCCACAGAGGTCAGTAAGAAGGAGGTAATAGTCTGGGAAGGCAAGAATAGAAGACAAATAAAACCATACAGTGTGTTTACTGCAGAGTTGGGCTTGTTTTCTCAGGAGAGTAGAACTACCAGCTGGATATGCACTGGTAGGAAGGAATTAGAGTTAAGGGTGGGTCCAAGGGGCTCCAGACTAGAAGAGAGGACTCACAGGACAAGGAACCCAACCACCTTACCCTAAAGTGGTCAGTCACCCTACACATATAGCTCTTGGCAGCCTTCCTTTCGACTTATTCTTAATTAAGAATGCACAACCAAAGGATACAAGCTTTTGAGGAAAGTCCATAATACATCAGAGAATATATAAGATAAACCAAGAAGAAAACAGGATACCAGAGGATTTAGAGAAAAGAGACACCCACACCCACTACCTCTTAGGCCTAGAAGATGTGAGCAGACACTTAGCTTCTAGTAACTTACCACTGCAGTCACCATAGCATAGGAACACACATTCAAATGTAGCATCCATTTTGGCACAGCAGATAGAATTTTGTTATGCAAAGATTAGGTGGTGAAGGGAAAAGAAATTCCAGTTAAATCGGATCTAAACTTCAAGGTTTGATTGGGACCCTGTCTTCAAAATAAAACTAAATACTGTGAAATGTAAGTTTATTGTATGCATCAAATTTTATCTTACAATTGTAACTACTAGTTTTGAGAACAGATGATGAATTAGTCAATTGTAACTTTTTTTTTTTTTTTTTTTTTTTTTTTATAGAGAGAGAGAGAGAGAGAGAGAGGTATACTTTTTCCATATGGCTCCTTGAGTTATATTCTGCTTTCCCAGTGTGATCATTAACAGGTCATTTTTGCAGAAACATTTGGGACTGTCTGTTCTCTCAGAGGTCTCTCTTAATCCTTGGATATCAAAACGATTCTCTGTTGGAGCTACTATCCTGTTCTCTTCAACAATTGTTAACTTAAAAGAAATACTTTACAGACCTTTTTTTGCCAAAGGCCTCCCAAAGATGCAGTTCTGTGTCACCACTTGGTAAAATCCTCTGTCTTTGCTTGAGTTGCAGTTTTGTCATTTATTTGAATTGTAGTCACATCATTTGGACTTAGATTATTCAGGGGGCAACCTGATGTCACTTAGTGTGTTTATTTCAAGTGCATAGAGGTTCTTTCTCCCCATCCTTACCCTTTCGGATTATGGAACAGCATAGGTCAATTATGCTTTGAAACTAAAATGCTAGCCAAAAGCCTAATCATGCTCACAAAAAAATACTCATACACAGGTTAAAACTTTTATGTCTTTCATGTGATTAAATTTGGGAGGAAATATGTTGCCACTACCACATTACTGATTATGGAATCGTGACTCCCGTAATTTCTGAAGCCACACTAGTAAAGTTAATTATAAAATCTATAATGTGATGCTGTAATTTATATGGTGACTCCTTTGGTAAGGACCATAATCAGCTCACCTGGAGGATGTGGGTCCATTGAGAGCTGAGAAGTGGCTGGTGGGGTTCATGGGTCCACAAATTGTACCCCCTTTGCTGCTACAATAAATCCAGAGTTATACATTCTGTAGAGGGTATGACTTTGGGTTAATGACTACAGAGGCATGTGGTTGGATATCAGTGATGGTGGAAGATTCTGTGTCCAACTGTGATGGTTAACTTTATGTGTTAACTTTATGGCCACGAGACGCCCTTATGTTTGGTCAAACATTATTCTGGGTGTGTTTGTGAGGGTGTTTCTGGATGCGATTTGAATTGGTAGCCTGGGTAGAACAAATTGCTCTCCCTAATGTGGGTGGGCCTCATCCAATCAGTAGAAGGCCTGAAAAGAACAACAAGATTGAGTAAGAGGGAACGCCTCCTGCCTGACTGCCTACAGCTGAGACATAATTTTTTTTTCCTGCTTTCAGACTCAAACTGAAACATCAGTTCTTCCTGGGTCTCAAGCCTACCAGCCTTCAGATGGGAACTTACATCATTAGATCTTCTGGTTCTTAGGCCTTCAAACTCAGACCACGACTACACTAGCAGCTTTCCAGCCTACCAACTGAAATTCCTGGGACTTGTCATCCTCCATATATACATAAGGGAGTGGCACCTGTATCAGATATTCCTGGTTCACATATTTGCCACATATTAGTCATGACATTCTTAACTTCCATGTGCCTCAGTTTCCTCACTTGTAAAATAGAGATAATAATAAAACCCACCTCATATGGTTTTTCTAAGGATTTAATAAATGAAAACATTTAAAAGAGTGCATGGCATATAGTAAGTGTTCAATAAATGTCACCTTTGATCTCAGGGATACACAAAGATGATGAATCTTGTATTTATGATTTTGGATTTGGTGTCTCCTGGGTGAGGTTTTGAGATGTGGCTTATGTAGTCTTCACACCTTGTCCCTGCCCTTTTTGACCTTTCCCTTGTTTTCCTGTCTCTTAATTACCCTATATCATAATCATTCCTGTAAATATTTATATCTCCAGGCTGACATTGTCATCCTGATCAACAGAATCCATCTCTGAGATCTCTGCACTCAGAATCTCAGGGAATAGAACTAGAAAGTAAATAGCATCTACTGCAAACAAATTTAAATTTCCTCTCCTTTATGAAGATAATGAAAAGTTATACATGACCTTGGCAGTAAAATTTGGAAAGCAGAGAAAAGATAATCTTTCCTGAGTTTCCTTGGTAGTAAGTCGCTTCATTCTTTGCACTCCCATAGCATTTTTTTATGCCTCTCTTTTATAATATTTGATGGTATGTGTTTTTCACCCATTTTCCCCAAGACAAGGAGAAGGCCCTCCTTCCATGCCTCAGTGGATGGCCTGTCCACCACCTTCACTCATAAATGGATGTATGACTAAGTTACTGACTAATTATATGAAGGGTTGAGTGGGTAAGTGAAGGAAGGGAGGAAGAAAGGGAGGAAGGAAGGAAGGACTAAGACAAATACATATTTTCCCCACAGCCTTATCCTATGGGTACCAGATCACCTGAGACTGGAATGAAAGCCCTACCTCTAACAGGCTGTATTATATGTATACATATTTTTATGACTTACATTGAAAATTAAGCATGTGGTAATGGCCCATTTCATTTTTATGAATGTGTAAATTAGGACAATAAAATCTGAAATTAAATTCACAGACCAGGTTCAACTCTGCCATCTCTAGTTTTCCTTGCTATGTCCTTTCCAGGACACTCAGCTCAGAATTTTAGTTTAGTATATTTTAAAATTTCCTGGGTTATCTTTTTCCCTGTATTAACCTTTTTGCCAAATCAATTGTTCCCTTTAGACATCACTGGTTGATCTAAGGTTAGATGTAGTAAGTAAAAGAGTAGATTCACAAAGGCACACACTAAGGAGCCTCAGGTGGTAGAACTTAAAATAGTCTCTATCTGTGGCTTTCTTAGGAATTTAATCATAAATAGCTCAAATATAATAAAGCACATTAAAAAGAGACATGAATCCTGGACCTGATCAAGCTTCTACACCCATTAGTGATTTGTAGAAAAATAGAGAGGACAGAGAAATGTGGAGGGGGGTGTAGGCAACAAAATCACAACTGCAGGAAATTCTATAAGGCAAAGACTAGTTCCTTCAAAAAGTTAAGAGAGAGAGCATGAGGTGTGGGGATATAAGGGTAATCTATTGATAAGAAGCACATCAAGTCAACCCAAGGTGTGAGCCTTGTTTGGATCTTGATTCAAGCAAAATAATGGTTAAATAAAGTGACATTTGTGAGATAATTGAACCATGTATATTAACAAGTTATTATCAATTTTTAAAAGGTGAGATAATGATATTATGGTTGTATACTTTTTAAGGTGTTCTTATCTTTTACAGGTGTACACTAAAGTATTTCTGAGTAAAATATTGTAATTTTTCAGATTCAAAATAATACAGAAGGGAGTTTTGCTTCTAGCTAAGATGGAGGAACAGGGGCCAGATTTATCCCTTTCCTGAAACTCCCTCTCCTCCAAAAAAGACAAAATACATGAAATAATGGTTTTTAAGGCAGTGGACAAAGGACAGTCTTTTCTGAGAGAAAGGGGAAAAATAGGTGAGTCCTATCATTGCAATGGCTTCCTGAATTGAAAAAGTCTCTAGATGATGGCACAAGAAAGATGTAACCCCAAAAGAATCCAAAGGTCTCCCTGAGTTGAAGAGATAGAGTGGAGCTCCAAGGAGGGAATTATTGGTGGGGCAGAATACTGGAAATGAGAGAGTTGCACAGAAAAAAATCTCAGAGATATGTGGAGAGTCACCCATGAACATTCAACAGAGTGTGCGTCAGTGCATGCATGTGAAGAAAGTATCTGAGGCCAGAGAAAGAACTACCAAAAGGATCAGAGGAACAGTGCCCAGGTCTCACACAAGGGCCTGCTCTCACCAACTAGCCACAAGAACCTACAAGTCAAGGGTCATGTGGCTGAGCATTCAGGAGGATCTGGCCTCAGTAATGCGGATAATTAGACCTAGATTGAGCATTGCTCTGGATTTACTCAATAAATCATAAAAGCAAGACTCAAAAGGATCAAGTTGTTTCCAAGTAACTTAATTGCATTCCCAGAACTGTTCAAGAACTTGTGAGAATAAAAAATGTCCTCTGCCCAACAAGGTAAAATTTATAATGTCTGGCATCCAATAAAAAACTACCAGGTATGCAAAAAGCAGAAAAACTCTATCCATAATGAAGAGGATAATCAATCAATGGAAACTGACAGAGAACTAGCAAAGATTTTAGAAATAGCAGATAAGGACATTAAAAGTTATAATAACTGTATTTCAGATGTTCCAATGCAGTGGCTAGAAGGGATATACTTCTAGCCACTTCTATATAAATAGAGTATAAGACAAAAACTTGCTAGAAACAAAGAGCGGCATTCTATAATGATAAAAGGGTCAATTATCCAGAATATGAAACAATTTATACATATATTCACCTAATACCAAAGCCTGAAAATATGAGAAGCAAAAACTGGCAGAATTGAAGATAGAAATAAACAATTCAATAATAATAGTAGGAGATGTCAATACCCCAATCAATAATGGATAAAACAACTAGACAAAATTAGCAAGTAAATAAAAGATTAGAACAACACTAGTAACCAACATGACCCAACATATTATATAGAACAATCCATCCAACAACAGCAAAATATGCATTCATTTTAAATGCACATGTAACATTTACCAAGATAGCCCATAATGTAGGCAATAAAACAGGTTTTAATAAATTTTAAAGATTTTTAGTTATATAAATTTTTTTCTCTGAGCACAATAAAATTACATTAGAAATCATAAGAGAAATCTATCAGAGACATCCTCAAATATTTGCAAATCAAACACACTTCTAAGTAACCCATGAGTCATAAAATAAATCAAAACAGAATTTACAAAGTTTTTTCAACTGAATGCAAATAAAAATACAACATATCAGAATTTGTGGGAAGCAGCTGAAGCAGCACTTACAGGAAAATGTGTAACATACATGCCAAAGTAGCAAAGATGAGAAGTCTCCCATCAATTACCTTAGCTTCTACTTTAAAAAACGAAAAAAGGAAGAACAAATTAAATCAAAGTAATCAGAACAAAGGAAATAATTAAGGTCAAAGTGGAAATCAATAAAGAATAATAAAGAAAATCAATTAAAAAAAAACCTGGTTCTTTGGGAAGATCAATAAAGCTGTTAAAAGTCTAGCCAGACTGATAAATTACCAATATCAGGAATGAGAAAGGTGACAGTATTACAGGCTCTACAGATATTAAAATGATAACAAGTAAATATAATTAACACCAACAAACATATAAACTTGAGAACTTAGCTAAAATGGGGAAATTCTTTGAGAGACACAAAATATCAAGCCTTACTCAAGAAAAAAAAATAGGTAAATTGAATGAGCCATATCTATTAAAGAAATTAAGTTTGTAGTTAAAATTGTTTTCACAAAGAGAACTCCAGGCCCAGATGATGTCATTGGTGAATTCTACAAAACTTTTAAGGGAGAAATAATACCAATTCTATAGAAACTCCCCCAATAGATTCAAGATGATGGAATATTTCTCCACTTATTCTATGATTTCAGCATTACACTAATACCAAAATTGGGCAATGATATTATAAGAAAAAAACATTCACAGAAAACAAAGGTCCTTACAAAGTTATTGTGAGATCCAATGAGAAAATCAATCCTCAAATTCTCTCTATTCTACATTCTAATTATCATGTAAGTCCCTTCTTCCCACTTTTATGAACTTTCAGGCCCCCAACCTGTTTTGGATGACTACCCAAACCTTACCGTTTTCCTTTTTACCTTTAATCCCCCAAATCTCCATACTATAAATGGATGGATCTTCTGAAATTGTAAATCTTGACCTCAATTGCCCTCTTTTCCCCAGGTTAGAGCCTTAACTCATTGACAAATTTTTGTAGGACTCTTCATGATCTGATCTGTTGGTCCCTAGGTTCATTTCTTGTCTCTCCCTTTCTTCATGTTTCTCTCCATGATCCAGCCACTCTGACCTGCTTGCTTTTCCCCAAAACAAAAGTCATGTGCTTGTTCTTGCCTCTGGTCTCTGATACCTACTGATACGTCTTTTTGGAATGTTTTCTCTACCCTGCCCATCTCTGTCTCATCTTCTTCTGGTTAACTACAAATAGTATTTTAAGAGAGATGTCAATTCTTCCATGAAACCTTTCCTGACTCTCCCCATCCACCCAACTCTGGGTCAGGTGCCCTCCTAATGCTCTCATAGGTCATTTGGCTACCACTGCTGCAGCATTTTATAATCATAACTGTCTATTTATTTTCTCACTAGGTTCTCACCTCTTCATGAGCAAGGATCATGCGTTGCTTACTATGGTCCTCTCAACACACAGATGATTCTGTGAGATAGAAAGGATGCTCAACAAGTATTTGTTAACTGGACAATGAGTTCCATTTATTAAATGCTTACAATGTTCCAGGCACTGTGCTAGGGACTTTATGGACATTATTATTTTTTTTTTTAGCACATCCATCCAAGGGTTACTATTCTAATATCCACTATACAGAAGAGGAACTGAGGTACAGAAAATGTTATGACTTATTTGACATCACAACAGATAGAGTGTATAGCCAGAATTCAAGCTCAAGTCAATGGGTTTCTAGAATCTATGCTACTAACCACAATAATTTACACATGAATTAATGGATCATTGAATGAATGAATGAATGAATTCAACATCTATTTACTAAGTACCACCATATGTCAAGATCTGCTGTAGGTGCTGATACTGTAGTAAAGTACACAGAACAAAATTCATGCCTTCAAGGAGCTTATGTTCTAGATGAGAAGATGGTAAACAAAATACATAAATAATCTGATGTATTATGGATGGAACAAAGACAAGAAAGAGATTGAGAGTGGCCTAATTTGAAATAGAGTGGTTTCAGGACAGGCATCACTGAGAAAATGACCCAAAGGTGAATATGAATGGAGGCTTTTCTAACACTTCATAATGGTTTGCAAATAAAGATTTTCAGATAAATAATAGTGTTTTTAGTGTATATATGTCCCACATACAGACCATATTTATACCAAAAAATAATTTGTCGTATATTTTTATTTGTTAAATTTGGCAACCCTGCACTCATGGCAAAGCTCACCTCTAGATCAAACTTGGAGGAACTGCTTTTCATTACTAATTGTGGATCTATAGGATCTGTGTTTTTCTGAAAATTCTGAAATATGAGATTGTAGGGCATTGGTGTATTAGCATGCAGCTTTAGCAGAGTTCTCCTTGGCAGTTCCACATAGATGTCTCCCAGAAGCAAGAAATATCATTTTGTATATCTTGACAGATGGGTCTTGCCCATGAGGGAGGGCAGTGAGGACAATTCCTAACAACTGGCATATCAACAGACTCCAAAAGAGAGCTATTAAAAATAAGATTGTGTTAGCACTGATTTATGCTGAACAAAATAAGCAAAACAAGAAACCCATTAGAAGGAAGATATAAGACATTTAACATTTGAGGACTTTGAAAGGCAGAAGAATGGTGCATAATTAGTTCTTATTTTGCTAGGTTATAAAATTCTGCTTTTCAAGGAGGAGCTAATAATATAATGGAAAATGTTATCTCAACTTGGGCAGAGTCTGACACGGGTATGACTGAGTTTCCTCTTACATGCTGTAAACTATACAACTATGGAGCAAACTCCAAATCAAGAACCTTTAGAACAAGTGCAGCCCCTAATAATATGTCTTTCAAATTGCCTTTCCTCAACTTCAGTCTCCATAGGCTCTTACCTGGCACGTCCTTCATGTGACAAGCTTAAATATCATTTCCTCAGCAAGTATACCTGCACCTCTAGGACTCCATTACATCTCCATGTTATCTGTCCTTTCTCATAGCACTTACCACACTGATAATTAGTTGTGCAGTCCATCTTCCCCACTAGCCTGGGGCCATGCATTCACTATATCCATTACTATCTCTTCAACACCCAGCATGGTTTGGGTCAATAGATGGTGTTCAGTAAATATAAATTGACTTGGTTAAAAGCTTTCAAGGGGTTGGCCGCCTCACCAAGGTGAGCTTATATAGAATCTGGTCTAACTTTGAATGAAATTAGACTCAGCAGAGTACAGAAAAATGGTAAGGTGCAATTCTTTAAGAAAGAAGTTTGTATAGCATTGCTTTTCTAAGTGAGAAATTAATAAACACTATTCGTTAAAAACAGGTGAAACCTCAGGACTCAGCAGTTTATATTCTAAGATGAAAGGAATAAAGGGAGCTAATGTATGCATGGTGTTCTAGACTCTTCTTTTGTAGGTGGTAAGCTGAGTACCTATTATAGAGTAACAAGGAAATTATGATCAACAGATATACCAGTTGACCCCACTTTCATAAGCATCCACTTGTTTGGGTAACATACACACCTGATGATAGGATTTGATAACTTCTCACATTACTTTCATTTCTAGTGTTCTATGTCTCCGTGTGGGTAATCCAGATTAAAGAAGTATTAATTATGTCCACAGGAATAATATACTCAAAGTTAGCCTACGGTTTCTCAATCTTCACACTATTGATATTTGTGCAGGATAGTTTTTTTTTATCATTGTTATTTTGGAGAGAGTGCTACCCTGTGCATTTTAGAATGTTAAGTAGGGGCGCCTGGGTGGCGCAGTCGGTTAAGCGTCCGACTTCAGCCAGGTCACGATCTCGTGGTCCGTGAGTTCGAGCCCCGCGTCAGGCTCTGGGCTGATGGCTCGGAGCCTGGAGCCTGTTTCTGATTCTGTGTCTCCCTCTCTCTCTGCCCCTCCCCCGTTCATGCTCTGTCTCTCTCTGTCCCAAAAATAAAATAAACGTTGAAAAAAAAAATTTAGAATGTTAAGTAGCATACCTGAACTCTAGCCGTTAGATGCCAGCAGCACCACCTCCCCAAGGTATGACAACTTAAAATGTCTTTAAACATTTCCAGATGTCCCTAGGAGTAACATCAATCTCAGCTGAGAACCACTGAGCTAATCTTTACTGAGTCCTTAAAACATTCCATCCCTCTACTAAGTGCCCATAAGAGATATCTTCTCATTTAATCCTTCAAAAAATTACTGTGAGATAGGAATAATTAGTATACCCATTCTACAGATGGAGAAAAGTTTGATGACTGCTTAGGCTTGTCATCTCTTATCTGTACTTCAAATGGTTGTGGGGAGAAAGGGGCAAATTAGGATTTGGTGGGGGAAAGCAAAGTAAATACTGAGCATTCACTAATGTGAAGGCTTTCTAACTGCTTTCCAACAAAGGCCAGCTCGGGACAGCTAAGAATTCCTTATGGGCCTTCATTAAGGGGGTAACCCTAGGGCAATCAGAGCTAGTCTGTCTTCATTTTCTATCTGTGAGCTTGCCAGCTGTCAGCGGGCTATGTGCTTAAGTAAACAAGAAAGATATGAACAGGAAGATGAAAGCCAAAATTAAATGATTATTGTTATTATTTGTTCTCTAACATTTAGAAATAGTGAATCCATACAAAGTTAGTCTATTGCCCGTGTGTCAGATTTCAACCTGGGGTGCCAGCCTTAAAATCTGATGCCAAATGTCTGACCCCAATGATCCCTGGCCCACCCCAGCCCTCCATGTCTGGAAGAGCTAGAAGAAGAACTCGGGGCAAGGCTACAGTGAGGGCTCTGTGTGTGGTAAAGTTGTTTTACGAGCCATCTCCATCCTGTCTCAGCAAGAGAAAAGCAATCCCACCGACAGTGGAGGCAGCTCCTGACATCCCCTGTGAGGCCAGAGAGGAGGGACAAGACTCCTCCAGGCTGGGCTGATGGAAAATACCTCAACTACCAGGACAGTTAGTTTCTCAGCCAGATGGTTAATTAAAAGCCCTCCCTGTGGGATGTGGCCCTGGCTGGAAATCTTCTCCAGAGGAAAACATGAGAGGTTTCCTTACAGCAAACTCACAGGCCAAGTTACCAGCTCTAAACTTCCCCACCCAAAACCAGGGTTCCACATCTATGGGACCTACTAGGTCTGTAACTCAGGAGAAATGCTCACATATACACCATGAGGCACATATAAGAATGTCTATAGCAGCACTTCTAACAGTTAGAACGGTACTTGGATGCAAGCCCAAATGTCTATCACTGGGAAAGAGGATGGCCAGCCTGTGGGATATTCACACAAGAGAACACGATACAGCATCCAGAATGAAAGCAGCAGCCTTTCACTTCCGAATAGGGTGGAATACAGGAACCAGGTTTACCCTTCTGCCTAAAACAAACAACCACCCCCACACACATGCGCACACACATGCGCACACACATGCACACCAATAATAACAACAAAGCAGACAAAATATGTAAAACCAGCAGTTTTTAAGACCCTGGAAATCTGGCAACGAAGGACAATGATTTCCAAGAGACAAAAAAACAGATGGGATATGACCTACAATTACCTGCAGTTACTGACTTAAGAGGATTTTCAGGCCAAGCACAGGAAAGGCATAATCAGGTCAGGCCAAGTTGGCTCTCTGATTTTCGTCCATAAAAACACAAGTTGTGTCCTATGGAGAGGAGACGATATTGCCTGTAAACACTGGCCAGTGAGGCATCTATATGTAAAATTCATTTGTAAGGAAAAGTGTAAAATACTTAGAATTAAAATAAATGAAGTCACTATATATTAATATTTGTGGGAATCAGGCAAAGTGGTCCTTAAAGGAAAAATTATAAATCTGAATACAATTATCATAAACCAAAAAGAAATGAAAATAAACTAGGTCATTGTTCAACTAAAGAAAGCTAGAGAATAAGCTGCTGGATAAGCATAATGGAGGAAATAAAGATAATGGTAGAACCAATGAAATTAGCAGACTAAAAAAATTTAAATGATTAAAAATAAATGTTGAGTCTTTGAAGACACCAGTGTGTTTAGCAAAACTTACAGTAAAATTGATGACGAGAAAAGGGAAAAGCTCAAATAACAAAGTATGGAATGAAAGAGACAACCTCAAACATAGCAGAGATTTTTACAAATCTTATAAACATATTATTATGAACAACTATACTCCGATAAATGTTACAACCCAGATGCAAATGTAAATTTTCAGGAAAAATATAAAATGCTAAAATTGACCCTAAAGAAACAGAAAAAGTTAAATAAATGATATCATTTACAAAGACTGAAATAGTAATTATCTCCCTACCTCCTACAACCCTTCCCAAAGCATTTTTTATTGAAGAGGCTTCCCAAATTTTCAAGGAACAGATAAGACAAAAGACATTCTAGAGAAAAAAATGTATCCAATGAATTTTTTCACGGTTAGTACAACCCTGATATCAAAATAGATATGAACAACATAAGAAGAGGTGGAAAGGGTTTTCTTAAATAAGTAAATTTAATAATCAAAAAAACTAAAATAATATTCCCAATATTAATACAGCTAGTAATTGATACCTTGATAACCTAAAAATCAAGATTTCTACTTTAAGGAAGAGCATCATAGATAAAATTAACAAATTGAAGACATTAACAATATGTAAAACTCGCAAATGATTAATATCTACAGCAAATAAAGAACTCTTTAAAATCAACAACAAAAATACCAAGGCTATCTAGTTACCATGGCTGCAAAACAAATTACCCTCAAATTTATTGGCTTCAAATAATGCATTTGTTTTGTTCAGGGATTTGCAATTTGGGGAGGGCTGACAGGGGACAGCTTACCTCTGCTCCACTCACTTTTAGCTACAGCAATTTGAAGGCTGGGTATAGGAACCATGTAAGGAGGGTAATCTATAGCCCCATAGGCCAAATGCCATTTTTCTTCATCTCACGAACTAAGAATGGCTTAAATATTTACTATTTGGCTCTTCAAGAAAATGTTTGCTGACCCTTATCCTAAAGGCTCACTCAATCACATGTATCACAATTGATGATGGCAAGCAGCTGAATTCTAAGCTGGAGATGTAGACAAAAACATCTAACACTGTTTTGTCGTGCAATCTGGCTTCCTTACAATATGGTAGGTGGGTTTCAAGAGCAAAAAGAGAAAAAAGGGAAAGAGAAAGAGAGATAGGAGAGAGAGAAACAGAGAGAAGTTTTATTGCTTTTTATGACCTAACCTCAAAAGTAATGCAGTAATCTTTTACCACATTCTATTAATTGAGGTAGCTCCAAAGTCCTACCTAGATTCAAGGAAGGGGAATGAGACTCCTCATCTTGATGGGAAATGCCAAAACTCTGGAAGTGAATGTGGAATGGAAAATATTACTATGGCCATTTATGGAAAATACAGTCTTCTATAAAAGAAAATCTAAAAGAAAGGTGCAAAGAATGTGAGTAGGCATAGCAGGTAAGCCTAGATGCCTAGTAAGCATATAAGGAAATGCTCAATAAACAGAGAAAGTCATACTAGAATAAGGAAGTCTCATTAATATCTACTAGATTGGGAAAATAAAAAAAATAATATTGGATAATATGAAGCACCATCAGAGTTGGGGAAGAAACAGTAAACTTCACGTCTTTACAGTAAATTGTACAATTTACTAGAAAGCAGTATGGAATAATTTGAAGTGTATATAGATGTCTATAATCTGGTATCTCCACTCTCAGTATATATATAATTGAAATACTCTCATAGGAATACCCAAGGAGGGTGTCCCTTATAACATTGTTTATACTAGAAAAAGAAAAAGGAATATGGAAACAGCTAAATTCCTATCAATAGAAGAATGAATAAACAAAATGAAATATATGCAAATCATAAAATTCTATCCAGTACCTTGATATAAATAGATCTCAAAAATATAGTGAGTGAGGAAAGTAGGAAATGGAGAGACAGGTACAACACAGGGAAGGGGACCCACATGGGGATGGGCAAGAATGTAGGAATCAGGGAGAAAAGTTTCAAAAATTAAATTTATTTTTCTAGAAAAAAAATGATCCCTTGGGAAGCTTATAAAAAAATAGTTTTCTTGGGCCTTGCTCCTGGAAATGCTGGTTTGATGGGCCTAAGGTAGAACCTAAGAATCTATATATATTTTTTACAACTGTATCTAGATGAATCCCAAGATCAGATGAGTTTTGAAGACATAGTAATTTAATATATTTGGAGTTGCAAGTAAGTTTCAGTTTATATTCCTGGTTTCCAAGCAATAGAAACTGACTCGGGCTGACAAAAGCAAAGGTGGTATTTACTGGAAGGATGTCAGGGAATTCAGAGAATTGTCAGGAAGGATGGAGAGCCTGGCTGGGAAAGAGCAAGAACCCCACAACTCCAGGTCTGGATGGCAACAGCTGGAACGAATGGAAACAGATTGTGTCCCATTCTTTTTAATGTTTTGCTTACAAAGCAATTTGAATTTTGGGGAGCAAGCAACTAATTGGCCTAGAAAGTCATCTAAATCAATAGTCCCATCAGCTTGCGTTTGGTAAGAAAAGGTAATTCCCAAACATAACCCAGGGTGTTGTTACAAAAAGAAGATAAAATGTGTGGTGGGCAGTTACAAAGCATTAATTTCCCACTAGGTCTGGGCAGAGAGGAAAGAATCAGAAGAAGTAAATGGAAAAACAAGAGATCTTGGAGTTAGATAAGATCTGGGTTCAAATTCCGGTTATGCCTCATCTGTCTTACCATGGGCAGGTTCCTTAACCACTCTGATATATAACCTCCTCTCAGGGCTGTGCTGTCACATAAAAAATGCCTGGGATAGCTGGTCCTTTCTTTGCCATCATTGACATCAGGGTAAATGGTCCAATATGCTCATACAAATGGGCTGGAGATGGTGGCATCATGGAAAGGTTCGTGCACATAAGCTTTCATCATTAGGAAAGTAACGGTGTTTGAGACTGAGTGTCTCTTCACAGGCCACTTCTAGGGTTAATATTCTGAGACTGTCTGAGCCTCTTCTTGAGGTAGTTGGAACCTCACATATGAACTGGTAAACATCTCAAACTTTTGGAACCTCCGGTCGTTGTCGTCGTCATCATCATCATCATCATCATCTCAGGACTCATGGGTATTCTCCAGGCTTTTCTTTGGCCAGCATATTTATGTTTGATGAATAATTTGTACACATTAAAAGAAGATAAAGAGTTTTCCCTCCTTAAATTCATTTGTTTAAAATGGAGAGCTTAAAAGAAAGATTAAACTTAGCAATGTGATCATCTATAACCAGTGCTCCCAGATACCTGCTGTCCCCGTTAGCCTTGCCAGCTGCTACTGCGCCTCCTCAATCCTATGGTGTCTGTCTCCATGAGGCTTGTGATAACAGACAGATGTAAACAATGAACTCCACTCGGGGCAGAGGTTAAGCCAGTCAGTTGAATCCCCTTGGAAGGCAGTGTTCTCAAGAGTTCTGTTGATCCTGACTTTAAATATGGGTGGCCTCCAAAGTTAACAAAAGGTCAGCAGCTTAATCCGCCATGAAAACCAGATTCCTGGTCCTCCTGGTGTTATCTCATCCTCCCTTATCCCAAACAGGCACTAGCTACAGCACTCATTTACCATGTTGTCAGGTTTTTTTAATATCCCTTGAAAAGTTATAGATGGCATCCACCCACGGAGATACTCAGATGGTGGTAGAGAGGAACTGTGGGGAGTTTATGAGACTGCGAGGTGTCAAGAATAAGGAAGTTCTGGAAAGATATCAGGAATGGCATATACATAAGGAGAAATCCAAAGAGGTTTACAGGTAAAGGTACAAAGACTCAGTCATAAATGAGAAACTAGAGTACAGAAAAGAGGTCAGAAGGGCTTTGAACAATGACATTTTCTTGAGATTTTTGGTATAAATATATTTGGGTTACACTTGGATTTTATAACAAGTTTTAATTTCTGTAAAATTTTTCAAAAGTAATTTTCTCCAATTGAATTCCCCCAAAAAATTACTTCTGAGAGAACCTACTCATTTCCGGGATTTATCAGGGGGATAGTTTGAATAAAATGACACAATGAGTATGTTAAACCAACATATATAATCAGTGTCACTTTTGCAGCACCTGTGGGGCTCAGTTGGTTGAGCATCTGACTCTTGATTTAGGCTCAGGTCATGATCTCATGGTTCGTGGGTTCAAGCCCCACATCAGGCTTCTCTCTCTCTCTCTCTCTCTCTCTCTCTCTCTCAAAATAAGTAAATGTAAAAAAAAAGTCAGTGTCAGATTTTTGGGACCTCAGAGCTTCCTTTTCCTTACATCGCTCTACTTCATTCTACTTGACTGTGCAACACCTAAAATGAGAATTTTTTTTAATGTTTATTTTTGAGAGAGAGAGACAGACAGAGACAGAGAGAGAGAGAGAGAGACAGGACGCGAGTGGAGGAGGGGCAGAGAGAGAGGGAGACACAGAATCAGAAGCAGGCTCCAGGCTCAGAGCTGTCAGCACAGAGCCTGCTGCGAGACTCAAACCCACAAACCATGAGACCATGACCGGAGCTGAAGTCAGATGCTTAACCAACTGAGCCACCCAGGTGCTCCGAGAATTTTTAATATAATAGAAATTATGGGCTATATATACATATACACAAAGAATACCATGTAGCCATGAAAAATTACATTGTAGAGCCATATCTTTTAAAGTATGGTTTGAGAAAGAACAGTATAAAAATCAGCTAGCATTGCTTATTAAAATCATAGATTCCTGGATACTATTCCAGACCTATTGGTTCAGGGTCTCTGCAGAAGAATTGAGAACAGGCAGGTGAACATCCTCTCCAGGTGATTCATAGGCATCGTAAAGGTTTAGAGTCTTTGTGGTTAAAAAATATGTCATGTTTTAAGAAAATCTTTTTATATAATATGTGTAGCATAACTCCAATTCTGTAAAACAGGAAAATGCATAAAAATGCTCAGAATATACACTAGGAAGCAGAATGATACACACCAAATATGAGCTGCTGTTACCTCTGGGGTATAGGATAATAAATGATTTTTATTTTCTTTCTATATTTTGGCTCTGAAATTTTTATAATGAAAATATATACTATTGTAATATTAGAGAAAATCTCAATTTTCCTGAAAATATTGGTATTTGAATGGATTCTGAGAAAGACCTGACTGATAGTGGCTTGTTGTAAAACAAGAATAAACAAAGAGTCAGGAAGATGGTAACCTGACGAGGATGGAACACAGGAAAAAGTGTCCTCTTGAGGCAAGAGCCAGGGCAGGGGAGGGGTGGGGATGGGGGGTGGGCTGGACAGGAAAGACAGACTTCGACCCCATGAAATACATGTTGGATAAGTACTTGAGACTGCAGTTTTTTAAAGCCTTTAATGTTTGGGAAAAAATGTTTAAACATCTCACAGGGAAAAGGTTGAACCACAAACTACAGACCCCATTCTCTGTTGTTGTTTTATTTCCACTTAGAGCTGCTCAGGACATGCATGCATGAGAAAATGTTTTGTAGCAGTGCCGAAATTTGCGTGTGAGCACCATGGGAGACAGGGAGGCATCCTGTGCATGGCAGAGCTCCCTGAGGAGCAGCTCAGAGACTCGTCTGAAGGAGTGTGTTTGCGATGAGGGGTGAAAGGTTATGTTTTCTGACAACTTCTTGGCAAGTTGCCGTTTCAATGAGAACATTGCCAGTGAATACAACTCAGAGAAAGGACAGTTTCTCTGATTCTTATTCCTAGAAGATAAAATGTACTACGGTGAGGAAATAAACGGCAGTGTTCGGTACATCACACCATGTCGCAAATGGTGCCTTATTTAATATTATATAGGTATGGCTAGTATCACATATCAAGATTCCTTTCCGTGGCATTTAGAATTAGTAAATACATATTTTCCTATTCACTGTGCTAAGTATGGGGAGATGTTTGTTCCATCAGGGTTTATGTATAAATGAAATGCTTTACGTTTATTAGGTCTCCTGTTCAGAAAACCAAAAGGATTTAAACACTCATATCTCATCAGTATCACCTTTTAGATCTTATCCCATCCCAAGATTAAAGAGCTCTATCTATGACTCTCTCCCCAACAGTCTGCAAAAACAAGCTGCAAGTGTATGTAATGCTTTGCACTTCAATGCATCTGTGGCAGCCGAAAATCAATAGAACAAATAAGCATTGGGTGCCACTGTTAAGTCGTTACACAAATATCTGTCTATTACAAGTTAATAGTGGAAACATATTTAAGGAAGTGAATTTATAGTTTTTAAGTTGCATTACACATCCCATTAATTTCCCAACACTATCTTGAAATAGAAAGTAAAGAAAGGAATTCAATTTTCCTATTTTGCTGGGAGAACACATGAGATGTTGAGATGCTGGTAATCTGTGGCTATGGAGGATGTGGGGGGAAAAGATTGTATTCACTGCTGATTTCATAGGCCTAGTGAGGGAAATGGTCAACTCAATTCAGGGGTGAGGGATGGGCGGTGAGGGAGGGAGCATCTAATTCAGTGAAGTCCAATCTAGGCAACTGTTTCTTAATTGGACTTGTGTCATGACCGTCAATACAAAGGCCATGTGGAGATTCGGACACTGGCTTGTTATTCAAGATGTTGAAACAATTGGTTGATTCAGTTATACAAGAAAATAAAAGGTCAATTCAATAAGAAGGAAATTACAAAAATCACTCGCCTTGTTTGAATACAGAAAGTAACCAGTTAATTGTCTGAAGTTTCAAACAGGGGTGAGGCATGATCCATTATTGGAATGTATTTGATGCCTGTATTAATAAATCACTTATTCTCCAGGATAAATATTTCTTATTGAATAAATAAGCCCATACATAAAAGAGGCTCTAATGAGCTCTGATATTTTTAAAAAAATTTTTAACATTTATTTAGTTTTGAGAGAAAGAGAGAGAGTGGGGAAGGGGCAGAGAGAGAGAGGGAGACACAGAATCTGAAGCAGGATCCAGGCTCTGAGCCCGACACAGGGCTCGAACCAATGGACTGAACTGTGAGATCATGACTTGAGCTGAAGTCGGATACTTAACAGACTGAGCCACCCAGGCGCCCCTGAGCTCTGTTATTCTTGAGTATCAGGCCTGTGTCTTGAAATTCGGCATATTCTCTTCTCTTCCCTGTGTCCCACCCTGTAAGCAAGGAGGCCTGGACTCAGTTTCCACCATGGCTCCTTGTGGAAAAGCAAAAGAGGAGGGGACCCTGTGGATCATTTCCTGCTGTTTGTGGGTGTTTGCATCAACGTCAGAGAAGATTTAAAATGTTGCCTTCAGTGGTTCCATTCCAACACACGTAACTTTGAAGGCTGGAGAATGTGATCATGAGCCAGTAGCTAAGACATTCTGTTCATAAGGGGATAATAACACTTAATGTGGTAACCCCTTCAGCAAAACTGTTTGTCTCCTCAGAGCTTCAATTTCCTTCTTTATAAAATGAGGATAATAAGAATATTCACCCTACAGGGTCCCAGGCCAAGCACTGTACCAAGTGCTTTACATATATTACCTGACAATAATCTCCTGACACAAGTGCAATTATATTCTCATTTTGTAGATGAGGAGTCTGAGACACAGAGACATTTAGTAATCTGCCCAAGGTCATACCCTGAGTAAGTGGTCGAGGCATGGAATGAACCAAATACTCAAGTCTGTGCTTTTTAAAATTATGAACTCTGGGGTCAGTTTGAGGCCCATCAGTAGATGACAGCTCATTTTTTTTTTAACATTTATTTTTGAGAGAGAGAAAGAGAGAGAGAGCGAGCACAAGTGGGAGAGGGGCAGAGAGAGAGGGAGACATAGAATCTGAAGCAGGCTCCAGGCTCTGAGCTGTCAGCACAGACCCCGACACAGGGCTCGAACCCACGGACTGGACTGTGAGATCATGACCTGATCTTACTTAACCAACTAAGCCACCCAGGAGCCCCTCAAGTCTGTGCTTTTAACCCCCACACTGTACTTCGTCTTCTTTATACACATGTCAAATGGCAATCTAGCTTTTATATCATATGTGAATGGCCTAAAGCAAGGGCCTGATAAGTCTCAAGGCTCCCAAGCACACATTTCGGTGGAGAGTGGCCTAAACAAACTTTTTCCCACATGGGCTGCTATCACTCACGCAGCACAGGTTGTCAGGAGGGTGAAACCTTAGGTCCTTTAGCTGCTGCCTGTTGACGGATACTATGAAACAAGCCAGAAGGCAGCCATACGTGGTCTGGGCCTCTCTCAATAGAAGCCCCTGTTCCAATTGGCTGGTGTCAAACCAACCTAATAAACCATGGCTTACATGCACCAACCCCTTTCTTCATGGAGCATCAATACAGAGCAAAGTGAGAGAAGCACTCTTCTCCCACGTCTTTCCGAAGGAAACTTAAGATCTCTCCTCACTACTTGGTGAACTCCACCTTGGAGCTGGAGAAACTGGGGCCTAAGGCAACCAGGCCTCAGAGTGACAGCCTACCCTGCATTCCCAGGTTTGCTTCTAATTAATCACCTTCCTGTATGGAAGTTCTCCGGGCATATCCATTTCATGTGGCCTTGTGGAATTAGTCCTGCTGGATCAGTCCAATTATCATCTTGTAGAAAATTGCCAAAGCCACACAGCCCTAGGGTTGGAGGAGAGGGGAGGGCATAGCTTCTCTTTGAGACCCCACAACATCCCATCATCCCTTTTACATTGCCATCTCCACTTCCAGCAATGCCCCCTACTGCAGACCCCCAAAGACTGTGTCCTCCCGGGCAACATTCCTGTGACCTGAGTGACTCCTTCCTTATAGCAAAACATATCAATCTATCGTCCCATTTCCAGCCAATCTAATAAAGAAATTTATTCTGCTGTGACGATGATTTAATATGTGACATCAAGCAACCTACCAAAGTCTTTCATTTTTATGATACATCTTTTTCCTTTAATGGCCCCTGAGTGCTTAGTAATATCCATATGTAAAAAGAAATCATCTCTTCAGCTGTTCTCATGTCCTAAAAGAATTCTCCCTAGAACCCTAATAGAAGGTTCCCAGTACTGCACATGGGAACAGAAATTGATGTCCTATCTTCAGTTGGCATGTATCTGGGAACTCGTGCCCTCTGAGTCAGTAAAAGTCCTCCTGAAGAGCATCTACAAATGGTTTACTGTATGATTAAGTGGGACTGATAGACTAATTGTTCTTAGGGTTGGTGTGTGTGTGTGTGTGTGTGTGTGTGTGTGTGTGTGTGTGTGTTTTCTTTGCAGGAAATCCATGTCCCTATGTGCTTATTTCTTCCCCTTGTATAAACTCTGCACACTTGTTAACATTTTAAAATACATATATTATAAGCAAGACTGTCCAGAATGACATCTCTGGGACCAGAGGCATACTTCAACTTTAGGTTGTGTCCACACAGGCACAGGGAAATGGTGAGTTGAAATACTTGTTGAGATAATTCAGGTAAAATGGCCCTTTTCTGCCACTAAGAGAAGAGCACTTTTCTAAGGGCAGACTTTTCAGGATTGGCTGTTCATCTTGAATCTGTTCTTCTCATGGAGGTGCAGGCATTGGGCAGGAACGGGGAAAACCGTTTCGTCTCATTCCTGGAACTGGGACCACATTCAGTTCAAGGCCCACGAAGGCTTCATTTGTGAGTTTTAAACCATTCCAAATCTTCACCTTGGTCTGGTAATTAGATAAACCGAGATAAATGAGCCAATTGGCCCCACGGTACTTGAGTCACAATGACTCTGGAACAAATGCTTCCTCTCTCCATAATAACCACGTGCCAGATCGGAGAGACATCCATTTCCATGTGCTGTCTTTCCTGGGCCCAGGTGATTGAATTCCTACCCCATTTGCAGCATAAATGTGCTATCACCGGCCATTTCAAAGCAGAAACGATGCCTTAAGTTTGGCATAGCCTGGGTGAGAGCCTGCCTCATTCAGGGATGATAGCTCCTTTTACAAGCTTTATGATTGGCATAATCATTCTTTCAAATGGATCCCTGGAGGTTTCTGCCTTCCCCAGCTGCTGTGCGTTTTCTCTGATGGGTTTTAAAAATAAACAACAGAAAGTTCCCGAAGTCAAGGAGTACTTAAAGGTTGGCATCACTGTCAAGATGAGTCAAGTATCCTAGGAACAGAGAGTGGAAGGGTGGCGCCTGGGGCTGGGGGCACTGGGGAGTTAGGGTTTAATGGGTACAGGGTTTCAGTTGGGGAAGATGAAAAGAAGTTCTGGAGATGGACAGCGGTGGTGCTCGTACAACAGTGTGAATGTACTTAATGCCACTGGTGCTCGTACAACAGTGTGAATGTACTTAATGCCACTG
>NW_024412391.1:45615132-45713090 GCF_014898765.1 Herpailurus yagouaroundi
ATGCCACTGGTGCTCGTACAACAGTGTGAATGTACTTAATGCCACTGAACTCAACACTTAAAAGTGGTTAAAATGGTAAATGTTACGGCATGAATATTTTATCACACACACACACACACACACACACACACAAATTTTTTAAAAAGGGTGAAGACCACATTCAACATGGGTCAACATTTCATGAGACAGCTTCTCTCAGGGAATATTTCTTGAGATTCCCCTCCCCCTGTTTTGTTTTGTTTTGTTTTGTTTTTGATACTGTCTCCCTCAAGGTCTGTTGTCACTGCCTTTGCATTCCATCGTTCAAAGATCAGGTCAAAGAGAGAGAGGCAGGATCCAGGCTATGTGGACTCAAACTGAAAACAAGAATGGCTTTCCCCATTGATGTCTACTTAAACAGGACAAGGATTATGCCTGTGGAGTCGGTCTTCACTCAGAGCACTGGAAATTTAGAGCTTCTAGCTGTTTTGAAATGTGCATGAAGAATTGGGAATTCTCCTGGGCTTGACGGGCACTTAGTGAGACCCGCAAATCTTCCCATAACCCCTGTGGCTAAGCCTTGCTGGGCGCTTTCTCAGACCATCAGATTATTGCCTGGTGTCTAACACAGTGTGACTTTGTTAAGAGACATTGTTCTACATTTAACTAAAACCAAAAAATGTTCACCAAAGAAATGCATTTCTTCCCAGGTGATTTATAAGATTTTGTTTCTTTTGTAGGGGTGTGGTTGTTCTGTTGGTTTGTTGCCTTTTAGTTATTTGCATATCAAACCATGCATCAGGGTATTTTAACAAAGAGAGGGAACTAAACAGAGTAAAATGAGGGTCTCTACAAAGATCTTCATAAATCCCTTAGAATGTTCCTTAAAACAAATTCCTCGCTTAAAAAAAATGCAATTACATTTCTTGCAACCCCTGAGGAATTTTGCTTAAGTGCAGTACAGTTGCTCCAAATGGAAAAGAAAGGGAAAATCGAGTGGAGACGCTAAACCCCCAGCAGAATAAAGATCAGTGTTAATGCGTTCTCACACCTTCTGCTCTGCCATTATTTCCACAGTTAAGTAGTTACCCAACAGCAGCGCTGACACCAGTACCTGTGCTCGTGCATCAAAATCTCACTTAATGAGACCAACTTGTGTGCGGCAACTGCTGTTTTGAATCATTTCTGCAGACAAGATAAAGTCATTACGTAGAGTCATTGCATCTTTTTCAAATTATTAATTTGAAAAGCTAAACATGGTCCCCAGCTGATTGGAAGCGCAAGCATTCAGAAAGATGCAACGGCTGTTGAAAGTTTTTGCCAAACCTTCTGAAAATAACACCCGAGTCTGGCTCTGAAAGATTCAGGATCTGGAGGAGAAATAAAACTTTACATAACTGACTGTGCGCGTGAAAAAAGACCCTTTGGTTGTGAGCACTAACGGTAGGTAGGTTAGTATTTCAAACTTTTAACTTTTAAAGGATCCCCTTGACCATTGAGGCACATTTGCAAGGTTTTTCCACTATGGTTTTACTCTTATCCTATTAACTTTTAAGATACTACCTCTATTTTATTAATTTGCCTGGGGGTATTCCCAACATATTTACATCCTCTCCTGTGCATCAGGAGTAAACAACAATTTACAGCCTCCGGGCTCCTGGGTGGCTCAGTGAGCTGAGCATCAGACTCTTGATTTCGGCTCAGGTCATGATCTCACGTTGATAGGTTCAAGCCCCATATCAGGTTCTGTGCTGACAGCCTGGAGTCTGCTTGGGATTCTCTGTCTCTCCCTCTCTCTCTGCTCCTCTCCCACTCATGCTCATGCATGCATGCTCTATCACTCTGTCTCTCACTCTCTCAAAAAATAAATAAACTTAAAAAACAAAATTACAGACGGGGTGCCTGAGTGGTTCAGTCGGTTGAGCGACCGACTTCAGCTCCGGTCATGGCCTCACAGCTCGTGAGTTTGAGCCCGGCATCGGGATCTCTCCTGACAGCTTGGAGCCTGGAGCCTGCCTTGGATTTTCTGTCTCCCTCGCTCTCTGCCCCTCCCCCACTCACATTCTGTCTGTCTCTCTCAAAAATAAATAAACATTAAAACAATTTTAAAAATTTTTACATCTTTCCCTGATTTGAACCTCAGAATTCTGACTTTAAGTCTCTATTTTCCATACCTGAGTCCCCAACATCCTTCCTCCACCATTCATACCCTCCACTCCCAAAACTAAAGTAACTAAGAGATATGAAGAAGACTCACAATGAAGAGGTGAGATGAGTCGAGTTAATAGCATATTAACTGGAACTTTAAGTGAAAGAGACACCTTTAATAACTAGTCCATCTTCCCATAAAAGCAAAGTCTGACAGTTTTGATGAGAAAAAATGTCATCTTGTTCATGAATGGTTTAGTATCTTACCTGCGTCTGAAATCTCTATGTGCTCAAAGGAAATAGATGGATTCTCTTTAAGGAAAGAAATGAGATGACAATTTAGATGGTGTCATTGACTGACCTCCAGGAGAGATCAAGAATTGATTACCAAACATTACTTGATAGGTACATAATGCATGGCCTGGAAAGAAAGAAAATCGAATAAAATATCCTAATAATGTCCTGAACTGGCCGAGAATGGAGAGGGGAAGGGAGCAGAGAGAGATACAGCCGACCTCACGTAAGAGTCTGTGTAGTCCTTTCAATTTTCACTAAACTACTTAGAAGATAAGAATATCAAGAGGTCTTAAAAAAAAAAAACAAACACATTTTATTTCACACCTAATAAGAACAGCTGCAGTTATAGGAGACCAATTCAATACAATAAGATTGGCACTTCCTTTTAAAATCATTTTTGTCTAATTCCTGTATGTTGCATTATTATCTTTAGTCTCATTAACAGCTTTGATTGCTTTGATTCTGGACTATTTTAATATCAGATTCTCCATTCTATCTTCAGGTTCCTAACATCCACTCAGGCCTTTTGTGATTTTCTTTGTAATAAGACCTTGTTTTAAATCTGGAATTTCATAAAAGAGTACCCCAAAGGTCCATTGGGTGTAGCAGGCAACTTGCTGAGCTATTCCAAATGGAAAATTGATCCCATAGCACCAAAATATTTTTTGAGATTTTAAAATTTTTTTCTAGAGAAAAGGAAAGAAAAGGGAGAAGTAAAGGAGTGTGTGTGTGTGTGTGTGTGTGTGTGTGCGCACGTGTGAGTATTGAGGAAGGAAATGTAGACAGGAAATCATTTTTCCATGTTCAGGATATATGTTCATTACATATTGATAATTAACTCTACTGCCCCAAATTTCTAGAAACTATACAATAGCGAGTCTGCATAAAACTTTCCACAAGTCATTGCATCTGAGTCAGCCTTGACTTTGGTTATCCAAAGTCTTACAAGATGAACTGAGAAAGGTTACTGTTTCTAAGGCTAAAAGAATTTAAATAAAGAACTTAAGTTAGAAGTTAGTAAGTAGCATGAAGCAGGTCATTGGCCACTGGAAGCGGAAGTAGTTGTCATTCCATCTCCTGGCTGAGCCAGCCTGTAACTCTCAGCCAGCCCTTTTAGGCTTCAGCCTGATTCCCAATCCATGAAGTGCTGTTTCCAAACTGCTGGTTTGAATTTTTGACTTCCTCATATCATCTCTGTCCTGAATAGTAGTAATTACGATTTGACACCCTCCTCCCCACTCCCTTTGTTCTTCAAGTCCACAGGGTGATTTAGACCTCTAATGATTTGCACTGATGTTTGGGAATGAAAACCACTTAGATTCAGTGACCCTTCCAGTTCTATTAGAATGTGACAATTCAAAAACCAAATGAACACATCAAAATATTTTCACACAGAGCACAACATAAAACATCCAAAGTCCAGAAGCATCCAGAATGCTCTAGTGCCTATATCTCCTACCATGTATCAGCAAAAATTCTGATTATGCACAGCCTCTACTAATTTTATTTCTAACCCATTTTCAATTTCTTCTTCTTTTGTGGTCCCTGAAGGAGGGTATGAATTTGGAAACACCAGAAATCAAGAAATAAAATAAGGTAGAATTAGAGATGATTTTTATTTCCTCTATTTTACTTTTCTTTAGGCTCTAACCTACATCTATTACTTTTGAAACCAGAATAAGAATGAGAAACCAGAGAAAGAACGCGATATTAACGAATATTCAAAAGTCAGACTTCATCTTCATTTGGGCATATGGTTGCATTTCAGAAATCCAGGAAGATGTTAAAAATCAAGCATTTCTTTCTAAAACTGGTGGCTCAGAAAGTAAGAACATCTTAATTCTATGTGGGAAATATTGTACTTGATAAGTTTGGTGTTTTTGATTTTTTTGCCTTTGAGTATTTTCAACCTCACATACAGCATTTTAATCTGCTCCACTTGATAAAGGACATTGACTCCCAAATCCTAATTCTTATGTTTTAATATATTGCTCCTATATTACTGCCTGACATGTTCTCTATCTGGCTATCTTTGTCAGTTTCTCCCTCCACTAGAATATTCCATCCATGAGGGCAGAGACAATGTCTGTTCTTCTCTCCACCATATCTCAGAAGCTTGAAATGGTACATAGTACAAAGCAGGTGTTCAATGCATGCTGGAGAAAATGATCAAATGAATGAATATGTACCTACTTAGTGTTGGGACTTGAAGAGGCAAACAGCAAGACAGAAGGGCAAGACCTGTTGACAGGTCTCCTATGTATAGATCCTGATACATTGGATGAGTCACTATTTATCGACTCTTCCTTAGTTGTGCAGACCAAAAACAAACCAAACAAAATAAAAACATATTTTTGTCAATGTATCAAATATATATTAGTTAATGCAGCACAGATGAACACTGACCAAGTTCATGGGAGGCTGAAATATAGGCCAGACTGTAAAGTTATTTGCTTACATGAGAACCATGTGTAACTATTATGCTAAGCAAGCATGGCTCGTGGGTTGTAAGCATCAAGTACCTTTATTTTTGTCTTTGTCTGTTACTTTAGGTGTGAATTTCATGGGTCCATTTGGTTCTTCCCTTGCCCCTGGACGAAGACTCAAAAAGGCCAAACAACTTCCCTGGAAATTCCTACGTAATAAATATAAGTCCCACAGTCAGTTCAAGTGGAAAAACACAGTCTCAGTTCAGTAATGAAGATGTCTAATGCCACATACTAACCAGTACTCTAAGACTTCCCACCTCCAGCCTCCACTCAGCTACAGGCTTTTAAACCTGAAACCAAAGACATATTGGGTCAATTTTTCTCCTTTTCCTCTCCTTGAGTTGCTCTCCTTCTAGTAGCAGGTTTGACCCTTCAGTGTTGGAGCAGGGAGATTAAGGAGAGGTAAGGGAAGCAGGAATACTCTTCCTGGAATGGTACTGCAGCATTGTTCGGTGCCTGTTTGTTGCTTTTATTGATGGGGTAACAGCACCCCACTTCACGGGCAGTGGAGTCGGGGTGAGAAGAAGTAGTTCTTCTGCATTCAGTTCCTTTAACAAAAGATATATATACAAGTGCCTCTCTTCTGCCTGTTGCTTAAGAATCCTTCCTCAGCACCTAGGTATCTGTGGGTTGAATTGTGCTCCCCCCCCCCCAAAAAAGATAAACCGAATCCCTAACTTCACAATGTCACACTATTTGGAAATCGAGTTGTTGCAGATGTGATTAGGTGAGTTAACATGAGGTCATACTGGAGTCTGGTGGACTCTTAATTCAACATAAATGGCATCCTTATAAGAAGAGAGAACTTGGTTACACAGAGACATGCAGGGAAAATGACCACATGACAATGGAGGCAGAGGGTAGAGTTATAGTAGAGGCAAAGAAGGATCTTTCTGTACAGGCTTCAGAGGAAGCATGATCCTGCTGATACCTTGATTTCAGACTTCTGGCTTCCAGAACTGTGAGAGAATAACTTTCTGTTGTCTTAAGCCATCCAGTCGGTAGTACTTTGCTATGGCAGCCCTAGGAAACTGAGATAGCTTCCAGAGATCTATTTCCACTTTCTATTCATACCTCAAGGCAGCCCTTTTGGACTCATATTGGCTCTCACTTGTCCACAGTCCATCTCTCGCCTGGGCAACACTCAGGCATCCTTTTCCACCAAGAATTCTAGGAGGGCTGTTGCTTCCCAAGCCACATCCCTTAATTCTGCTATCATATGCCTCTTCAGCTAAGCTCTTGTGCTTTATATTTCTCAGGTGTGACTCAGAAACCAGTGCCTGAGGCCCCAAATTGCAGAGGACATATCTCATGTTCTCAAGGCTTTCTCTTTAAGGCAACTCTTCCTCCACTTGGGCTTGAAACTCCTGAGTTTACATATGAAGCAACTAGAAGAGACTAATGAGAGCTTTGAAACCCAATTACAAGTTTCTGTGATGGAGAATCTGATTGCCCCAGTTCTATGTCAAGTGCCCACCCTGCCAATCAACTTTGTTCTGGGGTACATGGTGTTTTCCACAAATATGCCTCCAGAACCAACCATTGTTGGGGGGGCTCAGAGAATGGGGGTGTAGGTTGGGCAGACGTACCAGGAGGGGTCCATAGCACAACTTTAAATGGAGAGAGTCAGTGTTTTCTGTTAACCACACAGTTCTGGATATTTCCAGCCTTTCTGTATCTCCAGTTCTCATTTTTTATATTCCAAGCAGACGCCATCCTTCTGTTGATATTCTTTATTATATGGGCTAATGCCATTGATTTGGCTATGGTCTATTTCTCTCTAGATCTCTTGCCATTTCTTCTCTTTACAGTAATATTTGATATATTTCATGCATTAGAGTTCATATAATTAATCAAACTAAGCTTGAGGGGAAAGTAAGTGCTGGAACTTACATTCATTAAGTTGCAAAACCTCAGTAACATTTAATAAAATTCAGTAGCTCTTAGCCCCATTTATAAGAAAATTTTAACTCACTTAAGAATAAATTGTATCAGTGAGTTTGTGATTTTTACGAGAATAAATTAATCTTTGAATTTCATAAATAAAATGTGTCATGGTATGAAGAAACCAAAGTACGCTTAGTGCACATTGACCTTAAAGCCTTGATTTTTCTAGCATCTCAGTAAATCTGAGCAGATCAGTTCACTCTTCTGCGTCCACATCCCTCATTTCAAAGATGAGCATTAATCACTTGGGCATGTCTGTTAAACTTCAGGTTCCTGAGCCTGACCTCAGATTTCCTGGCTGAGAATACCTGGGTTGGAGCCTGACAACTTGCATTATTACAAATTTCCCCAGGGACTTCTTCCACCCAGTCAATATAACAATTACTAGGACACAATTTTGGCCCCTGTAGCTCAAACATTCAGAGTCTATATTCCTAAATTAACGGTGCTTCCAATTGTTTCTGTTGGCCCTCCAAATTTTCTGCCCAATTTTTTTCCCAAAAGGAAATATAATGTTATTTTTTTCCTCAGTGTTCTAAAGTTCTAGAAACAGTATATAACACCTGAGTGAAAGAAATTTGCTTCAAAAGGCACATCAAGGCGTGTACTGATTTGAGGGGTAGAGGCAAGGGTTTGAATTTCAGCCCTCACATTTACTAACTAGTTCTACATTTTTGGCACATAACTTCGTTTCTATTTCAGGGAATGTTTCATCCTCAGGGAAATGGAACCAAAATGCTCCCCCTCTGCAGAGTGGTTTAAGACAGAGAGGCAGGTGAGAATTGTGTCATGGTGAAGACCAGGGACTCGAGAAGCACTTTGGATCCAAATCCACACGTTACCACTTCATCTCTGGAGGGCTGTGAGTGAGTTCTCCATTCTCTCTAAACTTGATTTTAGAAGTTTGTACAAGAGGAACCAGAATCACGGAGCAGAGTCGGTGTGGGGGATCATGTGAGTTAACGTGTGTGCAATGCTCAGAATGAGGCCTGGCACATAGCAAGCTCTATCTAAGTGTTGGTTAAATTAGAAACAAGATTCTGTACATGACAGTGTTTTGTAATAGACTGACCAAATGTAAAGAATTAAGAAAAAAAACATGTTATTAATAATCCTGTTCAAAGCATTCAGAAAGTCATGTAGCTCTTGAAATGCCTCTGAAGTCACAATAGAAAAGAGCTTTAGAATCCATTTTCCAAATCATCAATTATCCCTTCTGCTGTCATAATTAATTCCTATTGTTATACTTAATAATGGCCAACATCATCATCTTGGGGTTATTGTTTTATTCTATTAAGCTATTTCATTACGCTCAGACGGGCTGAGGGAATGTATGTAATTGACTTGTGAAAATTATTCAATTTGCAAAAGAAATTCATCCAACATGTAAGTGAATTGGGTCAAAGAAAAGCCACACTAACTAAATTATGAGGCCTTTCTATTTGCTTTTCCACTCTCCTAAGGAACACTTTTTATATATATCAACTGAATAGACAAGAAAAATGTAACTGAATTTTATTTGGAATTTTGAGGATACCTCATTATCGAAGAAGTCCTCACGTTTTTCTAGAACAGAGTCATTGACATCCAGACCCTAGTGTCATGTGTAGACTGTGAGAAGCTGTAAGAGAGAGGACCCTTGAGAGGGGAAAACAGCCCCAGTGGGCAGTTGGTGGGCTGAATATGGATCTGAAAATGATGGCCTTAGACCAAAATGTACTGAATAACCTTTCACTGGTATGGTATGTCTTCCTCATCCCTATTCCTCCCCTATCATCAGCAGGAATGAAGTTTCAGGATAAAGTTGGGGGTTTTTTAGTAATGGAAAGAACAGAAACTACTTTTTTGGCACAGTGAAATTTAGTAGGTAAATGTAACAGAGTCAAAATTTTATCACATTAGTAATATTACCCATTATAGCTGTCCTGATAAACCTGTTGAGTAAATAGCATTATTCCCTGCTTTATAGATATTATTAAAAATTCAGTATATATCCAAAAAAGGAACAGAGGTAAGAAAAACACTACAAAATTGTTGCTTGATCTGAGCACTGGTATGTATTGAATTGTTGAATTCAATGAATATTGCTTAAATATTATTGCTCACCTTAATAAATGAATATTTAAATAGATAACAAATTGAAGTGCTCTTAAATACATATTGCTCATCTTAAATAAATATAGCTCATCTCTACAATTTTCATCTTTAAATAGTTATTTGAAGATGAAATGAATCCATGGCAACAAGATGACAAACACAGTTTTCAACATATCATAAATGCTCAACTTTAGGTTCTCTTCATCTTTGGGGACCCCGGGGCAGAAGTCTGTCTTTTATGTCATATTTTGGCAAGGAGCCAAAGCTACCTTGCATATAGTGCCATTCAGGCAAGATTTGAGCAGATTCTCCAAATTAATCAGTAGTTCCAAAATAATCGCCTTCTTTGCACAGGCCCTGAGTCCCAAGTTGCCCTTGTCCAGGATTTCAGTCAAAAGCAGGGACATTGTGATCAATGCCAAAAGGCATCACAGAGAATAGGAAGCCAGGGTAACCCTGGAACTGATGGCTTTCCATAGTGGATCTTCTGTTTTTACCCAGATGTCAAGGTTCTATGAGACACTTAGATATTTTCCAAGTGAGACATGGTTCCAACATATTTCTCCATTGGTGGTGTTTATAGTTTTTTCTTTGTTTTTAGTGTCTTGTCTGTGACTTAGATGCCATCTAAGTCATGAACAAAACCATGAACTATGCTTTGCCATAAATGAAGCTGATGTTTCATTTTGCATTGTTACGGGCAGTTATAATAATTTTCTTCTTTAGGGTCTTGAAATAACAGCCATGTTTCATATATGCTCTTGGTGCCCTGCCCAGATCCCTTTCCTGGTGCACCCATCCCCCAGCTGCTGTACAAATTGGTTGCTAACAGCTCACAGCTGCACCCTTCCCTGCTTCAGAGATTTGCCAGCGGCCAGGTGGATAGCATAGTTCAGAGACGCTTGTGAAGTTCTGCACCTCCCCTTCCTGGGAGGATGCACAACCCAAAACTGACTGCTACATTCATATGAAAGCCCAGCCTGTTTCCCTCAAGATGGAGCAAACCATTCATCGTACTCTGAGGCCTCCCACGGGATCAGGCTGAGGCAAGACAACTGAATCCACTTTACAATCTTTGCCTTGCTTGCCTCCCTCATTCTCTTACAGGTTTCATCTGTGAGCAAGTCCCTCAGTAAATCTGTTGCTCAAGAATCACCACCTTAGGGTTAGACTTCTAGAGAACATGACTTAAGACACCTTGGCATTGGATCTTTTGAGGGAGCCATGCTATAAAATGAGTTAAGAACTCATTGTCATCAGTGAAGGTGGTTATTACCAGTCAGAGTGTGAGACAATTTGTAGTTTTTTAAAACTGTTTCATTTTTTCAGACGATAAATCAAAAGCTTTATGACCTTAGCTAGGGTGAGATCCAGCCCACCAAGAGAAATCCAGTGGACTGATAGCTGGAGAATGGACATAAGGTGTTACCACCAGTCTGCAGACAATGAACAGCGCTTCCCCCAATTCTCTCCTCCTTCTGTGTGGGCAGCTACAGTGCAAAATGGACAATAGGCAATGGTGACAAAATGGGTAGTAAACAATGGAGACGTCCCCATTTCTTTTGGAAAAAAAAGGACAATTAGGCATCATATCACTTGAACCCTACCATCCAAATAAACATGCTTATGACTTGTGGAACCTGGCTTTGGTTGTTACTGTGCTACATGCCAGCTATGTGACCTTGGACAAAGTCACTGAACGATTGGCAGTCTCAGTTTCCTCCTCTGTAAAATGATGAAGTAGAGGAAATGGTCTTGGGGAATATAAACATAGCATTGGGGATCATGGGTGGGCCAATGCCATCCCACCTCATAAATCTCAGAGTCGGAGAAAAACCTTTTAACTGTCATAAATGTGAACCAACTGTGAAAATTATGTGAAATCAGCTACATAAATTGTATAACATCAGTCATGGATCCATTTATTCTGTGACATTGTAAAAATTGCAGATTTCCCAATTTAGAGGGGAGAAAACCCTACTACTACCGCATCCAAGTAACCTGAGCCCCTCCAGCACATATTAAATTTCATCACACTACTTCCGTGACTAAAAGTAGCAGAATGGCGGGACTAGAGGAGTCTTATGATCTCCCCTGGAATCCTTGGCAAGTTATTGCTGTCTTTTCACTATAACAGCATAGATTCTTCAGGAAACATAATCCAATGTGTCTCCCCTTGGCTGAGCCACCTTTTTTGCTAGGCAAAACAATTTTCATTCTGGGTGAAAAAGAGGTGTGAAGACAGATTAATGGTTCCTGTGTCTTACCGCATGTGCATGTGGTCAAGTGGAAGTTCCAAGCACTATGTTCTCACTGAAGTCATGACATGAATCATCTCTTCTGTTACCTCCAAATATCTGATTCCTCCATGCAGGCGGGTCAACAATCTATGTTTTTTTCAACATTTATTTATTTTTGGGACAGAGAGAGACAGAGCATGAACGGGGGAGGGGCAGAGAGAGAGAGGGAGACACAGAATCGGAAACAGGCTCCAGGCTCTGAGCCATCAGCCCAGAGCCCGACACGGGGCTCGAACTCGCGGACCGCGAGATCGTGACCTGGCTGAAGTCGGACGCTTAACCGACTGCGCCACCCAGGCGCCCCAACAATCTATGTTATAAAACCTTTACCAGGATTGTTTACTTTTCTGTGCTGGAAGCTAGCTTAAAAGTTTATTTTTCTTCTTTAGTGTGAGCCCTGCAGAATGGTTTGCATGACTTGGTAAGAACCACTGGGGTTTCAGGAAAGATTTTAGCATCTGCGTGATACTAACAAGATATGTCAGCATAAACAAAAACAAGACACAGAAGCCAATGAGCAGAGGAAGCCCTCAGACCTGAATTCAAATCAAAATTCACTACTAACCAAATTTACTAGATCACATTTATGTCAGGGCAACTGCAACATGGGCATCAGTAAACTTTTAGACACAAAAATCCATTCAACCAGTCCTCTTGGAATTAATTCCATAGATTCCATAAGCAGTGAATTATTCATTTATCTATCCATTCAATCAGTAAGCACTTATTGATGACTCCTACATAGCACTGTACTAGGAACAAGGGACACAGAGTTGAATAAGACATGCTTTTTTTCCTCTGGGAACCCAAAGTCTCCTGGAAGAGACATAAAGAGAAAAAAATAAGTAGAATGCAGTGTCATAAGGGCCATAATAGGGATATGCACAGACGCCCAGGGGAAAAACCATTCTGCTTGGAGAAGTGACATTCAAAGAGAATCGTTAAAGGATGTATATGTATTTTCCAGATAGAGAAAGAGGAGATTGTCTTCCAGGTAAAAAGAAACAATAAGAATCAACGTAAATGACCTGGAAGTGAACGAATATTGATTGCTGAGAGGAAGTAGAGCAGTATGACTCTTTATAGTGGGGAACGGTGTGAAGAAGGGCCTTGTATGTCAAGCCAAAGACTTCAGACGTGATTCTATAAGCCGTCAACAGCCATCAAAGTGTGGGGAGTGACCTTTTTTTAAAGTTTGGGAGAGACATGATCAAATCTGAGTTTTAGCAAAAGCACCCTGGAAGCCACATGGAGGTAAATTGTACAAGGCAAAATCTAAAAACAATAATGAGGTAGGAGGCTATTTCAGTAATGGAGGGAGAGCTAATAAAAATGGCTATTAAGACTATGGCCATGGAGATAGCCACTCGCATGACCCTGAGGGTGGGTGTCTCCTTAATTTTGTTCCCTAGGCTCCTCACCAACCTCACCCCATTCCATGCTCTGTTGAAAAACCCTGACCTAAGCCAAAAGGGCACCTAAGTGAGAGAGATGCAATAAGAAAGGGTTAGATGTGGGGCATCAGCTTACAGATGGAAGTTAAAATCCTGAAAGTAAATGAGAACATCCAGGGAAAGATAATTTTAAAAAGAAGGTAATTTAAGACCCCTGGAGAGCCCAATAACTTAAAGATGAGCAAAGGAGGTTCCAGCAAAAGTCTGTTGCATACCTCTGAAAAGCTACCAACAACATCTCTTTGATTCTGGGAAGAGGAGAGGGCTCTCTAAATTGATGGGGAATTCCAGGCTTGATGTAGAAGTTTAAGACAAGAGTTCTGTGGCAGAGGCGGTCACAGAGCCATTAGCTCTCAACATCCATTCTCCTTTTCCACAGTAATTCAATTTTATCCTAAGTGTCTGGTCTCCAAAATAAATCTACATTTCCCAGACTCCCTCATAGTTAGTATGAACATATGATTAAGTTCTGTTCAATGAGAAGTGAGTGGAGGTTGTGTGGACAACTTCCACCCTGTTCTCTCAAAGGGAAGGGCAAACTCACCCTTTTCCCTTCCTTCTTCATGCCTGATGGAACAGCAAACTTGGTGGCAAACCATTCTGGACCATGTGCATGAGGTTAATTTGCTGAGGATGACAGAATAAAAAGATGGGGGAGCCAGAACCCCTACAGACATTACTGTGCATTGCTATCACACCTGCTCAGACTTTAACCTTGTTAAGCCACTAACGTGGAGCTGAACCTGTATTGTAACCAATACAATGCCAGGGCTATGTAGAATTCTTTAGCATTGACCACCCTAAAGCTTCTGTAAATCAGACTGTTTACGGATGCTATCTCTGAAGAACCAAATTTTATATCTGGTGTTGCGGTGTGAAGATTCCTCTTCACCCAAATTCTAAGCCAAGTGAAAAATAAGACGAATAAAAGACAAAGGGACCCAAATATCACTGTAACTACTGACAATGCCAAAGCTGGAGAATACGTCTGTGGCAATTGGGCATCCTAATACTGAACTAAACACAATTACCCAGAATTAAATATTATCCAGCATCCATGGAGACAACTGGTCCACTCTAGACCTCCCCTGCAGAGCTGGCCTGAAGTGTTACACTAGCGAAGCTCCCTCCTCATGGAGGAATGGTAGGAATAGTCCTACCGGACTAGGGAAGACGCATCAGTGCCTACCATTCAGGTCCCACTGGGATGGCAAAAGATGCAATGTGAGGTCCATTTCGCTTGGAAGTGAAACCTGAGATAAGATGAACAAAGGATCCCCAGCATTAGGAATTTCCGAGCTTGAAATTTGCCAGTAATGCTGTGTCATCTGAGATTTCCATAACTCAGCTCGTTCAGGTTTCAAAGTAGGTATCACATGGATCTTCATGGCAATTCTACACCAACACCCCTGTAGCTGCGGCATGAGCTCGTCACTTTGGATTTGATCATTACCACTGTGGGAGATGGCAAGGTGGGGGCAAACCAAGTTCCCGGTGATGTTTTCATCCTCACATTAAAGAAAGGACAGATCGGGGCGCCTGGGTGGCGCAGTCGGTTAAGCGTCCGACTTCAGCCAGGTCGCGATCTCCCGGTCCGTGAGTTCGAGCCCCGCGTCAGGCTCTGGGCTGATGGCTCAGAGCCTGGAGCCTGTTTCCGATTCTGTGTCTCCCTCTCTCTCTGCCCCTCCCCCGTTCATGCTCTGTCTCTCTCTGTCCCAAAAATAAACGTTGAAAAAAAAATTAAAAAAAAAAAAAAAAGAAAGGACAGATCATTCTACGAGACCACCAATTTCACGTGGCTAATCATCCCAACAAGGAAGGACCAGAGTTAATACTAAGGCTAATTCATAGATGAACTATAAATTCCTGCTGAACAGATGAGAGGACGCGCAGCAATCTCCATCCGTAAACGAAACCAGTCAGAAGACAGAGCAATGGCTCTCCATGGGAGGGTGTGCACCGCTCCTGGGGGCTGTTCAGAAAGATCTGTGTTTGGGGGAGAATTTTTGGTTAACACAAATGACTGGGGTTTGTACTGACATTTATTGGGCAGTAAATCTCTTACATCACATGGGACACTTGCACACAGTAAAAAAAAATTGTCCCATCTAAAATATTAGTTGCACTGGTTTAGATGAACTTAACCTGGAAGATGTCCCTTGTTGCAGCTCACACCACAATGCATAAGATTAAGCAGAGCCCCAGTCTTATTATCTACATTTGCCTCTTCCATGCATCTTACTCTAGCATGAGTCTCTCAGGAAAAGGGAATTTTGGAAGGCCAGGTCTATAACCATTCCTGAGCACTATATCACAGCATTACTAAACGGTGTTTAAATGTATTTCCTTGTTCATTCATTTATTAAATAAGTATTTGTTGAACAGCCACTATATGTCAGATACTGTTCAAGGTCCTAGAGATATAGGAGTAATGAAAACAAAAAAAAAAAAACCCTCTGATCTATTCAATATTGTGTTGAGGAAGAGGGAATGTAAAGAAAAGTGGTAAAATTCCTTGTTGTGTTTAAATAAAGAAGCCAAGAATTATATAAATTTATAAGTAAAAGGAGAAGTTCACCTTCATTTTATAAATGGAGAACCCGAGGCTCAGAAAGGCTCAGAGCTTGTTTAAGTTCACATGGTAGCACAGCCGAAAGACTGGGGCCCATAAATGTCAGTTAACTTCAGTTTCTCCAACATTTTATTGCTCTGCACTTTATCTCCATCTCTATGAGAGATGGTGTCAAAGACTCAGGAATAATAATCACTTGACCTGTGGTTCATGAAGCTTAAGCTTCCTTCATGATAATCCCCCCCCCGCCACACTCCAGTTATCCTTCCTAGTTGGAAACATCAATGGACAAATAGGAAGGTGAATGATTATAAAGTGGGCTGCCTAAAAATGTTTCATCATTTCCATTCAGGAAATATTTATTGACCTTGAGCATCTACTATGTGCCAGGTACTCTACAATGTGCTGTGGGGGGTTCTGAGGTGAATGGACTGTTCTTCTTGCCCTCAGGAAAGTTAACATGTTTTGAAAGAGACAACTAGTACACAACTACAGTACCGACAAGAATTTGGTAAATGCCATGATACAATTATAAAGACCTGTGGGAGTTGAGAGGAAGAGATGAATACCAGCTCTCCCATAAAGGGCTTCCAAATATCCCCAAATGGCATTTGAAATGGAACCTGAAAGATGGATGGAATGTTTATACAGGGGGCAAGGCCTGCTTCAAATTCTCACCCAGGGTGACAAATCTCAGAGGTCAAAGAAAAAATCTGAGACCCAAAGATGACAAAAAGCAAAGCGAGGTAAGTTTCTTGGCCACAATTAGGCAGTTCTGGTCCTTAAAAATCACTGAGAGACATTTCCACATCAGGTTGAATCCTCCCAGGTCTCAGTAATAATGATAAAAATAACCGTGGAGTGCCTGGGTGGCTCAGGCAGTTGAGCGCCGACTCTTGATTTCAGCTCAGGTCATGATCTCACTAATTGGAGCTCCACATTCCACATTGGGCTCTGCGATGACAGTGTGAAGCCTGCCTGGGATTCTCTTTTCCCCTCTTTTTGCCCCTCCCCTGCTCATATGTGTGTGCACATGTGCTAGCTCTCTCTCTCAAAATAAACAAACATCAAAAAAAAAGTTTCTCTCTCTCCATCCCTCTGCCCCTCTCCCTTGCTCTCATCTTCTCTGTCTCTTTGAAAAAAAAACAAGAAAGAAAGACCAAAACAAAAAAAAAACAAAAAAAAACCCAATCATTAACATGACTGCATTTACTAGGCATGCTAGGCATGCACTCTACAACAGGAGCCAGAGTCTTAATATGCACACATTATCTCATTTAAATCTCAGAACAACCTTTTGAATAGATGCTACTGTCATCCACATGTTCCTGGGGAAAATTGTGCCATACAGGGAATATGTGCCATGTTTGAGGTCATGCACATAATAAGGGTCAAGGCTGAGCTTGAAGCCCAGGGTTTGCTGTCTCAAGCTGACGCTGTCCCTCCACGGTTATTTGATGAATGCGCCCTCAGAGTTTCAGAATTCATTCTCACCAGAACTTCAGAAGCAAATAAAGAGTAGCATATCTCAAAAGGGATGGGTTAGCCAGCTTGCACCTGTCACACATCCTTGCAATCCTTGGCTACCATTACTGCCACCAAAGAGGCATTTTTAACTGGGCCCGACTAGTCAGTAATCTCATAGCCATATCAGGTTTATTTAAACCAATTCCTAAGATTCTAAAATCACTACATACACCCTGATTCAGGGAAGCAGAAGATATTCTGCAAAAGACTTCATCTGTTTGGCTCCTGCTTCTTCTCCAGACCCAGGTCACCTCTTAAGCATTCATGCAGCCTCCCTCTAAAGGCAATACCCTCTGTTCACAGTCACCCTCACAACACCTACTTCCAATATCATGTATATGGCACTTAGTCACATTCTGCCTGCTGCAGGAAGGACCTGATCTCCCATCATTAGGTTCACTTGATTCCATTTCATTCCACAGGGGAGCAAATAATATGAGAACTAATGCTTCTAGTCCCTCCCTCGAGTTCTACAGTTTCCCTTCCACAACAGGGGAGAAGAAAGACTTATATGATTTAGGGAAGGAGACAAGGCTAACTGTTAACCATGCAGAGACATTGTTCTTTAGATCTACCTAACCTCAGCACTCAGGCATAGTGGACTCAACTTGTATATCCACTCATGTGCAGTGAATGGATGGAGCAGGGTCAAGCCCTGGGGTTAGCCCTATTTGCTAATCCTCTCAGCTTCTCCTGTTAGGCCTGTGTGTCTGGTTCATGGGCTATGCCCAGGAATGAGAAGGAAACTCTGCCATCTCCTCCAGTCTAGCTGCAACATTAGGCTGTCATTGGGTATGGGTCCTCATTTGGCTTTGGGTGTATGATCTCACCTGATTCGTAATTTGGATTGTCTTACCTACTGTGCATTATGCATGGATGTGTCTACCCCAACCGGTGGAAGCTCCTTGAGCACAGAGGCAGTGATGCGTGGTGGGAAGAACACTGGACCAGGAGTCAGAAGACACAGTTCTAGGCCAAGCTCTGCTTGGGAAGATCCCTTCCCATTTCTAAGTCTTTGTTCCTTATCTCTAAGATGGAAAAGATAGTGTTCATGTACTCGTGCTCATCCCTTGGGAGAATGGTGAGTTAGGACAACGTATAGAAGAGTAAACTGTAAAGTGTCCTACATGGGTAAGGGCTTATTATTATCATCATCATCATCACCATCATCATCATCATCAAACTTTTTTTTATTAATAGAAAAGGGAGCTCTCTTTTATTAAACACCTGCCAGGTAGGAGGCGCCTGGGTGGCTCAGTCGGTTAAGCATCTGACTTGGGCTCAGGTCACGATCTCGTGGTTTGTGAGTTTGAGCCCCGCATCAGGCTCTGAGCCTAGAGCCTGCTGTGGATTCTGTGTCTTCCTCTCTCTCTGCCCCTCCCCCACTCATGTTCTTTCTGTCTGTCTGTCTGTCTGTCTCTCTCTCTCTCAAAAATAAATAAACATTAAGAAAAAATTAAACACCTGTCAGGTTTCAGGTGCTTGAAATATATTCATGAGTTTCTTGAGGTAATGTCCTGTTTGTAAAGCCCAGTGCAATGGCTCCAAAACTTTGCTGCATATTGGAATCACCCAGGGTTTTTTAAAAAACACTGATGCCTGGCCCACACCCCCAGATGTCTGACTTAATTGGTATGTGGTATGACTGGGCATTGGGACTTTTCAAAGATCTCCGGATGATAAACATGTGCATTCTAGACACCGTTGGCACAACCTTTTGACAGCTGAAAAGGGACACAGTCAGAATTGGATAAAATCATGTTGGAGGATTTATTTCTCACCTCCTCAGCCAACCATTTCTAGACTACCACAGCCAGGAGAGAATATGGCTCCCCAGCTGGGCTGTCAAATGTCTGGGTGGTGGGCATTGACCTGTGGCAGTGGGCAGGGTAAACAGCTGTGGGATCTAACATTTGGGAGATCACTTAGCCCAAGAACAAACGGGCTGAGGGGAAGTGGATGTCCTTTTAACAGGCTCTCTAGCCCTCTCTCTGACCTCAGGGCCACTATTTATTTCCCCTTGGGGTACAGCAAATGTGAATATAAGAACAGATAAATATCTGGGGTGCCTGGGTGGCTCAGTCGGTGAGCGTCTGACTCTCACGTTCGGCTCAGGTCATGATCTCATGGTTTTGTGTGTTCGAGCCCACATCGGGCTCTGTGCTGACAGTGTGGAGCCTGCTTCGGATTCTCTCTCTCCCTCATCCTCTGCCCCTCCTCTGCTCATGCTGTCTCTGTCTCTCTCAAAATAAATAAATAAATAAATTCTTAAAAAAAGAATAGAGAAATATGATATAATTTCACTTATATGTGGAATTTAAGAAACACAACAGATTAACACGGGGGAAGTGAAGGAAAAATAAGATAAAAACAGAGAGGGAGGCAAATTATAAGAGACTCTTAAATACAGAGAACAAATTGAGGGTTGCTGCTGGAGGGAATGTGTGGGGGGGGACCCTAAATGGATGAATGGCATTAAAGAGGGCACTTGTTGGGATGAGCACTGGGTGTCATATGTAAGTGATGAATCACTGGGTTCTACTCCTGAAACCAATACTACAGTGTATGTTTACTAACTTGGATTTAAATAAAATTTAAAAATATATGTAAACCTAGGTCAAAAGAATGTCTTTGTATCAGCTGGATTAAATTTGTACTTTAATTGACATGATTTATAAATCCGTTGAATAAATAAGTTGGTGGGGGAAAAAAAGGAATAGGGAACTCCAGCCAGCAGGTGAATAGTACCAAACCCTAGTCTTCCTAATGAGGAGAACCAGAGCGTACCCTGTGGCTGACTCCACATCTCTCCCACTTCCCAGCTCATTTTCTCCAGTTCAACTTCATTCTTTAAAATTCTGCTAGCAAAAGTACTTTAGGGAATTTTTCCACTTAAGAATAAAACAAGTACAGATCTCTTCTCTTGGTTTCTTAAGCAAACTACGTGTTTCCAAATAATAGCAGCTCCTTATAAAATCTAACAACCTGTTAGTTCTACAGGTTTAAGCCCACTTCTTTTAAACTTAGCTCTCTAAAGAATTTTGTTAAAGGAGATCTATAAATATGACAGGTTCTGTTTCAGACTTTGCAAAATGGCATCTATCGTTTTAATACAGTCTTATCAGTTTCCCACATTTTATTGGTCATCCTAAGGGGAAATGGATGACTGGTACAAAATAGTGCACACAGCCCAGCTTCCTGAGGAGATAGCCTGGGTCCTGGTCAATAGGTAAGTATTTTATTGTGCAGATAGAGACTGAGGCTCAGTAATGACTTGGCTTACAGTAGTGCTGAGGTTCAAATTTTTGTCTGACTCCAAAGTTTATACGTGTATACACTTCATAACAGTGCACCATGTTACCACTTTCTGCATAACTTTAACCCTCACACATTTTTTCCTCATTAAATTAGAGAGCATGTTCAAACATGGGATCCCCACCTTTCTTTCCCTAAGCCAGGTCTTCTTTATGTTGATTGACCTAGTGCTTGACAATATGATATTCACCAGTTGTTTGGTGAGGATGGTGTGAATGAAAAAAGTTGGCAACTTTAGTTCATTTTCCAGTCTGAAAGATTTCACCTCACAGAAAGTTCTGAAGCTTTTCCTCAGTGAGTCCATTGACATGCAGTAGGGTTAGCTTGTAAGAATTCATGCTGGTAAGTATTCTACCAGGGGAGGGGATGAATTGCAAGGACCATCACTTGAGAATATTCCTTCAGGTCCTAGAAGAGAACCGTTGTCTGTATGTCCACTGTTCCTCTCTATCACACGAAGATCTCAACATGTCATTGTGTCCTCTGCAGTCAATTACTAGAAGCTTTGGGTACCAAAGTCCAAACATATAAAAGGACAACCCAGAAGGTGCCTGCAATTATGTTAGACTGATACACTATTTTTGACAATCCAGAAGAAAATAAGATTTAGGGAATTTTCCCTGTGTGGAGACAAAAACCCAAAGAAGAAAGCAAGTGCCAAAAGGAAAACTGGACTGTCCCTTGGCATCCATTCTGCCTTGTTCGATGGTCTTTATTTCCTATTGCTCTTTACCTCGTAATCGTGGACCTATTCCTTTGAAGAACTACATAGTCAGCTCTGCACCATAGGAAAGAAATCTTTGGCCCAAAAATTCCTGTCCAGGTGCAGAGATCCAAAGCAAGGCCACCTCAATGCTGTCTTCCCTAATAGGAAGCAAAGGAAGGAGTGAGAACACAGTGAGTGGCTAGAAGGAAAAGCTGCCAAGTGACGGCTTTAAATAAATGGGGACAGAATTTTCACATGGAAAAGGGAAGAGCCGTTTGTACAAACCAGAGGGCCATTCCCTTTGATACCTCACAATTAGGATAGAAGCACCTTCCATTCTGCCTCTAGGTCCTTGTCAAGCTGACATGGTGATTTTTTACTTGCCTCTGGACATCAGCTCTCATCTCCAAATATGAAAGCAACAAAGTAGGGAAGTAACGTGAACAGAATGCCTGCTATACATCAACAACATTCTGGGTGTTTTATGTGCATTATTTCATCTCATTGAACCTGGCACTCCACCACAGCCCATTTTACAAAGGAGGCAAATGAGCCACAGAGAGCTTGTGTGACTGACCCAAGATCATACAGCCTATAAATGGCTGATCTGAGACTCACATTTGCTTGCTCCCGAATATGTGTGTGGTTGCCATTCTATCAGTATCAATAAGGGTTTTGTTTTGTTTGAAAAAATTTACCAGAATTACCCAATAAAATGAGGGCTGCCTTTCCATGGGTGAAAATACTTGCCTTCAAATATGTTGTCAAGTTCAAATAAAATGAAGTATACTCGAAAGCACCCAAGATACCAGAGCAAGGCATTCACAAGCATGGGTTCACTCCTCCAGAAGGACAGTCTCCTGCTCTACAGTGCTCCCCTGTCCAATCATGGTTCAAGCTACACTTTCAGAATCATCATCTGAAACAGGTATAAGTCCCAGGAACCCTATCACTGCACACACACACCCTGTTACTGACTCAACCATGGTAACCTACTTCTGATTACCATCCTGATTCCCTGGCTTGTTCTGAACAACTTATAAATGTAAAAATGAAATTTAATCACCCTTAAAAGACAAGAACCCAGGGCGCCTGGGTGGCGCAGTCGGTTAAGCGTCCGACTTCAGCTAGGTCACGATCTCGCGGTCCGGGAGTTCGAGCCCCGCGTCAGGCACTGGGCTGATGGCTCAGAGCCTGGAGCCTGTTTCCGATTCTGTGTCTCCCTCTCTCTCTGCCCCTCCCCCGTTCATGCTCTGTCTCTCTCTGTCCCAAAAATAAATAAACGTTGAAAAAAAAATTAAAAAAAAAAAAAAGACAAGAACCCATCACTGTTGAAGATATTCAAGATTAGGCTGCTGACTAAATTCTTAAAGAGACTCTCCAAAAGTATTTCCAGCAAAGGCAGCATCACCGGTCTTCCAAGTAAGCTACTGTACAGAGAATTACATTCTCTTGTATGGAGATTTTAATATGGTTTTTAAAAAAATCAATCTTATTAACCTATACTTGTGCCTCCAGGGGAACTGCAAACTTTCCATGCTTGGAATGTTATTATGAGTGCTTTACTTTGGAGGAGAATGTGTGTTAATTAATCAGCTCGGGCTGCCATAACAAAATACCATAGATTGGGTGGATTAAACAACAGAAATTTATTTCTTATAGTTCTGAGGCTAGAAGTCCATATTAAGATGTCAGCCAATTCAGTTTCTGGTGAGAGCTCTCTTTCTGCATTGCAAATGGCTGCCTTCTTGCTATATCCTAGAGACAGAGACAGAGAGAGGGAGACAGAGACAGAGACAGAGAGAGACAGAGATTTCTACCTCTTCTTGTAAGGCCAAAGTCCTATCAGAGGAGGACCCTGCCATAATGACCTCATTTAACTTTACCTCCTAAGGATCTTTTTTCCAGATAGAGTCACATTGGGAATTAGGACTTCAATGCATGAATTTGGGGGTGGGACACAATTCAGTCCATAACAACATGTTATGAATTTAAAATCCCTTGTCTCTTTTTAATCAAGCACATTTTTCCAATGGCATTTGGGTCTACAAACACATGGATATTCATTTACTGATTTCAGGGTTGTACTATCAATTAGCAAGATACTCCTTCCTGATATTCTTTTTGCCTTCACCTTTTTCTAGACGATATACACCAGACAATAGAAGAGCAATACTACTTTTATCTTTAACCTCGATATTATTTGCTTACCAGTGCCTCAAACTGGAATGCCTTTATGAAAATGACACATTTTCGAGAACATCGCCTCTCCTTACAGGGCAAGAAGAAGCAAACAGGAGAAATGCAAGTAGACAAAAAATGCTACAAATGGTTCTTTAAGGTCTCCCTTGTTAATATCAGCATTTGCTCCCTTGTACCAATAAAGCTAAATTACTGGTCTTGGGGACCCCCCAAGCATGAAAAGCCACAACAGTAATCAGAGCCAACTAAGGCTAGAGACACCAGACTTGATTAAGATTAATTTCCTAATTTAAAAATTATTTTGGTGGGATGGGAAAGGGCATTTCAGTCGTGTCACCTCAGCACACACCCGGACCCCACGCATGACCGATCCGATTGTTGTGGCAAGCCTTGCCCATCCGGGTTTATATCAGTTCGGGGCAGCCAGTGTGTGGTGGGGCAGAGATTACAGCCTGCCCTGCCACCATTTTCCACCCTCTGGTTCTCTGGTTACATTTTCCTTCACAGCAAAGACGGAAATTGTCACGAAGTTTGAGTCCCAAGCCCACCCCCACTTCTATCCCACTCCTTTGAGATGACCTGCTCCTCCCTCTGACCAGCAGACCAGCAAGAAACTTCTGCAGCTCAAAAGAAACACATGAACAGCTGCACTCCCCAGATTAAGGGTCAATAGACTTCCTGATCCAGTTGATCCTCTCCCCTTGCAGGGCGTCTGGTTACTTTTGCACGCCACTGTTAGAAACCCCATGTTTCTTCTCCAGCCCTTGCCATTGTACTCTGCCCAACTTGTGCAGCGCATCAAGACGGTCCGTTCTTTTCCCCCAGTGGCTCCCTGTTGTCCCCCAGCAAAGGAGGGGGCCGTGCCAGACACGCAGCAGGCCCGTCCCTGGGCTCCCCTTTGCAAAGCCCAAGAGAAAGATGCTGAGGAGGACAACAGCTGCAGTGCTGGCTTGTTCTTGACAAATGGGCCTGTCACTCTTCCTATTGATTAGCGATATTATGACATTTCCCTTCAAAAACGCAGATGTGGCAGCGCTAGTGACAAGGCCATGGCTGTGGGTAGAAAATAAGGTTTGCCATTGTTGGCTCTTCCCCCTCTACATCTGCGCAGCTACAGGGAAAAGAAAGCGAGATTCTGAGGGAGTTCAAAAGACTTGAAGAAGTGGAAGATCTGGCACTCTGAAAAATCTATGTTAATAAGCCATCACCGTAAACGTGGAGGAGAGAGCACATGGCAAATCTGTGCAGGGCCCTGCAGACAGCGAGGGGCATCTGATAATCAGAAAGTGGGGCCTCCCTCTGTCTTGGCAGAGTTGCTCTTCAGGTCTCCTGACCACATAAATCAAGCCATGGAGGGCTCTGTCATTTCTGTCCCTTTGCATGAAACGCATGAAGGGAACTGGTGAATTGGTGCTGCATTGCCTTCTCCCCTCCCAAAGTGTCTTTAATCTCACCCTAGCCCTATGGGGCTGACGGTGTATTAGGGGGGAAACGCACCTAATTCCATTTTCTTTCCCTTGTACAAAGCACTCAGATGATAACATGTGCCGACTTTAATTTGTGAGACTTCTGTGGGGTACTTCCCCCAACCTATTCCCAAAACCTATTCCCATGTCAAGGGGAAAAAAAATGTTCTAAATAGCAGTCCATTTAAGTAAAAAAAAGGAAAAGTGCATCTTGCAGTCCAACATATGGTACATTTTGAGGTAAATTACAGGTAATTCATGAACATTTCCAGCAGGGAGATTGCCATCATGGGACTCTTGTATATCCATTACGTTCTATTCTCATTTTTGTGGTTAAAGGAATCTCTCAAGCCTTTGAAGCAGAAAAGGCAACACTCTCTCTGCACCATTTTGTCCTGCTAAGGAAAGTTATTATCCTGCTAACACACGGGACTGATCCAGCAACTTGATTTCGGCAAAGCTGATGGAAAGCAGGCTGCGAGGGGGCATGTGTAGCACGGGTTTTACAGCGCGAAAGATCTGGGGGTTGGCATGCGCAACAGTTAAAAAGGAAAATAAAATCTGAGCAAACTAGAAACAGCCAGACTGACACTATTGGATGAAAGAGAAAAGAAAAGAGGAAGTCGCTTGGGGGATGGGGAGGAAAAACAAAAGGAAGAAAAATATTGCCTGTTAGCCCTGGGGGTTGGTGATGTAAATTAATATGAGCTAAATGGGATGTGACCAATTTGTAAAGCATTTGTTTCTCTCTCGTGAGATGGGAGATCTCCGTCCCAAGCAATCAGAATTTGCCTTAGGCTACCCCTGACTAGTCGCTATAACCGTGTTGACCACCTCTCTTAATATATGGAACCCCTCATATTACATCCCAAGTCCAACAGCCTTGTAAATTTACTGCTGTGACACTAATGTGTCTCTCCTTGGGACATGTTGGGTCCTGGTTTGTTGGGAAAAATGAAGGGGAGGGGAGCAAGGGAGAAAGGAAGGACAAAAAAGCACGCTCAGCATAGCTGGCCCCTCTGCATTGTTTGAGCAGTCTTTGTGTCTGGACCGCCTGCAAGAATTACGCAACTTCCAACATCTCCTTCACATCAAAGAGCTTCTGGAAGAGCTCTTCAAGCTCTGAGGCCGAGCTGCCCTGTGCCTCCCCTACCCTCGTACTAAATCAAGCTTTTATCTGCCTTCCCATCAGAACTGATGCTAACTGTCCCTGACACACACATCCTCCAAATAATTTGAACTTGATCTGAGGCTTTCGGCCCTCTTGACTCAAAAAAATTGCCTATGATTTGCTTGGCAGCCATCCACCTCAGCATAGGCAATTGTGGGCAGTGATGTTGATGTTCATGAAGGAGCAGTTGCCATGGCAACACAGAGTTCAAAGGAAGGGCCCTCAGTGGTATCAGAATAGAGGAGAGTGATAATGTAATGAAGGCTTGTGTCTTCTCCCGGAGGGACAGGAGCTGGCCAGGAGATGGTAGAGGGTGGAGGACAACTTGGGTAGCTCACCATTACAGTTTTGTCTGAACTATGCATTTATTTGGCCTTTTAGGGATCCACTACTTAATGGAAAGTATAAATGGCAGATAGAGATTTTTAGGACTATAACCTAGCCTCAACTTTGCAGGTAGGGTTGAAGGACCTTAACCTTGTTGCTCATTAGTTTCCTCATCTATAAAATAAAGAGTTGGACTAATAAAATCCAACATCTTTTCAACTGCTGAAATTCTCTGATTCAATTACTCTAGGCAATCTAGGGACTTTCTGCATCTATCAGACAGTATTTTGATGCAGACCATATTCTGTTTATCGAGGCCTTCAAAAATGGGGAAAGGGGTGAATATCCATTGACAACAAAGGAAGAAGTGCTTCTTAAGCACTTAGTTGGCTTTGGGCACTCACTGTTCAAGGTGCTGAGAGGGTGAAAAAGGCGGAAAAAGCCCCTATTTTTTGCAAACGCACATTCTAGTAGGAGGGACAGATGTCATACAAATAAACACACAGTGGATCATTAATAGTGATTGTGGATTAGGGCCACCAAGTTGAAGACAGCTGCAACTGGAAAATCCCTAGGTGGGCTGGGTGGGCTGGGGCAGTGTCAGGGAGGCTTCCTGTGGTAAGTGGTTTTGGTGATAAGACCTGAAGGGTGAGTAGGAGTTAACTAGACTAAGGGAGAAAGGAGAAAGCCTTGCAGACAGAGGGAAGGTCTTGTGAAGCCAGGAAGTGGGAAGAAACTCAGATGAGCTGTGCAGTGGGCCTGGGGAGGTGTGCGTGGCCCCATCAGGTCAAGTCAAGAAAACCACATTTGGCTGTTCTGTTCCCAACCTAGGAGAAATAAGAGGTCACTGAGGTTTAAAAACAGGGCTGGCTACTTGGACTTACCTTTTCAAAAGATCACTCTTGCTACATCATGGAGGACAATGGCACATGGGGAGTTGGAGAGGTGGCACTTAGACTTCAGAGATGAGAACATCCTCAAAATAATTGTAAATAATTTGGGAATCAAATTTCTTTACTCCAAGCTACCTATTTTGATAGTTAGAGGCAATTCAAAAATCATTTCACAATTTTTTCTCCTTTGCCTTGCCTGGGTGGACACATCCTATAATGACTTTCCTGAAGCCCAACTGGTTGAAACAGCCCAGGGAATTCATGTGACCAGTGGTGAATTATTATTGATCTATATTATTCTTCCAGTGTACCTCCATTGGCCTGCAGACATTTCCTGTTCCTAGTGGGGTTGAAGTAGGGGAAAGTACTTATGCAATGTTCCTTTTTTAAATTCTGAAATGCTTTCTCCTAAAATTCATAAGTGTTCACATAGCCATCCATGGCGTTGTACTCAATAATACATCTACTTTGAGACAGAACAAACCTCAGCTTCAAAAATGCCAAAAGTGTGCCTGGGAAGACTTATTTTCATAGCAATGTTTATTGGGGACTTGGGGGTGTCAAACTGCCCACTGCAAGGAGAAGTTCTGAGCAGCCAGGTTTTCAGGGTGAGGACAATTCAAGAGTCAGCTAGGTGATCAGTTTGGATGCCTGGGGGACAGAGACAGGGCAGTAGATGGGCAGCACAGAGGACCCTTGTCACTTTCTTCCATTAAAATGTATTGCATTTTTGCTATTCTCTATGGCCCATGCTGAATGACTTATCCTCCTTACCTCACGCAACCTTGTTCTGCAGAACGACCTCATGGGTAGGCCCTATTATTATCTCCACCACACAGATGATGAGAGGGAGAGTTAGAACACATGGTTTACTTGCCCATGGTGGCCAGCTTTCGTGCCCTCACATGTGCCCTCTTTGTTCTACTGTCCAACTGATCCCAAGGGGGGGGGGGATGATGGGAAGAAGCTCAAAGAGGGGAGCCTTCTGCTCCCAATCATTTTCTCTTAGTCTCATGCCCCCTTCCTCTCCCCTTCCTGCCTCTTCTTTCCCACTCCTAGAGGAAGGCTGCAGGGCAAGATTTATGGACAAGGAAAAGCTCTCTAACCCCCTTATAAACTTTATGGGCCATGTGGACTTGTACAAATCAGATATAAACACGATGTCCAGGGCCAGAGTTCTGTAAATAGTGATATCACCGAAGAGAATCTCCAGGAGAATCTGGTTCCCAGGAGAGAACAGACGAGGGTCCTGAACACAGTGTGTGAAAAATGATGAAAGCTGCTTTGAAGTGAGGCCGGGGCCCGGGGCGCTGTCAGCAGCTTTCCCCCTGCAGCCCTTGGAATTTTAGCTGCAATAAAAAAATACCAAAAGAAAACAGCTGGTCTGGTTGGATTTGTTAAAGTAGAAGCAACGTGTGGCCCTGTGGAGAGGAACGTGATGGTGAGAAAGCAGGTGTGAGGAGGAGGGGGACCGAGGGGCAGTCTTCAGAATTGGTGCACCGGGCCCACCACGGCTTTACCATCAATGTCAAATGCTGAGCAAGTAATAAGGCATTTCTGGTAAATTCTCCCCTTGGGTCCACACCAGCCCTGTTGGGTAACTAGAGAAGTATTAGCATACCCATTTTATAGATGAGGAAGCTAGAGTGTTGACTTTGGCCAAGGGGGAGCCAGTGAGGGGTTATACTGCTTGGGCAGTGTCATCTGGTGACAAAGATGGGGATTCTGATCCCAGTCCTACCTCTGCCTGTGAGTTCCTCATCTGTGTCCACACTCAAGAAGGTTCGATGACAGAGTTGGTTGCTAAGCATCTGCTATCTAAAGAAACATTGGGAAGCGATCTCACTCATTGATTCCAGCATTATTACTGGGGTCCAGGGCCCCTTAAATGAGAATCATGTTACTGTAATAGTGCAATTAAGGTGGATAGGAGTCATCCCCACCTCTTGGCATCCATACCCCTGTGCAACTCCTCTCACATTGTACTAGGGTTGATCTGTGTGGCCAATAGCATATAGAAAAAGTGATGTCATGTCATTCTGAGACACAGAAGACTGTGGCTTCCATCTTGGGTTCGCTCATTCTCCCTCTCCCTTGAATCACTTGCTCTAAGTCAAGCCAGACTGCACATCATGAGGACAGTCAGGCAAGCCTATTGAGAGGTCCCCATGATGAGGAACTGAGTTCTACAGTTAACAGTCAGTGAGAAGCTGAGGCCTTTCAACAACCACGTGAATTAACTTGGAACTGCATCCTTCGCCAGCCAATCCTTCAGATGACGGCAGCCCCAGCTGATAGTTTGACTGCAACCTCATGAGGAACTGTGAACCAAAACCACCCAGCAAATTCCTGACCCACAGAAACTGAGATCATAAAGGCTTGTGGTTTTAACTTGCTAATTTGTTACACACCAATAGATAACTAATACATTGTGTATGCCATAGATTTTCTGCTCTGAAGCACTAAGGAGAAATGGCAGAGGAAGAGAACTGTTACAATTTAGAATACTTTATTGCTGTTCATCTAAGAAAGATGCTCAATGAAAACTCAACATTGTAAGGACTGCCACCAAAGAAATACTTTTCATATATAGATCACAATACTGTCGATGATATTAAATAAGCATCCTGCTAAGAGCTGGGGATACGCACAGCAGAAAAAAAAAAGGTACTATAATGGCAGATGATTTAAGAGACTTGAGCTGAATCTCGAGGATGAATAGGAGGATGAGAAGGCAGGGAGGGAAGTGAGCAAAGTAGCAAAGTAAGGAAGAGCAGAACATGTAGGAAGAGCAAGAAAGACTTTGATTGACTAAAAGCAGAAAATAGCAGGAGATGAAACTGATTTGCCAAGGTCAGCCTGCACTCAAGAAGACAGAAAACAATGGTCACCCAACTAAATTGGTTGCCTCAAGAAAAGATTAAATGTTGGGGCGCCTGGGTGGCGCAGTCGGTTGAGTGTCCGACTTCAACCAGGGCACGATCTCGCGGTCCGTGAGTTCGAGCCCCGCGTCGGGCTCTGGGCTGATGGCTCGGAGCCTGGAGCCTGTTTCCGATTCTGTGTCTCCCTCTCTCTCTGCCCCTCCCCCGTTCATGCTCTGTCTCTCTCTGTCCCAAAAATAAATAAACGTTGAAAAAAAATTTTTTAAATAAAAAAAAAAAGAAAAGATTAAATGTTGATTCACAAAGTTCATACATAGCTGTGCTGTCCAATATGGCAGCCACCAGCCACATAGAGCTATTTCAATTTAAATAATTAAAATAAAGTAAAATTAAAAATTCAATTTCTCAGATGTATTGTGAACATCTCAAGTGTTCAATAGCCAACTGTAGCTAATGGCTACTCTATCGTACAATGCAGATATAAAAATTTCTATCATCACAGGAAGTTCTATTAGACACCTGTCACATATAGCATTCACTAGATAAAATCACAAGCACATATGAAAATTTAAGACAAGTTATATACAAGATAATGCCAGCATCCATCACATAGATATTATCCAATACAACTTTGAATAGACAGATACTGTCTAGGCACCTAGGCTTAGATCAACCTCTGGCCTGTAACTGGAATGGGAATTTTCATGTGCCTTCCTCACATTCTTGGGCATGCATATTTCTTAAAGGTAAGTAGTTGCATACTAGTAACTATATAAATGTGCTTAATGTTGTTGTTTTATAAATATTGGTAAATTTCATCATAACAACTACCCATGGTATTTTTTTTCTCTACCAAAGTCCTTAGTATTTCTAATAGCAATAGTGTCCTGAGGACCAGAATTGGAGAAACCTCTATAGGCCGTGAGGAATTTGAGGAGAGTGACATGACTAGCCTCACAATTTAAAAGCATTTGGGAAAAAAATCAAGCATGATGCTTTCAGTCAGGTGTTGGTGAAACGTGAGGGGAGGGCCAACAATTAGGATATGGTTGCAGTGGTCCAGGAGAGGACCACGAGGGCCTGAAGCAGGGCATGACTAGAGAGAAGTCCCTGGGCCTGAAGTAGGGCATGACTAGAGAGAAGGTATCAGAGATGCAAAAAGATAACACATGGTCCTTAACCTGAAGATGCTCCCAGTCTTGTGGGATGCCTCAAAGAAAGGACAGACTGTCACTCTCTAAAGGATGCAAAGCCTTGCCACAGAAAGCCATTTAAAATACAAGATGATGGCTCTGGAGAACATTCACCACCCCCTACAACTTGTCCCATGGCTGAAAACCACATCTTTAGATTAATATATTTGGTTAAAGTATTTCATCTACAGGAATCCTCTTTCAGAAGGGACAGAAAGGCAGTGTGGATAATAGTGTTAGAGTACAGATTCTGAAGCCAGATCATGGGGATCCAATCCTGGCTCTACCACTTGCCAGCCGTGTGACGTGGACAAATCACTTAACCTTTCGGCTTTCTCATCTGTAAAACTGGGCTATTAGTAGTGCCTGACTCACAGGGCTGTTAAGAGGTTGAATGAGTTTTATGACAAGTGCTTATAATAGAGCTTGATACATAAAGAGTGCTACATAAATATTTGCCCTTATTATTACATTTTTTCATTCTTGACCAGGTAAGTTAGCAATGACCATATGTGACAGCTCAATAGATTCCAGGGCATGTGGTCAATGCAATTGGATAGGTAGCAGGAAATGAATGTTTGGGGAGCATATGCAGGGTCTGCAGTGAGCTCTTCAACCTCAGGTGATCAGATTGAAGACTTGCTATAGGGGAGAAAGGGAGCTTTGGTGAAAGAGGTGAGAGCTTGGCAAAGACAAGGCTCCCTTACTTTACAATTTTTGGTGATGCTGACATGGGTGTTTGGGGGCCATTGAGAATATTGGATTTGGAGTCCGTTTTAGCTCTGCCTTTTACTAGCTGTGTGACCACTCTGACCTTCAGCATCTCCATTAACAAAACAGAATAATGCCTGCATCATGAGGTTATTGAGATGATTAAACAAGAGAAGATGTAGAAGGTATGGTTGACCCTTGAACTAACTGCACAGGTCTACTTATATGTGAAATTTTAAAAAATAAATATAGTACATTACTATAAATATAGTTTCTTTTCCTTATGATTTTCTTAATAACATTTATCTAGCTTACTTTATTATAGGAATATAGCATATTATGCTATATACAAAATATGTGTCAATCCACTGTTGATGTTTCAATAAAGCTTCTGGTCAACAGTAGGCTATTATTAAATAAGTTCATGGGGAGTCAAAAGTTATATGTGAATTTTCAACTGCATCAGGGGTCAGAGCCCCAATCCCTGCATTGTTTAATGATCAACTGTAATTTACAAACAGCAGGCCATCAATAAATGGCAGTTTTTACTGTATTTTAATTGTAAGGTATCAATGATTATAAGATCATTGATTATAAACCAATCTCAGAAATATGAACATGTGAAAAAGAGAATATAGATAGGATGGGAAGGAAAGGAAGCTCATGTTTACTAAGCTCCTTCTGTGTATCTAGCCAGTGTACCAAGAAACATGGTATACATTATGCATTGAATTCTCTAAACTGCCCTAGAAAGTATGTGACATTATTATCTCCATTTTAAAGCCATGGAAACTGAAACCCAGAGAGTTATACAGCCTGCTCAGAGTCATGCAGCTGCTAAGTGTGAGCACACCATTTTAAATCTTCTCTAACTTCTCCTAAGCTTTCATTTTGGCCTTCCTCAGGCTGGGTATGGCGTTTGTGGGGGAGAGGCTGCAGACGACTGAAAGGGCCACATGGCTGACCCTTCACAGTCTCACTGAAAGGAAGTCTGCTCCAAGTAGAGGGCATGAACATGTCCCCTCCCACCCTCTTCAGGAGGGAAGAAAGTGGGAGATCAGAGTCTGGGCCTGTGAAGAGGGCTGGCTATCTTGCTAATGGGGAAGGGTCTCCCAGTAAGGTTCAGGCAGAGACGGCTCTTAACCTAAGGGCCCCAAGCAGAGACAAGGCCCAGAACTGGACTCCTGTGTGCAACCAGGCTGGGTCTGTAGGAGTTCACATTATCATGGAGAATTGTGATCTTGATGTGAAAGAAAAGCCATGCTCCTTGTTTTTCCCAGCATTTGTTATGAATCCTGGATCCCATGGAAAACCACATCCTGGATGTGCAGGGAAAAAGGCAATCAGGGCAGTAAAGGTACAGGGAGAAGTAAGAAATGAGAAATGAGGAAGAGAAGACACAGGCATTCCTACTGATGTCATTAATGCCAGGAACTATTGGGATTTCAGCAGCCAAATTAAACAGAGAAGGGAAGGGAATTTCTTTGGCCATCCCTAGGGGATGAACCAGTTCATCAAAAAACAAAACAAAACAAAACAAACAAACAAAAAAAACAAGCAAATAAACAAAACCAAAAAACCTAGCCATTAAAGTCACATAATTATGCTAAAATGATAGATAACAAATATGCATGAGGTACTATGCCGAACAGTTCCCACATATTAACTCATTTAATCCTTACAGCAGCTCCGCAATCTAGATGCCATCACTCCTCATTGTACAGAGTGGGGGTGGGGGAGTGGGAATCTAAGGTTCAAAAGATTCAGGAACTTTCCTGAGGTCATAGATGGGAAAAGGCAAAGCAAGCTTAAATCTAGGTGTGTATGATTCAAGAGGCTGCACTCTTGACCACATTGCTATACAGATCAGGACATTTTTGGATATTATACTTAAATCTCAATGAGGCAATGCACTGCCACATATATGCTCTGCAACTGATGTCCAGCTTGCCTCTAGGATACAAAAATTAAATAATTCTAATCAATTATTAAGGACCATTTATGACCCACGGCCTGAATAGACATGTCTCACACATAATCATATATAGCTTAACATAATATAATTTAGTAACAGCTCGATGAGGTAGATACTATAGTCTCCCTTTAAATAAAGGAAATGCGAGTTCTAATTTGCTTATGGTATGGATCAGACTAAAGATTCGCATCCAGTTCTATCTGGTTTCAGTGCTCATTCTCTTACCACTATCATATACAGCCTGACTCATATTATGTGTTAAATGAAATGGCTGCTTGTAGCTACGATGGAGAGAAATGAATAGTTTGCATCTGTTTTGTGTGTTGTTCTGTGATTTGTATGTGTACACTTTAGCTAAAAGCTATTTGCTGCAAGTCTGTTGGTTTTGTTTCAATACCTACTTTTACCTCTGATACTCCAAATAACAATCTGTTAGCAGCGCACTATCCGCTTACACCCCACGTATTTTATCCTAATACTTTCACTGAATGGGTAATGCCAACCCTAATTATTGGAGATAATTTGGGAATGGCCAACCGCTGCTTTGGAAAACTGGCCAATTCTATTTCGTATTCAGGGTTGTCACGGTAGACTGTAGACCTACAGGCCACCTTTCTCGAATTCCCCATGTAACTTCGCATCTTTTGTGGCTCCATCCAGCTGCCGGCTGGTTGCAATTCGCCTTAGGCAGTCTGCTGCAATTTCCCATGTCCCGATCTTATCCCCCATTACAAAAAAAGATGGGAAATATAATGGGCTGAAAGAATTCCGATAGCAAATGCCAGACATCAAATTACACAGGTAGTAATCACACAGATTAGGAAACATAATGAATACAATATTCAAGCTGAACACAGACAATGAATTTTTCAGGATGATACAAGTTCTTGTTAATAAAATGGAATAACAATTTTCTTCTTATTAAAGCTAAAGCAATCTCTATTTTCTAAAGGGACACATGTCACCCAGACCTCTGGGCTGAAATGATTTGAAACTCAATACACACAGGACCAAATGGACTACTAGGCATTTTGGCTGACTCTTACATTTCAGATCGTGTTGCTGTTATTTTTCATTACGGAGTGGTTTGGAAGTTCCACCTAATGTTTCTGAAACCTTCTTCGAAACAAATGTATTACTCACAATATGTTGGACACAGAAAGGTACTGATGTAGGACTCAGGAGATCCGGGTTTTAGTTCCAATTTTCACTGTCAGATTTAGCAACTTTGGATATATAGAGTGATGAACAAGGGTGAAGCAGTGTGACTCATCTGCCCTGGGGGATAAGGAAGAAGGCGGTGCATTTCAAACAATAATAAGACTCACTAAAGGCAGTCCACTTTTTGTTATGCTCCATCCATCCTCAGCAAGGTCAGCGATAAAATGTTCTCCACCACCCCCCCTCAGATCTTTTGTTGGTCTAAGCCTAGGCAATTGACTTTAATGAATAAATACATAAATAAATCACACGCTACGAATGAGTCCATCTTTATTACTTCTCTTTTGATAAACACTGTATTCTGCATGAAAGTTAAAATGTAAAATGCCAAGTTGGGCTCCAAAAAACATGGATTCAAAGACATACTACATGCATTTGTTCCTGGAATATTTGTAGTATTTGTCATCCCTTAGAATATTTGTAATACTTGTAATCATTTAGACTTGTAATGATTCGAGCTCAGTTTATACTTTCAGCTCCATGATCCCCTAAACAGAGATTTGGAATAAACAATAGCAAGTGACTTAGAAGACAACAAAGGGAACTTGATGACTTCAGTTCTGTCATCCTGTATGATTACTTGGAGTTTAAACGGTGTGCATTGTGAAGGGTAAAGTTTTTGTTTGGTAAGTTTAGTTCGATCATAAAATATTTAACTGAATTTGAATCCTATCTTTCCATTGAAATTTATCCTTTTAAAATGTATAATTGTTTTACAACTAAATAAAATAACAACAAAATAATGTTTACTGATTCTCCCACTTGTTATGGAAAGCAATTGTATTATAAAAGGAGGAGGTGTTAAAAGTGGCATGCTCTGGGTACACGTGAAGCCTGTGAACCCACCAATGTTCATTTCTTAGATTAAAAGCAGCATTTCCCGAGGAGCAGAGATCTGTAGGCCACTAATTTACTAGTTCTGAGTCCCTCCGTGAAATTTAATAATACATTTTATCATCATTATTTCGTTGATCTTTCTTTAGTTGTAAAACAATAAAAAAAATTTTTTTTAAATTTTTTTTTCAACATTTATTTATTTTTGGGACAGAGAGAGACAGAGCATGAACGGGGGAGGAGCAGAGAGAGAGAGGGAGACACAGAATCGGAAACAGGCTCCAGGCTCTGTGCCATCAGCCCAGAGCCCGACGCGGGGCTCGAACTCACGGACCGCGAGATCGTGACCTGGCTGAAGTCGGACGCTCAACCGACTGCGCCACCCAGGCGCCCCACAATAAAAAATTTTAAAGGGATAAACTTCAACTGAAAAATATGATTCAGATTCAGTCCCAACCGATGTGGGTAGTACTTCCCTCCCCACACCCTCCTGAGGATTAAAAGTACAGGTTACTATATTCAAACCTCTGGGAAATTCCATGGTGAAAGGAGACAAAAACGTCTTTAACCTAGTTTGTCCTGATGGTGTCATGTATTTGGTTTATTTTGGAGTAGAAGTTGATGAGGGATGGTGGGGGATGGGGGAGAGGGGTCAATGATGTTTAGGAGAGGGAAATACCTATCATCATCATTGCATGGAGCTGCAGAATGCACTTTGGTTGCACCAATGGTTCTCAGACTTGGCTGCACTTCAAAATCCCCTGGAAGCTCTTTTAAATCCCCATGACCAGGCAGCACCCCAAACCAACTGAATGAGAATCTCTGGGGACATAACCAGGGTCAGTATTTTGAAAACCCCCAGGCGATGCGGCTGTGTAGCAAAGGCTGAGGACCAGTGGGTTCGATCACCTTGACGTGTTTTTCAGATCTTAAATTGTAAAGTAAAGCTCTCGGACTTTTCGTCCCCTACCATGTTCCATTCCGTTCAAGGACTGGCGGTAGAAAGCAGGATGAAGGGGTGATGTGACCTTTCGGCTTCAGTCAGGGAAGGGATCAGATCACAATTCCTACCTCCCAGCCCACCTCAGTGGCCTGCACTGGCAAGGCTGTCTGGAGCCTGTCAGAAAGAGGATGCCATTAATAATAATAAAAAACAAATGGCTCCTTTAGCCAAAAACCCCCCAGAAGTTGAAAAATGGGATATTTGTGCACTAAGATGGTGCCCAGATGCCTTGAATTGTAAGAAAAGCAGGGAAGGAGAAGAACTATAGCTGGTTTCTCCATTTCTAGACTGATTTGCCTATTAACCTCCTGGAATTTTGAGCAGCGGTTCGTTTAGCTTGCTTTTCACAACAGCCCCGCATAGGCCCTGCCTCTGGGACACAGTGTGCAAGGGTTTTCATTAAAAAGTTAACATTTGCCACAGAGTTCAGCGCTCCCTCAATATCTCATTGAAAAGAGAAAAACAGCTCGGCTTCAACGAGGCAAATGTCGTAGTAAGATAAATGTTAACATTTTCTTGAAAGCCACTGTCATTATTCAAAAAACATTCCCCCATCCCACCCCTCACTCCCAGGTTTTTTCTTTTTTTGCCAAGGAGCTGCTCCTACTGTCCTTATTCGACAAAACTCCCAGGGCCCTTTTCCATGAGCATCGCCATCAGTGGGTGATACAAGTTTTACCAGTAGGCGAAGCCGGGTCCCGCTTTCTCAAGAACACACCTGCCCATGACTTCCGAACTTCACAAACTCTTCCCAAGCTGAGCTGCTGGGTGTTGACAACCAGACTTAGCAAGTAGAGACCTGAACCGGGAGGCCATAGAGATGCCCCTGAAAGGCTCCCATGTTCCCGCATCACTCTTTTCCATGGTGAGAGTCATGGTCCAGGGTGAGGCCATGGCAACAGGCGGCATGAAGTCTAATGGAGACTTGCGTCCACCTGAGCATGCCCGCTGAGTGCAGAAGCGAGCATCACCTCCCGCCTCCCTGCTTGTTGGGTCTGCCCCTTGCCCCACACGAGTAGTTCCTGCTCTTTGATTTTCTTATCTGTGAAATGGGAATAGAAGAGTACCTCTGGGGGTCATTTTTACTGAGGATCAAATGAGATAAATGCAGGTAAATCACCCGGAACAGCATTTGGCACAAGTGTCACGCTTAATCTGAGTCTAAATTCTGGTTCCTTATTAGCTGTGCAGTACTGCACGCATTACTTAGGCGCACGACACCCAGCTTCCATATCTGTAAAATAGGAATGCTGAGTTGCATATTCCAAGTTTTTAAGCATTTCATGACATGCACTTTAAATTGCTCAGCAAACTTTTGGCACAAAGTAAATGCTCAAAAACGGCGAGCTAAGAAAAGCAGAAAAGCGTTTCTGTGTTTGGTGAAGGACAGTTTGGCCTGTATTTTCTGAATTTGAAACTTAATAGACTGAGGCTCATTGACTCTGGTGAAAAGGAACACAATTTACCTTTTTAAAATTTGACCAGGAGCTGGGCCTTATTTTCATATAGCAATTCTAAAATTGACTACTAGAATCCTGCAAAAGGGTTGGTGGATATGTTATATTTACATTGGTAAAGTGAAATAAAATAAAATAAAAGCAGTGTTGTTATGAAATCTTAAAGGAAGGCCTTATTTCTGAACCACAAAAGGATGAATTTGGAGATGATCAAAGCTAATCTAATTCAGAATTAAGTTGCAAAAATCTCTGCAGATTTACCATATGCTATCACTCTTTTGCTTTCTTCTGAGATCTGAGCATTTTTGGTCACTTTAAGGAAAAGATATCAGGATTTTTTTTTCCAGCTTTATTGAAATACGGTTGGTCGATAGGAAACTTCACATAATTCATGTAAACAATTTTGTGCAATTGGACGTGTGAATACACTCATGTTACCATCACCACAGTCCAGGTATAATCATAGAAGGGATCAGGATTTTTGAAAGCCAGAGCAAACTTAAATGGAACAAGCACCCATAGATACTCCACACGTCCGATTTCATTTCCAATCTCATCTTCTTCACCCAGTAATCAAGAAGCTGATAATTCGTGATGAATGAGAAGGTTCACAGGGGCCCATGACTATTGCTTTCACCATTATTTTCTGGATGCCATTCCCTCTACTTAAACCAACCCAAATCTCAATAATAGCACAGCCAAAGTTAATCGGAAAAGGACAAGGACAGGTTAAGCCATTTGAAAATCCTAATATTCAGCCATTTAAAAAAAAAAAAAACAACTACATATAGTCAGATTTCCTACTAAATTAAAACTTAAGCAATGATTTATTCATATTTCCCTAAGCTCTCCAAAAGCATTTTTTTTTTTTTAAAGAATCAAGAGGAAAGAAACCTATGTCTTTTTGGAATCCAGCAAAGCAAGGCAGAGTTTGAGATAGGACTCAAGTCCTGTTTCATATTTATTTTAAACAACTTGCCGTCTGGTAACATTTTTCTGTTCTATTTTTAATGGCTATAAAGTTTCTATCACATTCAGTAATTATCTTCAATCTCAAAAGGAGAAAGGAAATTCCATAATAAGAACTACATGAAACACTGAGTGTACAGGTGCCAGAAAATATTGTTTTGTTTAGTGGAGATGAGATCGTAAAAATATGGCTCTTTATAATGCATGTTCTCAAGTTTATTTATAGACACTATGACACCCACTCTTAAACTCCTTATTTAATCACTAACAGAAACATTATTTCGAAAGGGAATTAGGGTGGTGAAAATACATTTTTAAATGGCATAGTCTCTAGAGCAGGTCTCATTTTTTTCTTACTATTATCAGCGGCAACTACCCAGAGGGGGGGGGAAAATCAGGAGGCAATTTAAGCCACAACAAACCAAAGTATTTTAAATTTCTCAGGGGCAAGCTGCACTCCATCTTGAAGGAAATTGGAAGGGATATCAGAGAGAATTTACTGTCTGATGACCACCCCTCGTTATTTAAGCGAAAGCTGTAAGAGAAAAATACAGCAGCAGTTAAGAGATCTGATGTAAACTTTCTTTAAGAGCGGGCAATGTTGAGAGATTTTAAGAGTTCGCGAATTTTATGCTGTGGGACTATGGATACCTTTGATAGCAAGCAGCTACTATATCGTTGCATTTTGTGTGTGTTGCATAATTGCATACTAAGCAATTATACCAGGTTATTATGATTACTTTGGAAAGGGCAAAATAATGGCCTCACTAGTAGTGAGTTCCATTCAGTGCAGCTAAGAGTAAAAATGCCTACCGCCGTCACCGCTCACAGTGGGGTCATTAATAGTTACTTTTTCCCACTTGAGGATAATGTGCATTAACTGGATGTTGGAAAAGTAAATAGTGCTTTTCTGTCTCCTAGGAAGTATTTTCCTAAAAGAAAAAAAAAATGTAGAACACAAAATGATATATTTGCCCTCTATCAAAGTATCCACAAAGATGTATCCATTTCTTAGAGTCTCCTTTATTATCAAACAGAGATCTCATTAAATAAATGCAGTAGAGTGAAACATCTATATATATATTTTTTTCAAATCTCAATATCCTAAGTTTATGGCCTTCGTGGGAGGTAGGTTTACAAGGGTTTATTCCAGAAAGGACACTGGAATAATGGTTTTGATGCAGAATATTAACAGTGGAAAAGTTTTGCATAGTTACCATTAAATGAAAGGAAGTTTTCAGGATACCTAGCCACTTTTAATGAAGGGGAGTGGGATATGGAGAGAACATAAAAGAGAAGAAGGCTTTTTGTATATATTCCTCATAGACCCACTTTGGATTTTTCATCTCAGTTGATGAAGCAAGGGGGGGCAGGCATAGCCCTGCATTTAATTTTTTACTGACAATGAGTACAAAATAGCCCACCAAGGCCACCCCTCGTTGCCGCTGAGAGCGTGGCAGCTGTTGAACTTCTGATTAGAGCAAGATCCACTGTAGAATCCCAGACTGGCATGTCACAGAAGCCGATGGCCCCATAACATTTTAATGCATTGGGTTTTCTTTTCTTTTTTTTTTTTTAAAGGTTTTTTTTTAATGTTTGTTTATTTTTGAGAGAGACAGAGACAGAATGCGAGTGGGTTGGGGCAGAGAGAGAGGGAGGCACAGGATCTGAAGCAGGCTCCAGGCTCCGAGCTGTCAGCCCAGAGCCTGACGCGGGGCTCGAACTCACGGACCGCGAGATCATGACCTGAGCCGAAGTCGGAAGCTCAACCGACTGAGCCACCCAGGCGCCCCCGCATTGGGTTTTCTTCTGCTGACCCACGACATGGGTAAATAAAGATAACCTTCGCCAAGAAATACAAACTGCTCCCAGGGTGACGGTGGGGGATTCTGGCAGAGAGCAAGCGTCCCCCTGGCATCAGTTGTGCTCATCATGAATGTGAAGAGAGTGTCAGCTAAGAGCAGCAGACGAAGAATTCTGGAAAACCTGACGGTTGATATCAGTTATCTGAGCACAGAGCTCGGCTGGGAAAAACCCTCCACAAAATCTCTTGGTTATCCAATTCAGAGGAGTGGTTTCCTCAGCTTTGCTTCCATTAAACATTTAGAAAGAGATTATCCCAAGTTTTGCTTATTTAGTTGTTTTTGTTTTCTGGCTTAAAGTACAACACATTACCTAATAAAAATCACACCACATTAAACAGACTCTGTTGAGTATACTGCACTTGGTGTGACTTTACGGGTGTTATTCTAAGTGTCTGTTCTCTGAATTCCCTTGGATTTTATGCTGTTAACTCCCACGGATATGAACAGACCTCCCAAGCCTGCAGTTCCACATGCTGTATATTTACTAGGAGGCAACTTAACTTCTAGACGTTGCACAGAGAGCTGTAGTTTGTCCCTGAACACTGGAGTTCCTGAACATACTTGTTTGAAAACGTCTCTTAAAATATATGGTTTTGCTGGGCAGACTAAAAATTTTGTGTAATCAGAGAGAGCGTTTAGAAACATTGTTTGAGGAGGGAAATAATGCTTTAGTGCTACCTTCAAGAGAATAAACAACGTCGTTCCCCTTCTCCGGGGCCGTGGGTGTGCCGGGTGTTGCTAGTAAAACAAAGGAGAGACATGGTCCTCAGAAAGGAGTGATGCAGGGGCGCCTGGGTGGCGCAGTCGGTTAAGCGTCCGACTTCAGCCAGGTCACGATCTCGCGGTCCGGGAGTTCGAGCCCCGCGTCGGGCTCTGGGCTGATGGCTCAGAGCCTGGAGCCTATTTCCGATTCTGTGTCTCCCTCTCTCTCTGCCCCTCCCCCGTTCATGCTCTGACTCTCTCTGTCCCAAAAAAAATAAACGTTGGAAAAAAAAAATTAAAAAAAAAAAAAAAGAAAGGAGTGATACAGAAACATCAAATATTCGACCATTTGGCCTGGAAACATGTACGAGGACCAAAATCAGGTCTGAACCATTAATACAACAAATACTGAAATACCCCTTCAAAGGCTTTTCAGGGGGAAAGATATAGCTAAAATCAAAGGGAAAAATCTCTTGGTGGAGTTTGTGGCTATATATCTGAAGAGAAAGCTTTCGTTTTGTCAGGAACGTTTTCATCTGATTTTTGAAAGATTAGAGTTCATTTTATACTTAGGCTGAGAGGGTTAACGTTCCCTCTTTAATTCATAAAATATTTGTTTGGTATTGTTTGTTATGTTCCAACATTATAATTTTGTTCTATATGACACTCCATTTCCAATAAGAGAGAATTCACCCCAAACTGTGATAGTTTTCAATTTTTAACAATTGCTTCAGAGCAGTTTTGAACAATCAGCTGAATGTTGTTGAAATCAGGGACTTAATTTTTTTTTAGTTCCTCATTTATTTTGATGTGTATTACTTAAGGAAATCTAGTCTTGCAAAATTATGGATCCCGATAAAATCATAGATTAGAAAATATGTGCATATTAAGCTTTCCTGAACTTGCATTTCATCCAAACCCATCAAATGCTAGGGGAAGGGTGTGGAATCACTGGTGAAGTAGCGCCACCATCTGGGAATTTTCAGAATGGCAACTACACGTTCCTTTTCCTTACAAAGTGAGCTCTTGTCAACACAACACTCATCTTTGGGAAAGAAACTTGTTCACTTTACCTAAGTGTCCTAAGAATACTCAATGCAACATTTAACTCTTTTTCTGTACCATTACCTCTACATAGAAAAGATAGATTCGCTCCACATCGGAGAGGATGCTTTCCTAGACGTCTGAAGAATGAAAGACCGCTCATAAATAGAGGGGCAAGACATGAAGAAAAGCTAAATTCCAACGCTGTAACTTGCGACTTAGACACATACACGGTTAGCGCACATGGACGTTAAAATTTCTCTTCTGTAAAATGAGGGTAAAAAAGAGAATCTACCTCCCAAAACGGTTGGAGAATAAAATGGGACAATGCCTGTAAAGTGCTCAGCACAGCGCCTGGCACACACTATCAGTGAATAATGGGAGGTATCATTAAAACTGATAGCTATTTTACTCCTCTTAAAGCATCCGAATGAACATTCAGAGTGTTGGCAAGGACTGCAAAACGATATCAGGTCCAGCTCCTGTCCCACAAAGAAAGCTTCCACGCTTTTCTTTAAAATCATGAGAAAATAAAGATCTGCCATCCTCTTAATAAGGGAACCCCCTGGCCAGGTTTACCCACCTCCTGCTGTCTGGCCTCGGTCTTGCCCTCCAGAACCACTGACCTCTGCCTACCTGCTACCCACACCCACTGGCTTTACTTGCAGCCTCCTGAGCAGGCCACCTGCCTCTGGTTCCATCTATCTCCTCGCCCCATCCCTTTACCTGCGCATTCCACCTCTCTCTGTTCATTGAAGGCCCTTTCTTGGAGGCTTAGGTTTCGCCCTTTCTGTGACTCCATCCTTACGTCTCATGCCTATCACCCAACCATTCCTTGCCGGGGAAGTGTTAGTACTGGTGGTTATTCCTTTTCCCCCTGTTTCCAACTTGCCTTTGCACAGCTGCAAACTCCGGACCAGCAAGCACAGGATGCGAAACATCACTGCACCCGGAAAAGTGGCTGGATGTTTGTTTTAATGCTATTAATCACAGTGATGAAAATACAGTTTGATAGCGGCAGCTTGATGACCTACCAAAGCTTTGACCCAAATTGATTATGGACATGAAACCAAAATCCCTGATCTAAATTAATAAAGAACAACTGTTCACATTATTAAACATGAGGGCTTAGTTCCTGGGCCACATGAACAGGAAGAAAAGAGAAAATCTGTTGTTTCATTTTGGAGATAATAAGATGGTAGTGACATCTCCCTATATATAACTGTTCTTTCCCCCAAGCAGCCCCTTGTGTAAGGACCTATTTGTGCATCCTTATTAACCATCCTAGCATCTCTCTGTGGGGTTAGAGAAGGCACCTGGAGGCAGGTGGGGAAACCCAGGATAAGTGTGACCCAGGTGAGTTGTTTACCTCTCTGATAGTCACTTTCCTGTCTGTAAGATGGTCACAATAATCCCACACAGGGTTGTGGAGTAGATGATTTTCATGGTGCCTTAGCACACATGCTAAGGGCCAAACAAGTGTGCCAGAAGAGAACAAGGGTGTTTGGAGATTCCTCCCACTGCACCTTTGGCCATCATTTCAGAATTCCCTAGCATTCTTTCCTTTTTTAATCCAAAGGTTTAAATGCAACTTTACCCTAAAATCACCAGCAGAGGTCACTCAAGGACAGACTGAATTCCTACTGACCCCTGGCCTGACTTCTAAGTTACGTATGGGCTGCGTCATTAGAGTTAAAATAGCGGAACATTTTATGGTGACACTTTGTTTTAATGTTATTATTCCATATTGTCCATTAAGAGCTACACTGAAGCAATTTGATCACTGTTCTGCTTACGGAGTTTTCTTCACTTAAATTCTATGGGCCGAGATCCAGCTAAACACCCTCTGGCTAGAGAAGTAGAAGGATGCAGTGTGTAGAAGAGGGATGAGGTAATGACATCACATTCTCAGTGACATAGAAAAAGACTAAAATGATCATCAGAGCAGGCCAAAAGAGACCTGGGCCTGGATTTGCTTAAGCAGTGACGTGTGACTACTGGGAGAGAAGGAGTGATGGTCTCAGAGAGACTCAGAGGTGAGCTTAAATGCTCTCACGGTCTGGTGATATCAGGAAAGGAAAACCGGGAGCCTCAGCCCTCAAAAAGTTATTTACTGGTTGCAGTAAATAACAATAATTATGTGTGAATAGACTTTAGGTCCCTTAAAATGAAACACAGAAATGTTGCAAATGTCACACTTTGTGATTTGGATTTCCTAGTGACAAATAAGAGATGTATCTTGTGCAATGCTTCACAGTTAAGAAAATGTTTTCATATCCATTACGTTATGGTGCCTTCAAAGTCATTCCAGAAGTGCCCATCTTACAAACCCTTCTTCAGGGCACCTGCCACATTGCATGATGTTTTTAATCTGCTCCAGGTCATTAAACATGGTAGGAACCCTGTACATATTTGTTGAATGAATGATCAAAACAGATCAAAACAGAACATCAATTACTTATTTTCATGCAACCTTATTATATATGTATTAAGTTGAGTATACAAGTCAGCTCACTTGGCCAACATTCTAAGTGGGTTTAGATCCAATATCTGAATGGGCTATAGTTTTAGATACTCATCAAAATCAGTAAAATCCAGTATGGGGTCTTGGTGTTGCAACTCTTCTCTGTGAAGTCTTTGGAAACTAAAAATCTTGCAATGGCTTTGATGGCTAGAAGCCTAAGGGTTCCGTATCAGCAGATATCATGACTCCTATAGAATTTGCCCCAGGCCACGTCTCACGGATGGCCCCCTCTGTTTAGGGGTGGGTGGAAGTGGGAGATGTCCTCTCTACTGCGGTACTCCTAATACATAGAGCCGACCAGTAAAATCAAAGATGTGGCAACCAGATAGACTCAACTCTAAACAGAATGGCTATGGAGCTGGCTGAGTAAAAGTCACTGGGGTTAAACCAAGGTTTTAAATCAGATTCTAAAAATCATACCCGAAAGGGGCAAAGGCATTCCTGGTGAAGAGTAGAGGAAAGGGGCAGGAACAGAGTGTTGAGAATGGTAAATTAAGTTGCCTGCTGAGTATCCCAGTGAATCTGAGGAGTAAAAATGGAGATCCCCTGTTAGACAGGTGGCGATTTAAATATAATCATTGGGAGATTTAGGCTTAACACAGGAAATCACTGAATTATAAATCATAGACCATCAAGGTTTTATTCATCTCTGTATAGCCAGTGTTCAGTTCATATTCATTTGAATTCAACTGGACAATCAGGCAATTCTAATGGTTAGAAATATCTTCCTTTAGCTGTTTTCAAATATTGGCTCCTTTCAGCTTCCACCCATTCAGGATTACTCAGAACTGTTATCTTTCTTCTAAGTGACAGACCTCCGAAGGCTCAAACACTGGTCCCTGCCTTTCTCTCGTCTCCTCCAGAATAAATACCCTCAATTCTTTAATATTTCCATGTGCCCTACTGCGGACCCATCACCCCACTGGTTCTTGTCGCTTGGCCAATGGCCACCTTTAAATAAAAGAACATCCCAAACCAGGGGCCTTAATGAAGCCAAGCCACATCTCATGAGCATTTCATAACTACCACCAGATTCATCGCCTCTCAGCAGTGGTATTTACCTGTCTCTCTGGTCTCCCTGTGATGAGATCTGGATTTGCAGCCCATTTCCTTTTCGGGATTCCAAATGCGCCAACCACATAATCCATTTTCACCACATTCTCATAAGGAAGTGTTTGCTGCCACCATTTTTCACAGATGAGCGGGGATGGAATAGAGCAGAAACTGGAGAAAAATGAAACAAAAATGTGGGAAATAATTTACCTGGCTAACACTGCTAGCCAGTGGCCAAGGAATTAATAACACACAGTCCTCCCAACTTCTTACCCAGGAGGATTCATTTTCTCCCCTTAAATGAGACCACACTGCTTGTGAAGATAGTCTGGCAATTGGGGATCAGGGGGAGACAGCCTGAGTTCCTGGGGCAGACTTGGACTTCCTCTCTGTGCAGGGATCTGTCCACTCACCCAGCAACCACCTAGTGCCCGCCTCCCAGCTGGGTCAGAGACAGAACACCCGAGCAAGGGGGGATCTGGCCACCAGGTGTTTCTTTTATTTGCCAATTCCCTTTCAGCAGCAGCCAGGATGTGAGTTATGCCCTTGATGGGCATAAATGGATACGGTACGTGCTATCATTCATTAGAGAAGAAGAAGGCAGCTTGTGCCTTGGAAGTGGTGGGGGCTTGTCCAATGGAGGAGGATAAGAACCGTGAGCAATGAGAGGGGGCCTGAAGCACAGACCAGACGGAGGCCAAACACCTGGCAGGGCTAGTCCACTGCCAACAATTTGATTCCAGTGTAGTCTATGTAGTTTACATCAAATTTAGGGAGTTGGGAAATGGTTGGGTTAAGAATCACAGTGACCCGCACACCAAAGTTATCACCAATCCGTGTGTGTGTGTGTGTGTGTGTGTGTGTGTGTGTGTGTGTGTGTGATAGAGAGAGAGAGAGAGAGAGAGAGAGAGAGAAAGAGAGAGAGAGAAAAGGACACACACACACACACACACACACACACACACACACACACACCCTGCATACACACACACTGCACATGATGAAAACTTCCTTCTAGGAAGAAACTTGCAGTTGCCAATCTCATGGCAATCTCCTACCCCGAAGGAACAGCACCACCCAGCAAGAATAGATTCCTGTGGCCACTGTGGTGCCTGGGTGACTGGCCACTGTCCTCATGGCTTCTGGTGTCTGAGTAACTAGCCTGAACCCTGAGTCTGTCAGCCACCTCTCCTAGATAATGAAGTATGGGCTGCAAAGCGGTGATTTTCTAACAGAGTTGCTGAGAAAAGGGAGCTGACTCTCAGCTGACACTTATCCCTTGGTCACCCCATCTCCCCTTCCCCACTCCCCCAGTCACTCCCCACTCTCTCCCAGGACCGCTTGCATTTTAGTTGAAGGGAATGAAAGAAAGTTGGCCCCAAAGGTGTCTCTGGGTGTCTCTGCCCAGAACTAGAGAGAAGTTTTTGGCAGAACTTCCAAAGTACAAGCAAACTCCTAACAGGGTTTGGCAGATCACAAACAATTAGGTGACTGCACTCCGTAATCAGCCCATGGGGATAGGGAGGCCACGCGCCTGCCAGATTTCTGGTAAAACGTTGCTTTTGTTGGAACTAGGGTGCTTTTTCTTCAGCGTCCCCAGGCCTCAAGGAGGCTAGAAGGAACACCGGGACCTCTGATTCCGGGCAAATGTGACACGTCAGTATTTACAGAGGAGTGTCACGTTGGCAAATGTGTTCGTCTGGGAGGCCTCAAAAACCCACGTGGGCTGTCTGTTGGGAGACAGGCACACTCGTGCTGGTAAGAAAAGAGCCCTTTTCTATTTTGTTCCAAATGTATGGAAGCTGTGAGGCCTTGATCAGCTCTCCTACTAGGAGGGAGAAGTGAGTGTGATGCTCTGTGGGCCTGGTGCCTGCCTCCAAATCACTGGGAATGGAGTCGCAAATGGAGCACTTTCTTCTGACTTGAGGCCTCGGGAATGATCCATGGCTTCCAAGAGGGCTCATTCCCAGCAGGGTGGAGTTGGGGGGGGAGGCTGTCAGCCATCTGTGAGGCAGTGGGTGTGCCTCAACTGGGCTTCTCGGGGGGTGGCCCCGCAGAGGGCCTCAGAGAGGAGAGCATGAAGGCCCACCTGGGGACCCTGGCCCGGGCCTTGCCCCCCAGCCACCCAGGTCTGCTGCACAGATGTGAAAGCAACTGGATTTGCCCGGGGAAGACACAGTCGCTCCCCACAGTCCCCAGACACGAGAAATCTGGGACTCTGGTACTTCTCCACCCCTTGTCCCTGAGTCAGATGGCAGGCAGGTGCCCCCTGGTGGAGCACAGACAAGGACAAAGATGGAGGCAGTGATGCAGCTCACAGGGAAATGCTTCCGAAATGGGCTACAAGTCAGTTTACAAAAATGGAAAAGTAAAAAAAAAAAAAATCCATTAGGTTGCAATCTCTTTTTGGGGAATGTGTTTCTAAAGGGAGTTTACATGCCATGGAAACAAATCCCCGAAGCCCAGTTTCAGCTTATTAGCGCTAAATTGGCCACAGCAAATGAGCACCACAATTGTCAGTGACCTGAGGTTTTATAAGCACACTGGGACTGTTTGCAGAGATTTTTACATGAGCCCCACAGAGCAGCTGAGGGGGAGCAATGCAACTGCTATTCCATTTCCAGAGCCCAGAATAGCAATGAAGCCACCCCATTGTGCCCCTCCGTGTGGGGATCTCCTGGGACTGGAACCATCCTTGACATCTTTGCCCTACAGCTTAGCTCTGCTAAGAAGGCAAGAACGGGAAGGCACAGTTAAGCTCTCCTTGGGGAAGGAGACTTCATCTCTGTTTACAATGGGTTTGAAAGGGTCCTATCCTGGCAGAGAAGTCGTGAGGGTGGCCTATGAAAATCCAGGATAAGAGAGAATAGAAAGTGTCCAGTTCCTGGCCCTGCAGGGGAACTGGTGGGGGTGACGGGTGAAGTGAGCAGAAAAATCTCCTGCCAACAAGTACACAGCTCTGATAGGGAACTAGATCCAAATCTGTCTTATTTCATTGTTATTTCTCTCTTCTTCTCTAAGTCTCAGACTTTCATGGAATTCACATGCTGGGGCAGATAAAAAATTAAAATATGCATATACGTGAATAAAATTAAAATTCTGATCAGTTCTATGAAGGAAAAATGCAGGCGGCTGAAAAGGAGGGGAAAGAGGGAGCCGGCATGGGGAGGGCAGTGAGAAGAGCCTGGGTGGGGGCATCTCAGCGAAGCCCTCAGAAGATGAACATGCGGCCTCCGAGAGAGGCAGAAACCGAGGGGCTTCCCAGACAGAGGAGCAGTGAGAACCAATCTGTGAGCCAAGAGATAGCTCCGATTCCTCGAGCAGTGAAAGAAAGCCAGTGAGCAAAGAAGAGAGGCATGATATTAAGTTGTAGAGGTGGGAAGGGGCTCCAACACCAGACCCCTGCCACAGGGTTTAAATTTTATTTTTTAACTTTCTTTCTTGAAATTCTTTTTATCTACATCTGTAAAATAGCAATACCATCAGAGCAGTGCTTCTCCAAGAACTCTAACAAGGCCATGGCTTCCTTTGCCAGCTCATCTTCCTACACATACACACACACACACACACACACGTACACGCATACACACATGCACATGTACACACATACACATACGTACACATATATACACACATAAACACACTCACATACACACACAGTTTTTTTTATTTTTTTAATGTTTATTTATTTTTGAGAGAGACACAGTGTGAGTGGGGTAGGGGCAGAGAGAGAGGGAGACACAGAATCTGAAGCAGGCTCCAGGCTTTGAGCTGTCGGCACAGCCTGATGCAGGGCTTGAACTCGATACTGCGAGATCATGACCTGAGCCGAAGTTGGACAATTAACCCACCAAGCCACCCAGGTGCCCCAGGAAGTGGTTTTGAAAAATCTTCTGAAGAAAATTCACTTGTGAGCAGACATCTCTTAAGGGACAACCATTCCCCCAGAGCCATGCTCACAAACGGTGAGATCATGACCTGAGCTGAAGTCTATTGCCTAACTGAGCCACCCAGGCGCCCCCACACATATACACTATCCAGGGATCCTTTTGGCTGAATTCTTGGCCGCTTGCTCTTTCTCCTCTCTCTCTCTCTGAGCCAATCTTGTGGCATCCTGCAGCATAACATACCTCTATGTTAGTGACTTCCAATTCTGTCTGTTCTCCAAGCTCCTGTATTTCAGTAATTGATTAATTAATTCAGTAAACGTTTATAAACACTTACGATGTGCCAAGTATTCTGTAAACTTCTGGGAATATAAAAAAATTAAATAAAACCCTTGCCTTGCCCTCTTAGACCTCTACTTGGGGATTAGAAATTAAGGGCATCTGCAAGGGTAGAAAGTGGAGAGGAGTATGTCATCCATCATAGGGGTTTAATGGGATGACATTTGAGCTGGGTCCCCAAGGAAGAGTAGATTTCCATTGAGAAGAGGGGTTGTGGGTGAAACACCAAGACAAAGAAACTGCATTTACAAGGCAGAGAAGAGGAAATTAAGAGACCAGGAGTGGCTCTTTATATCCTACCTACTAGGCCCCAAACCTGTTGGATGGGTGTGTCAAGGTCTCAAGAGAAATCATGAAACACCACTCCCATGATGGTGAGTACAGGTCTATGAAGAAGACATTCAGACAGCTGGAAAGCAAAGTCCACACATGAAAAGGAGGGGAGTTTGAACCCAGGGGAGTACCAAGAACGTTGTGGCAATGATCCCATAATAGTTTATCAGGACGGATAAAGCACAAACAAGAAAAACTGAGAAATTAGAGTCATGGAACTATATGGACATCTTGCTCTTGGTAGTTAGCACTTTCCTAGAATCTCCTGGACCACGTATGAGACCTTCAATATGAAGGGGACTGAAATATGGAGAGAATCCATTTAACACATGATTACACAATTGGAAAATAGCACCTGTAGGGAAATATTAACAAAACTGGATTTGTACAGTTTGGGGACGATGGGAGAATGATTATATGACCACAACATATGAAAGGCTTTACAATGAAAAGAGAGCTGATCTTGTTTATATTTTCTTTTCACTAGGGACAGAAGGAAAATGGTTACTTGTAACAACAGGGGTTTTGACTGAATATAAAAAAGAGTTTTCCAGACAAGAAGGTCTTTTTAAAAATATGGCCAATGCTTGTATCCCTGACATAATTTATGGGTGGATTTGCTTGAAGCATGCCGAAAAGGACCAGGTGACCCCTTCTCAAGGAAGAATTTTTATTCCTGGGCTGAAGAGGTCAAATTGTCCATTAATAATCCAGAGTTGGTCATTTCAGCTCATGATAGACACTTCAGATTCTCTTGTCAGAAATATTTTTTACCTAAACCCTGTTTATACCTGCCACACTCTCTTCCTTGATCCCCAACCAGTTAAAAAGAAGGTGAACCTACTGAATGGACTGTGCTCCCTCCTACTTTCCCACTCTATTTCAGACTGAGTCAACCAAATAGTTCATATCTTCATCTGTTGTCTGCTGGTATCATCAAAGCCTTTTTTCCTGTTACTTTCTAATAATGCTGTTGATTTGCGCCTTAATTGCTAGCCCTTATTGCCAAAAGAGACAGAATTCTTGTGCAAACTGTATTCTATCAACTTGTTCAATAAATAAAATTCAAATGTTACCATGCCTTTCTGATGGAGGTTTGAGGAAGTCCAGAAGCGGAGGGCAAGAAATGAATGATCTGCCCATGAAGTCACTGAAAAAGAGTCCAGCGCTGGATGGAAGATAGAACACATCTATCCCTAGAACATGGGGAACTTTGCAGCTTAAGTTTGAGGCCCTGTCAGAAGCAGTCCAAACAACAATAAGTATCTGGGCTGCAGACGATGAGGGGTTCTTTGCATCTCTTTTGTTGCATATAACCAAACCCCTCCCCTTTCTCTCCCACCTCTCATATTTCCCTGGGGGCTTCCCTCCAACAGCTTGTGTATTGGCGGAGGGCCGGCTGCCCACCTCCCTCAACCAGAGGGCAGCCCTGACCATGATCACACCACATGCTTAGTGAATCTGAACTGGGACTCTTGCCTGAGCCAAGATTGCGAGAGTGCCAAGCACTGCAGGAAACACCAGATTCCGCGTACCATCTTGTAGGACCCACTAAATAGACCTGCCACCTTGACTATCAATCAAGCTGCAAAGCTGTCCGATGCTCTGTCGCTCTTTGTAGGAAAGCTATGGTGCCTCAGAAGCTTCCTTGTCACCGGCCCGAAAAAAGCTACTAATTTGTATCTAACTTATTTTTCAAAACTCCTCCAAGCTCTCCAACTTCGATGTCAAACTATGTTAACAACGGCTGGCTTGGAAAGTCCCTGTAGGATTTGTAAGAAATTAATGTTAGCTTCCTCTCAACAGAAAGCGAGGGCTTTGCAAAACACACCATATGCTTGTCACTTTGCCAATGAATCAAGATGTTTTTGCAGTCTTCTGAGTCTAAATAATTAATGGTAATGTCTAAAGATTACCCCAAGGTTCAGGGAGTAAGGATAGGGCCTTCGCGGTGTCCAAAGTTACCCAACCTCAGCGCAGTCCAATATTTCATGTGATAAATGGTCAGGCTTCATGACCACCCCTCACACACACCCCACTCATCACCATTGTTCATTCTCTTTTCCTTTCTTCTTTATTATGTAATTAGATTAGTTTGCTTCAAGTAAGTGCTGCTGCTTCTTCTCAACCCTCAAGTAATATGCTTCTACCCAGGTTTCTTCAGTTTCTCTTAATGGATAAGAGTGTGTATGTAGTATTTTATCTGTTAACATTAGCACTGTTCTTATCAAGAGATTAATTTCCCCTCAATATACTCTCACCAACTAATTAATCCAAACCAATAAATCAAACTAAATAAATCAATAGCCCCACGAATTTTGATGATTGTAGGGATTATAGGTTTTGCTAAGATTTTTTGAAAGAGTAGATACTGAGTTCTTGCTCTATAAAATAAAAAGACACCTCCATGATCATTTAAAATATTTCCTCTTAACCAGCAGAACCCTTCTTTGATTCTGTGATCCTTTGGGTGGGGGAAATGAACCTGTGTCACTTGGCACTTATTTTGGATGCATCTCATCTCTCATTTTAGCTCATCAAAATTTGAAGTGCTGTTCAGCTCTCCCCTGAATGGACCATCGTGATATTTTACTTGAATAAACAGAAAAGTCTCACTCATTGTAAAAGATGATTATAGTAAGAGTTCATTGTAATAGAGTGTTTCCTGTATGCCAGATGTTATGCTAAGAGTTTTACAGTTATTATTTCATTGGATTCTCTAAAAACGCTCATTTCTAGAAGAGACTAAAGCTTGAAATAGTTTCAAAACTTCTGTCCCAAGTCACATAATCAATAAATAGAAGAGCTAAAGATTGAACTGGACTGTTCTCTAGAACATCACTCTCCTTGGATTCACTTTTCACTAAAGGCTGAACCCAAATGCCCCCATCCTAGGACAGAATGTCATAGAGGGTGGAGTAAAGAAACCCTTACTACTGGAGCATCTGGGTGGCTCAGTCAGTTAAACATCCAACTCTTAATTTCAGCCCAGGTCATGACCTCACAGTTCATGAGATCAAGCCCCGCATGAGGTTCTGTGCTGACAGCAAGGAGTGTGCTTGGGATTCTCTCTCTGTTCCAACCCCATTCATTCTCTCTCCCTCTCTCCCTCTATCTCTTAAAATAACTAAATAAGCTTTAAAAGAAAAAGAAACCCTTACTACGACTAATGGCAGCCTTGCTATATCCTTCAGACAAGGATTCAGCTGAAGCTGCCTTCTAAAGGACCTATTTGTTAATTTGCTTCAAATAAATTAGCAAGAAGTCTCATGTTGCTGACAAAAGCTTTAAAATTTATCATCAATTCCTATAAAAATGGGAAATACCCTTATTCTAAGTCCAGGCTATTTTATTCATTAAATCATCATTATCATTACTTATGCATGTTTCGTGGTAGCTTACACTCCTATGTTTCTCTCTTAAATTGTATGAATCTTCAGAAATATTAACTGGAAACGATGAAAGTCAGCATGGTAGAATAACTGAGTTCATGATCTATATTTTGAAATAATGATGAAAAGAACAGTGTATTGCCCATAGCAAGAGTCAGGCTTCCAAGAATTCAGCAACCTTTCAAATACATTTTAGTATTAGTTCAGCATAGCTGTGAATTAAACTCACAATTAAGCTTAATGTCTTCTTATACACAGGATGGCCTTCGGCAAAAGAAAGAGAGTCATCCTGGCTTCAGAAGTGTTGCCAACCTACGCCAAGTAAGTCTGCAACCAGTGGGTGAGTACGATGGCCACTAGAATGGGCACAGGACTGGGTAATCAGGAGTGTAGGGTTTGGGGCCCGGTGCCCTTAACCTGCTAGCATGATGTTGATGTGGATTCAGTTGGCATCTCTGAGCCCACGTTTATTCACCTGCAAAGTGCAAGTGTTAGAGTAATTGACCTCCAGGAACCATTGTCTAGGATTCTAGGATTCTGATGACAACAACAAATATCATCACCTTATTGGTACAAAAAATATTGGTTCTCCATTTGAAATGTAAGCAGAAAAATTATTTAAAAATTGTAAATGTATAGCTGTCAAGGTTGAGCTAAAATTTCCATTACTTCCCAATAATAGAAAAATATAGATTTCATTACTGACCTACTAAGTATAACTTTCACTAAGTATGACTACTAATCCCCAAAGGAATAGAGTGTACAGAATCTTTATCAACTAAAAATAAATGCCATCTGACAATACTTTAAAAAAGTTTTCTTTTGTATTCCATTTTATTTTGAAGGACAAGAGGACAATTGCCCACATATTCAGAATTTGGACACTCTTGGGGACAAATGACTATGTTTCTTGAACTAACAGTAGCATTTAAAAGAGAAAAGGGGTTGACATAGATTAAGAGAAATCCAAGACATATGAAATGCAATGTATGGGCCTTGTTTACATTCAAACTGTAAGACAATCTTTTTTAAGACAAGCATTATTTTGTGATCCATTATTGTTAATTCTGTAGGTGTCATAATGGCCTTGTGGTATCTTTCTAAGTACCTGCTTGTTATATTAGAGAGCCATACTGAAATATTTGTGGATGAAGTGATTGTGTCCTTTGTTCATGGTCCTGCATTACCATATTGCATATTTGTTTCTCTAGGTAGCTCTTTTCTTAGTATGAATATGGCCATCCATAGATTATCTGAATGTGAATTAGCCACTTTGTGGATGGTCTGGGACAAAATTCTAATCCAAAGTGGACTGTGTTTTATTGTGGTTATGGTTGTGGTTGTTTTTGGCACCAAGCAAGTATGCCCAGGTAATATCAGTATATTGTTTTTATATTAGCCTAAGAAGAATATCACTTGTTGCAGATCTAAAATCAAATGAACTTTAGAACCCCAACAGTTTATTTCAGTTTATCTCACCACCAATCCTCTCAACGGTTATAACATCCTTGCTTAGGCGCCTCAGAAAGTAAAGCCTGGGACAAAGGTATACGTGTGAGTACTTGATTGGTATAATCCCTGGGGACAAGAACGAAGGACAAGGGGAGAGAGGAAGGAAAGAGGAAGTGCCAATATAAGGATGCATCATAGAAGCAACTGGTGACTTGATCCTCCGGGACCAAATAACCAGCCATGGAACTGGTATTTCAGAACTATCCATTCAAGAGGAACACAGGGAAGAATTTATGCTTCAGATCCCACCCTCCATTGGTTGGGAGTTTGCCCTGAGGATATTAATTACTCTGTATTATTAATGGAGTTACACATGTGTAAGCCCTGAGCAGTTCCATAGTGATTCCCTTGATACAGACGGTGCTGGGTTATGAACCCATGAAGGTGAGCCTGAGAGGCTCTGAAGTAATGTGCAAGGCAGTCGGATATGCATAAAGATTGAGGATTGACTACTATATGGCAAACTAGATCTTTTAGATGTGCCAATGCAGAAAAGCCTAAGGCCTAAGAAAATAAAATAAAGAACACCTTTCACCTGGGATCCCCGTATTTGGAGCTAAAGAAAAGTTTGGAAGCATGAGTTATCTAAGTTCCTCAGTTTCAAATTTACCTTGGGTATATAGTATTAGTTGTACATAATATTGTTACAATATATTATTATTGTATTAATAAAAGTGGAGAAAAGGGGTTCTAGGAGCATAACAAAAATTGAAAAGTGATTCATTATTATCTTTTTTTCATAATGAAAGGGTACATATAATCCTGTAGATTTCTGTAAGTAGTTATTTCAAAATTCACTTTCATTTTGAAACTCTACTCTTGGTAAAAAAAAAAAAAACAAAAACACTTCAATTCCTCATAATTATTACTAGAGGAAGTTTATTACTAGATAAAATATTAATTTTGAAATATAAAATATTTTAAAATAATTCAAAATATTATGAATTATGTTCATTGTGGTTTATGAGGTTGAATGCTTAGAAAATACGTAATTTAACTGAGTAAATAGTGGTAGATCACCTTCTAGGTCATCACCCATCAGGCACTTTGTATAGTTGATATTGATTCAAAAGATATTTTCCATCTCTGTGGCATCTATAATCTGATTAGAGAGATAAACACACATACAGAGTCCTTATGATACAAAGCAGAAGAGAAGTACTTTAACTTAAGCAATTAGATCCAAGGGAGAATGAGGGTTGGGGGTGCTGGGGGAGGCTGATAGCAATGGTGATGGCTTCACACAAGAAAAATTGATTTGGGGGGATTTAGATTTTCACAAGAAGAGAATTGAGCCCTCTGTTAAAACCAAATGAATATTATTCAGATACCTGGACTGAAAGCAAGATTATATCTCCCAGGAATTCTACTTGTAAATCTGTTTGATCACTTTTAGGTCATTAAATTATCTATTTGCAAGTGGCATAATATTTTTGAAGCTCACCCTAGGACTACAAAACAGTTCTTAGCAGACATAGGAGATATTTCTCTCCTCACAAGCTTGTTCCCAAACTAGGAATGCTCCATATTCTCCTTAAAGAAAGACAACTCATTCACTGAGAGTAGGTTCCATGCAGCTGGGGTTTAATGAGAAGGGAGCATGTTCATAGAATTCCATCATAGGTGGATCTTCTGAATCCTGGGAGCCCAGTCTCCAGAGCAACTTTTCTCCAAGTGGGTCCATAGTTCAACCAGCTATATGTCAAAAAGACAGACAATTGGGCTTCAACTCAGACTAACTTAGACTGTCTGCAGTCGAGGCCACGAATCTGCATATACACATTTTAAAATTTTCCCCAGATTATTTTTGTGCATGCAGAGGGTTGCAAAACTCTACTCAGAAAGGAGTTGATCTGAAGGGGTAGAGAGGCAGCTGGTTCACATTATCTAATCTTACTCTTTTGCTGATGTCATTCTCCCCAAATTTCCTTGAAAAGGTGAACTACAAAGGATATGGAGCTCCTCTCAGGGACTGGGGTTGTGAAGGGAGCCAAGGCTCTGTACAAGCTCTAAGAACTTTGGGGACCAAGAAATGAGCCTCCTGACACATAGCTGGATTTGTATTTAGCTTTGGTTTTTCCCTCTTTGTTCCATCCATGTTAGTTATTTAAGAGCTGAAAGGATTAAAAAAATATATGGCTCATGACTCTAGACAGAAAATATATTTATTTTTCAAATGGTAGTAAAACAAACAACTCCAAACCCATGGTCTTGTTTTACTTTTCGCCCCTATGAATCTCTATGTAGGATATGAAAATTTCTAGCTGTTCCTAGCTGTCCTTCTGGGGATCTCCCTTCACGGTCATCCTGGCAATTATCTTGGCCTCTCCTATGTGTATCCCCTTTTTCTTGGATTGTGTGTCTTCCTCTTTCTTAGTTTACTTCCTCAATATGGCAGAGCACATCATCTAGTAGTTGCCTCATAAATGGTGCATGTGAAGTAAATGTCTTGGGTTCTTCTGAGAGGAAAAGGATAATTTCTGAGAGGAAAAGAATAATTCATATCCTTCAAACTGACCTCCCAGGAAGTACTGACTTCTTCAAAGCTCAATTTAAAATGGGTATGCCTTGTGCTTCAGGCAATCAATTTTTTAAATAAATTTTTTAATGTTTATTTATTTTTGAAGGAGACAGAGACAGAATAGGAGTGGGTTAGAGGCAGAGAGAGAGGGAGACACAGAATCCAGGCGCCCCTTCAGGCAATCAATTTTAATCCTCAACATTTAGACCCAAGGAAAAGGGCTGACGCTTTATTAACCATGAACACTGATGACATAAGACCCACCACTACTGGCCTCTTAGTACAGCTGCAACCTCAAGGCTTGGATCCCAGCCCCCTGATCATTCCAAGGGAGAGGCTGGTGCTATCTCCAATTAAAAATGGTGTCTTGGCAGAAGAGGGCTAGAAATCAGTTTCTGCCAAGTACTATTACTGTTATATCCTGACCTCTGATTATACAGAGGATGTACTGATGCTTCCGTAATTATGCAGTTTAAAAGCCTCAAAGCCCAAGTAACTGAGTACCTTCTCCAGAGTCTGACACCTAGCTCTGTCAGACTGTGTTCTTTCCCAGAGTGTGGTGGGCAGTGGGAGAACTTTACAGCTTCTACTGATGCTGTTACTATGAATTCCCTAGTGAACACTGCTTCAGCAGCCTTGGTGTGTTATGCTGTCTAGATATTTTCATTGTTCACACAGTATCTTGAATGTAAGAAAAAAATCTCCATTCTCCTGCTCCCACCCCACCCCTATTACCTCTACCACTCACATCACCCCTACCACTATCTAAATGACAGTCTGGTTGGACATAAAATCCTGAGTTGAAATAATTTTCCTTTTATAATAAACCCATTAATCCATTGTTCACTCGTTTCTACTGTTCAACAGTTCAATTCCACTCTGATTTCCAGTCTTTTATATGTGATCTATTTGGATTTCCTTCCTTTCTCCCTCCCTCTCTTCCACCTTCTCTTTTTCATTTTCTTTCCTTCTTTCTTTTTCTCTTTCTTTCTTTCTTTCTTTCTTTTCTTCTTTCTTCCTCCTTCCTTCCTTTCTCTCTCTTCCTTCCTTTCCTTCTTTCTTTTCTCTTTCTTTCTTTCTTTCTTTCTTTCTTTCTTTCTTTCTTTCTATCAACTTAGGATCCTCCCTTTGACCCAGTATTCTGAAATTTCATACTTATATACTTTGGCATTGGTATTTTTTTAATCTATTAAAAACGGATCAAACGGCATAGTTGTCAAACCCTTTCTCCTGGAAATTCATGTTCTTTGGGTCTGGAAATTTTTCCTTGAATTATTTGATGATGTCCTCTATTTTATCCAGGTGTCTCTTTTATTCAAATGTTGATTCTCCTGGACTAATTCTCACTATTCTTTTCTTCCCTGTTTTCCATTTCTTAGGCCTCCTTTTCAACTTTCTCAAGATTACCTTGTCTTGAAATTCCTCTTGTTAATTTTTTGTGTCTGCAGTCATAATTTTAATGTCTAAGAGCTCTTTTTTGTCTTTTAAATGCTCTTTTGATATAGTCCCCAGTTCTTTGTGGCATGAAATATCTTCTTAGTTCTCTGAGAATATTGAGTTATTTATTATTGTTGCTATTGCTTTTGTTATCTTTTTTCTTTCCCCTGCATTATTGTCTCTATTCCTTATTTTTATTTCTATCTTTCATGTTAGGAGTTACCCTCAAATGTCTATTGATCCCTTACATGTTTATGGATGGAGCCACAAAGACAGCTTAAGAGAAGTTAATTCTTTACATGGACAGCTAATTAATTGGTTTGTCATATAAAAAAAAAAGTTGTAATTTAAAAAAATCTCCACTAAACATGTACACATAAAAATAGTTTTACATTCACGTTTATGAGGTTCACAGATTAAGAACTCCTTAGGAGGCACCTGGGTGGTTCAGTCAGTTAAGCATCCAACTCCTGATTTCAGCTCAGGTCATAATCTTAAGGTTAATGAGTTTGAGCCCTGTGTCAGGGTCTGTGCTGACAATGTGGAGCCTGCTTGAGATTCCCTCTCTCTCTCTCTCTCTCTGCCTCTCCTCCCCTCCCTCAAAATAAATAAATAAACTTAAAAATAATAAATCCTTAGTTCGTGAAGCAAAATGTTAATTTTGCTGCTTTCACACCTTAAAACTAGTTAATGTACAAATACTTTTCTAGCCTTTGCTGGAACACCTTGAATGAGGAGAGCCACCATCAGTCAAATCAGTCCATTATCTTGGAACAGCCTCATCATCAAAAACTATTCTTTGTTTGATCCAAAGTATGTCTTTCTGTAACTTCTATCCTTGTCTTATTTATGCTCATTGGATAATTAAAATCCAATCAAAGCCATTTTTTCTTGCTTAGAGCTTTTAAACATAATCAATATTAATCCTATATTAGTAATTCAACCTTTCTGGACTACTGCTATAAAACTCATGTCTCTCTTTCCCTGAAAATACCTATAAAAAATAGAAAATAATGTATCCCCCACTCAGACTTTCAAGAACAATCTTGGATTACTGGGTGCTGAGGCTTGTGTTCTGTTTAAGATATAGCAATGCCAACTGGTGTAATCAGAGAGCATAGATTCATTTATACTGGGAAGAGTTAACCCTGGGAATGAGTGGTAGGTCAATACAAGATCTGGTTAAGTTGATGGCCAGGGAAGAGCCTGCATCAGCCACATTTTGGGAGGCTTGAGAGAGAGAGAGAGAGAGAGAGAGAGAGATCCAGACTGGTCAGACCCTTATCCTCAATTCTCCAGTGACACCAGTAAGCTCTTTAGCTTCTGACATTTTATACACAGCTTTATTCCCTATCTTCCCTACACTAACAGAGTTAAAGAGATCAAGATCAAGCCTGTTCTTTCTCGGCTACACAAATCCTGGAGTACGGTCCTTATGCAACAGGGTGTCCAAGGAGCTTGAAAGATTTTTTGCAGGCAACAAAAGCCATTTGTTTCTCCTACACACAGCCAAAGAAGAGCTAATAGCAAACATCCACCAATACACAGGGGTGTGTTGCTTTGGCAAAGGCCAAAACTCCCCAACTTTCAAAAACCTATTCTTGAAGCTACCATCTTGTTCCCTTAAAAGCCAGTCCCTCCAGGGGCGCCTGGGTGGCGCAGTGGGTTAAGCGTCCGACTTCAGCCAGGTCATGATCTCGCGGTCCATGAGTTTGAGCCCCGCGTCGGGCTCTGGGCTGATAGCTCAGAGCCTGGAGCCTGTTTCCGATTCTGTGTCTCCCTCTCTCTCTGCCCCTCCCCCGTTCATGCTATGTCTCTCTCTGTCCCCAAAAGAAATAAAAACGTTGAAAAAAAAATTTTTAAAAGCCAGTCCCTCCAGAGCTCACTTCAGAATGGAATCAAGACTCCTCTGAGTTTTCCATCTCCCATTCTCCCCCTTTGCTTTAATATCACAAAGGTGGACAAACTTCCAGTCTCCAACATGGCTCCACCCCAGCACCTGGCTCTCTTGCCTTTGAATGAGGACCAGCCAAGAATGAACTCAGCTGGAGAAAATGTGCAGAAAGGGTGGGAGCCAGGAAGCCAGGGGCAAAGCAAACCCTCCCTCCTGAGGTGATGGGCTCCACAGCTGTCCCAGGCCTCAGAACCCTATGGTGCCAGTCAGGGGGCTGGCTCTGCCTGTCTCCTCCTCTACACTCCTGGCAAGGGGTCTTTTTGTTGTTATTCCCCCTCCTTCTCTCCTGATTCCAGGCCCAGTATTTGCTTGTCTTGCAGCCAAAGATAAACTCCAGGCATTCAGAAGGCTACTCTTTAGATACCCGAATAGAGCACTGCCTAAGGGAGAGGAACAATTTGTCTTAGGTATTGCTTCCCCATTTGTTTTTTCCTTCATAGCTCATTCTGATGAGGCAACACAGTGTGCCTGGATTCATAAAAACCCACGGTTGAAAAGTAACATAAGTGCATCAAGGCTAACTCCGTTTAATCCTTGAAACCATATTCACACAATTCCAGATCTATCTTCTGGACATTATGTGACATTGACACCAAATTTACTGTCTCCCTAAAAGTGCCCGTATTTGCAGACAATGTTATTCACATTCTCTTCTTCCCCCGCCTTCACTGAAGGCAAGACATTTGAAAAGAAAAAAAGTCAAATTTATGGGTATGTACTATGGACCAGAACTCTGTCTCCATTTCTGATGTTTGTGTTCAAATCAAGAAATCCTACATCTCGGGAAGTCTTTCTTTGGCTTTTGGTATATTAAAAAAGTAAAAGGACATTGGAATTTGTTTATAGGACTAAAAACAAGATGCTAAAGGACACTGTTGTGTTTTAGAGCTGTGTTCCGTTTGGGAGAGTCCAGCAGAGGCAGTAGGAGACAAGAAGGCTAATCATTGCCTCTGGAGAGGGCAGCTGATCTAGCAAACACCACAGTTCACTCTCACTCAGTAAGGAGCCTTGTGTGTTCTGTGGCTTATTAAATGCAAAATGTGTACACTCTTTACTGAATACTAAATAGAAGAAGCAAACATCCCCTGAGGCTGACTAGGGAGAGAGACAGCAGGGACAGTGAACACAGGACACAGGCTAAAAACAAAGCATGGTGCAAAGCCAGAGGTGGTTGTTGGCCGTCCAAACCTAGGGCTCCGCACAAAGGTGACTTCCTGACAAGTCGAGCAAAGAAGGCTCAGTGGGGGCACACCAGGGGTGTACTTGGAAGTCAAACCACACTTGCGAGATAAGGAAAAGCATGATTTGTTATTGTCTGCAAATAATTGGACCTCTACTACACTGAAAATGAATGTAGAGAAGGGACAGTCTCTGCTGCCCAGGCATTCAGCATGCCAATTAGAAAACCAGGGGTAGGGGCAGCATGACGAGGTGCCGTGTAGTTTTATGAATGTTCCCCTGTCTCTGGGCAGACACTTGCGGGCCCTGGTGAGGACATAATGGATGGTGAGTGAGCTTCGCGCCCTCCTCGGCACAGGAGGTGATGCCCATGAAGCCAAGGGCCAGAAGCGCATGGAGGATTCGAAAACGGACAGTTTCCTTCTGTTCTTAAACCATTCTGTGAGCAGCTGGGCACCGAGAAAATGAGCAGGTGATTTCAGATTTACGAAGCTGCATCCTGACCCCCTAGGCAGAGCCTTTGAGAACAGAAGGTGGGAGGCTGACAGAGATAGGTAGATGTGGGCATCTGAACCCAAAACAGTAGCTCTCATTACATATGGACCCTTGAACCAGCTGCTATAAAGAGTTGCCATGGTGCCAGGAAACTGTCCCTCTCTCAGCACGGAGAAGCCAGGTAAGGATCATCATTTACTGAAGATTTCTGTTGAATAGGTTAATTCTTAAATTGAGAATGTAATTCAAATTTTCTTCTGACCATATTTCTATGCTTTGGATTTCTATAAACTTCTAGAATTTTCCTGTAGATACTACTGTCATTTACTGATAACAAATTCACTTCCACTGGTGGAAGTGTCTCCAATGTATCCCCACCATTCCCTTCCTATGGCAACGAGAACAAAGATGGGAAGAACCAAAAGTAGAGATGTGCAAAAATTCTCACACTGAGACAGGAACACCACGTTAATTTTATAACAGTTCCAGTACTGGCAAAGGAGTGTGGAACATTAAACTAGGTCCGTGGCATAAGTATTAATTATTGTTCACAGATATTTGCCTGTGAGTATTATATTTCTCACCCAATGATATTAAACTTGGCCATATGATTTGCTTTCCAAAATGAAATGAAAGCAGAAACGACATATGTCATGTGTCACTTCCATGCAGAAGCTTAAGGGCCAGTACATGGTCTGCCATATTCTCTTTCCTCTCTGCTAGCTGATGGCTCCAAACAGAGCCTGCTCCTTCACCTTGGGTCCTTGGAATGAAGATAATGTGAGGCAATGCTGGAGCTGATATCCAATGGACACGTAGCACGAATGAGAAATAAACTATTGATATTATAAGCCACTGAGACTTGAAGATCTTTTGTTATGGTGGCATAACCTGCTGTAAACTAATTAATAAAAGCGCCCTTAAAGGATATACATCAACTTTGTTTTTAAATATAACACATGTAAGGGCACCTGGGTGGCTTGGTCGGTTAAGCGTCCAACTTCGGCTCAGGTCATAATCTCGCGGTTCACAAGTTCAGGCCCTGTGCCGGGCTCTGTGCTGACAGCTCAGAGCCTGGACCCTGCTTCGGATTCTGTGTCTCCCTCTCTCTCTGCCCTTATCCCGCTAATGTTCTCTTTGTCCCTCAAAAATGAATAAAAAACATTTAAAAAATTAAAAGAAATAAATTTAATACATGTGTATTAATTTAAAAGATTGGTTAAGAACCAAAGCAAAATAATAGCTATTATTTCCTGAGTTGGGGATTATGACTTTTTTTCTACTTAATGCTTCTCTATAATTCCTAAACCTTTTTTTTTAATTAAAAAAATTGTAAATGTTTATTTACTTTTGAGAGAGAGCACAAGCAGGAGAGGGGCAGAGAGAGAAGGAGACACAGAATCCAAAGCAGACTACAGGCTCTGAACCGTTAGCACAGAGCCCAATGCAGGGCTCAGACTCATGAACCGTGAGATCATGACCTGAGCCAAAGTCAGACACTTAACTGACTGAGCCAATTTCTAAATCTTCTATAGTCAAACAATACTGTATTTATTACTAAGGAAAACATAAATGTTATGTTCTATAAAAAGCAAAGTATCAAGCCACGCCCAGACTGAAAGTTCAATTGTGAATTTCAGCACTCACCATTAGTTATGAGATTTGGGTGACAAGAGTAACATCTTTAAATGTAACCCTAAGATCTGCATCACTAACTCCAGCTGGCCTCCTGTGCCCCTTCCTCCTTGCTTCCCCTCAACCCACAGTCTTGCACTTACTCCCCCAGGTCAGGACTTAACCATGGTGTCCTGAAGTCCCTGTTGGCAGTGTGGTGGTATCCAAAACTAACACTCACCAGGCACAGACGAACCTCAATCCTTCTTAGGAGTTCTGTGAACACATCCTTCTCTTGTTTCTCCATCTGGCAATCACAGTCAGAGGCACTCTTTTCTCCTGTTCCTTCACCATCAAATGCAAAAAACTCTTATCTGTGGGGATGGGAGTAGAAGAAATTCCTCTTTCTTCTAGATGTATCAGGAAATTAACAGTGAATGCAAGAATTAAAACATCTTGGAATCCCTACTTGAAAAGACCAAGAATGAGGCCATGACCTGTGGTGGGTATTCTCATTCGTCCTGATTCCATTTTTAAATCCCTAAAAATCATGCTAATTATGTTGTTAAACTCCTCCATGACTCAGAACAAGAAACACTATGTGCTATAACAATCCAAAAACCTTGGTAACTTGTCCCTATAAAGGTTTACCTCTCACTGATATCATAGGCTGATGTGGGTCAAGAGGCTCTCCTGAATGGCTCTCCTTAAAGTGATGACCCCAAATCCAGATTCCTTTCATCTTGAGATAGGAACTTTTTCAACAGTGACACAACAGTTGCCATAAGGGGTGGGGGGTGGGGGGTTAGATAACGAATGATTACACAGGGACTTCATGCAATACCTAGAAGTGATACCAGTTCATATCACTTCAGCCCACATTCCATTATCCAGAAACCAATTAGATGCACTGACCAAACTGAAAAGGAAACTGGAATCTTCTCTTTACTGAAGAAAAAAAAAAAAAAAAAAAAAAACTGGCAAGCATATAGAGGGCCCCTCCCTCAGTTTTACCTTCTAGTCACTAAATATCCATTTCATTCTTTCTCCAACACACACAACTCACTCACTTCTCCCAAGAGGGATAATTCAAAGTCTTACCCACTCACAGAGTCTGAAGTTGGAGTACTGGGTCTCTGGGAGATGTGCAGAATTCTCTATCAGATCCAAACGAGATTCCTATAGACCTGATAAGCTATGAACTAAAAGGAAAAGCTGCCTGTCCCCCCCAACCCCCACCATACATCCCAACAGTGGGCAAACACATCAAGAACAGCTTTAATAAACCTTCTCATTTGGAAGAAGAAGAAGGAACATCTCATGTCAATCACTGAACTATAAGAATTCTGAGGTCCCGCTGAGCAAATTCTCTAAAGGACCCCCATCCCTGGGGTGGACGAAGTCCCCGGACTAGGCCAGGTTCTGCTTTCTGGAAGGAACTCCTCTGACCACTGATCTCCAGGGCCTTTGGCTCCACCCACGGGCACTCCTCCTGGTTTATTATTGTCCTTGGCCATGTCCGAGGATGGCGTTATGAAAATGAAACATTTGAAGCTGTCTCCTTCCAGCTTCTGACATCAACTTCCTTGCCACACACTTCCACCCCCTTCCACTATGCCACTTCCATTGAAGAAATCAATTTCTGAAAGTACCAGGCTTCAGTCCAGAAAACAGAACTGCTTTGAACATTCTGAGTAGGAAGATGCTTAATCCAGGGAATCAGAGGACATGCAGCTATTACAGTCAAGAGAGCATAGCTCAGGAAGACCACTTTCAGGAAATCCAGAAAATACAGGATTGTTGGGAAGCCACTACCAACGGTCTCTGCTTCTACAGCACAAACATAGTTGATTCTCAGAAAGACCTGAAATGCAGTTAGTAGTCATTGCCAATTACCTCGGCTGCCTACAGCATGGAAGTGAATTATTCCTAGGAAGATTTTCTAAACTAAGCCACTAGCAAAATCCCACATCAGCTGTCTGCTCATGCTTGTAAGAGGAAAATAGCTTCTCTTTTCCTTCTGCCTTCCAAATCTCTGAGGAATGTCTCCTTGGGTAGAATCTAACCAGGAATCATTGGCAAGGAGGTCTGAGACATGAAGCTTCTATGATTTGTCATTCTGCAGTTCAGAGAAGACTGTTTAAGAAGGGTGGTGATAATATTTAAAAAATAAAAAATAATATTTTTCACAATAAAGTTCACAGAAATTATTAAAAGCCACAGCCATTTACCATCTTCCTTTTCCTGACCATCTTAGCCTGTTCTGTATATCTTGTTTTGTATGTTCACAGCACATGTGAGCACCAAACAAATCATTCTGGGACAGTACCATGAGAAAAAGTTTCCTTTTGGGTCTAAAATTGAGCGACTGATCCAAGAGCCTCCAATAAATCTGGCCTTTGATAAAAAAATATTGCAGAGCAGTAAAGTGGGGTCCAGGCCAGTGGGGAACGAGCCCAGTGGGGTCCAGTCCAGAGTTTGCTACTAGTACTCCACCTGAAAGAAAGTTCTATGCCTTCTCTGACCTCATTTTTTTCTGATTTTGAATAAATGTCCAGGCTAAATATTAGACTACATATGTAGTTTTTAGGCTTTCATATAGCTATGGAGTCATTCTTCAAATAAAATCTCACAAGGAGTTCCAGTAACTAAAGTAGATAAGGTAGGACTTGCTGCTTTGTAGTAGGATGGAGAGCTGGAGTCCAGTATTCCCCATGGAAGCTCCAGATAACTCCTTTATTTCCATGGTGCACAGTTTAAAAACTCCTGGGATGAGATTGTCTGAAAAATATCCCATCTACTTCTAAAGTCATATGATGTAATAATTTCCCAAGCCTTGACTCTGTTGGTGGTAATGCCAAATGCTCATTAAAAAAAAATATTTATATCCAGCAAAGCTCCAAGACTAATTTGTATTTGTACTCAAAAAAAGAGATGGTGAATAGGGGAGGGGAAGGAAAAAGAAGGAAAAAAAAGAAAAAAAAAAAGGAGGTTAGAGTGGGAGAGAGCCAAAGCAGAAGAGACTCTTAAAAACTGAGAACAAACTGAGGGTTGATGGGGGGTGGGAGGGAGGAGAGGGTGAGTGATGGGTATTGAGGAGGGCACCTTTTGGGATGAGCACTGGGTGTTGTATGGAAACCAATTTGACAATAAACTTCATATATTGAAAAAAAAGAGGTGGTGATTGGAGGTCTTTAGAGTGGAAGAGGTTCAACATTTTGAAAGTATATTTGTGCCCCAAAACTCAGATCCCAAATGCTGTAAGATTTACTTAAAGATTTGATGTGGCATTCTTTACACGATACTCTGATAACTGGAATAGTGTCACAGAAGAGCGTCCAGTGTCCATAAGCACTGTAACAGAAAAATGAACAGGTACCACTTAAGGGACAACAATTTGGCTTAACCAGAGCCTACTGATGTTGTCATATGGAAACAAAACCAATATTATTTCCAAGGGGGGGAGAAAGAATTCCAGAGCATTCACCAGACCTTCTCAGCTATAGTAAGAAGACCAGCTATGGTTAGGGTCCATTTTGGAGTAATTTAAACTATAGTCAATGCAAGAAAGCAGAGGGAACAAAAATGTATGATTACTAGAGTTTTCTTGACAATTCTTTTTTTTTTTTTTTTGCCTATTTTCCAACTGAGCTTCCATGTCTTTGTTTTTCACTGTATGACCTTATTATTTGAGGCACTCCATAATCATATTGTGAACTCTGCCACAGACAGCTCAAGTAGAAGTAAGCCCATTGCAGCAACAACTGAGAGCCCAAGACTGTCTATAATTTTTATCATTGTCTTAGTCTGTTTGAGCTGCTATAGCAAAAATACTATAGACTAGATAGATGGTTTATAGACAACAGAAATTTATTTCTCATAATTCTAGAGACCAGGAAGCCCAAGATCAAGGAGCCAGAAGATTCCATGTCTGGTGAGAGTCTGTATCCTGGTTCATAGATAGCCATCTTTTTTGCTATATCCTCATATGACAGAAGTGACAAGGGACCTCTCTGGAGTCTCTTCTGTAAGGGCGCTAATCCCATTCATGAGGGCTTCATCCTCATGACCTAATCACCTCCCAAAGCTTCACCTCCAAATACCCACACAGTAAGGATTAGGTTTCAACACAGGAATTTGGCGGGGGTGGGGGTTGGAGAGAAACACACTCAGTTTATAGCAGCCGCATCCTGAGGGCCATGAGTTTCTACTGGCCATGACATACCCCCTGAAGCTCTCAACTTAGTTAGCCCTTCCACTCTTCTGATCCCTCTCAGAGATCACCATGTGGTCACAGATCTGCAAAGCACTGGGAGTAGTGTGGGTGTTTTGTTTAATCACATTTCTAAATGGGATCTTCTACTTATTCAAAGACCAGCTCAAACTCCACATCTTGTTGGAGTCTGCTCACCATCAAAACCATGATGCCTTCTCCTCTTTCCTTACTGTCTCTGTGACTTCATTAGGACTTGTTAAGGGTTGCTAGTGCTAACTCTCTCTAGGTGTGTATCCTTTCCTCTCGGCAGAACAAAATAGAAAGCTCATAGACTTTGGTATCATAGCTTATCAGGGTTTGAATCTAAGCTCTGCCACTTACTACCTGATGATCCTCATGGCACCATGAACCTCAGTTTTCTCATGTGTAAAAGGAATATGATGATACCTCCCAGTGCAGTTGCAGAATGCTCACTATAATGCTTAGCATGTAGCAGCTACTCAATAAATACTAGTTACCTTCCTCTCCTTCCTCCTTTCCCTGACAGATTCCATGTATTTGTATCTAGGGCATTTTTTTACCCTGTAAAGTTGTTAATTCTTTGCTGCTTCTGCTGCTGCTGCTGCTGATTCTGATAACAGTATATCTGAACCAGAGAGGAGGAGGGCTTGTGCAAATAAAAGATAAATATACTGCTCTTTATCTTTTTCCTCCTCCTTTAAGATCTTCGTATTGGAAGATCCTATGGGCCTCCTCTGATAGGACTCCTGATTTAATAATCACAAAAGATGTTGCAGAAGTCATCTGTTATCCAAAGCCTCTGTCTGACTTGGCCTACACTTAAGGTGAATTGGTTACTTGACCATTATCAGTGAATTTAAGTATAGATAAACCACAAGTGACTGGTACAGGGCTTTAGTTATTGATTGTTTATTTACAATCGTTACCTCAAATTTCTAAGTCTCTGCCCTATTTCTATTATGTTGGTGAAATATGATGAGTTTTTTTTTAAGCTGATGAAGTAACACCTTAACGAAATAAGAGCATGAGTCAGAATTCCTGTCAACTCAAACTCATTTTCCTCTGGGGAAAGAACCACCAGTCATCCAGTACCCCAGTGACCCATGGATGTCTAAAGTGTCTCTGAGCAAAGTATTTTGATAATCAAATAAGGCTGGACAAAGTCATTTTTGTCCATGGGCTTCCTCTGCTGCATTCCTGATTGAACAATCATAGAAGTCACATATTTCCCAAGGCCTCTCAGACTCCATCTACACTTACTCTTTGGACTCTCGGTATTCCTGTTTAATTTAGCTTTACAGAGTTGGTTGTTCGGTTGGTTTTTGGTTACTCCAGAAGAGATAACACATTGTAGACATTGGTGTCCAGTGGAATGCAATTTGGGAAAACCTCATCTGACCCAAACCCCTCATTTGAGAGCTAAGATCATTGAGACCCAGAGATGTTGTCTATCTGATGAAAGAAAACCAGAGTCCAGATCTTTGGTGCTCCTCCTCATCTCCCACAGTCTCCTTATGGCTCGATGTAGATCTTGTCAGAATCTGCTCCTTTCATTTGTTATTTTTGTTGTATTATTCTCTGTATGTGTGCATGCATGCACACACCAGAAAACGAAAGAACATCCACTTGAAAAATGTTAGCTCTCTCATCCTTAACTGGACAATATGTTATGCATTCATTCCACAGAACCAGAACAGCCAATAAAGTGAGGGGTGCTGTAACGGCAGTTTGATCAGAGGACAGACTGCCTGACTCCGCTCAGGAGCTGGGTTGTGATGAATCACTCATTCATTATTCATTTATTCCACATCAGTTTCCTGAATGCCTGCTGTGCCAGAAACCATGCTAGCTTCTGTGGCTACAAAAATCCAGTAAGACTCAACCACTGCCTTCAAGCTGCTTACATTCTAGCCTGAGAAACAGGTCTGGAACAGATGAATGTAAGGAAGTGATAAGAGCTTCTGTGAGAGAAGCTAATTTCTACCTGAGACAGAGAAAATCAGGGAAGGTTGTTTCAAGCAACAACATTGTGAGCACCTGGAGTCACATATTGACTGTTTCCTAAAGCTTTTGGAGATCTTGTCGTAAAAGCTGGACGTGTGTACAGAGTCAATTGTTCAAAATTAATCAGAGCAGCAGCACACGGAACACAAAACAGGGACCAAGGAAGAAGCCAATTCTCTGCTTTAGCATGAATCATGTGATACACTCCCCCTCCCCCACGGCCGGCAACAGCAGCTTGCCTTGCTAATTGTGTTTTCTTAAAGCAAATGCTAACACTGGTTTATATCCCTTGAGCACACACCAGCTGGACAGTAGGAGGAAGCCGGTTCAGCACTAAAAATTGACCGCAGATAATTTATAGGGCCGACAAGCCACAGGCAGATAAGAGTGGAAATACATCCTTATGGATAGCCAGCAAGGTATGGTCCCCGCCCACCCTGTAGCGCCATCTCCTGTCTCTGCTGAGGTTGTAGTCTCTTTACAAGTCTCCATAACCCTTTGTATGAATAGATCAGTAGGAGCATAAACAAGGTCACGTGACATGTAGAGGACGTTAAAGAGACCTACGTGAATTTAGACGGCTCGGAATGCGGTTGTTAGATCATTTTCAAGTGAATAAAACCTGAGACTTGATTTTCGCTTTGCAAATCATCTCGCCAGCAACTGTCCACTGTAAGTACTCTCCAAAGCCCATAAGGCAATGGACCTATAAAGGATGTTTCATGGAATAACTGAATCCAATTAAACTGCTGTTTACTTTTGCCATAGAAGCTCTGACAAATAAAATGGAAGATGCTATTGCCATTTTCATCGACTAAAACAAATCTTTACAGGGGAGAAAAAGAAGAGAGAGAAACTAAAATGTCAGTTGCTGACACTGTCATTCCCTGCCAGTCAGTAAATAAACATAACATCTATTAGTTGCCATGGAAACGTTCCGCCTGATTCCGAGCATCAAAGCTCAACAATAAAGAAACCCTGATATTTGTGGCTGGGCACAAACAACTCTTTTGGCATTTCTCATGAGCTCACCAGCACAAGAACTAACATTTTCCCTGTTTGTTTTCTTTCTCAGGCATGAAGGCATTTGCTTTGGAAAAAGAGACGTGTATCTTAGAAACCTATCAAAAATATGTGAATACAGCTACCTCACCAATCTCAGCTTTCCCCACTCTTGCCTCCCACCTCTCTTTTAACCTTTGCCTGAGAAGAATTTAAATGGCATATTTAGTCACTACATGTTGTGCTTCCTGTACCCGAGGCTGCATAAAAGGGATTGATTTAAATCACTTACAGTAACCGTGTGGAGGAGGAGGGTCCCGTTTTCTGCACCAAATGCTCTTGGATCCATAATAAGCAGCCAGAATTACAGACAACAAATGAATGTGCTTGTATTTGTCTCTTCTTGGGTGAAGAATTACTCTTTAGCAAAAAAACTTATTACATACTTCCAGCATCTAACAAAAAAAAGCAGCTCAGATGTGTGAGCAGAGATAAAGGATGCTTACCTTAACCTTCCATCTCCCAGGTAACCAGTCTCAGAAATATTGGCTTAAAAAGTCAGAGAATGTTCCTATTAGAATTTTTTTTTAATCATGGGATTTATAACACCTCACAAAACAGGAATGGACCAAGTCTAAAGGTTACAGCTGAGAGTCACTAAAGCTTTAGGAGCAACCACTGGTAATAATAATCAGCTGGAATCAGAACACAATCACCCTTCAGCACTTCGCTCAAATGCTTACCATTCCTAAAGCTGTAGAGCCTTTGACAAGCGAGGCATAAATCAGGGGGGATTTAAATTCCTGATTTTCTGGCATTTTTCAAGCTATAAATCCCACACGTTCCTAGAACCACATCATCCCATAATCAGAGCTGAGGGCTGCATTGGGGTTCTGATTGCTGCTCAAGTCACACTGGAATAGGAGATTCCCGCTTCCCTCCAAGCCTTCAAACAATTCTTGTTGAAGGACTGTTAAAGATTTTTTTCAAGCCTTCTGAAGTGAGGCCAAGAGGGGATTACATTTATCCCAATACTCTACCAGGTCTTTCTCATCCCTGGATATAGCCACCTCTGGATTTTTCTAGAAGATCCCACTAATCCATGTCTGCATACTCCAAATGGTTTGAATAGTCAGAAGGAAACAATTGAAAAGGGTCTATAAACAAATGAAGTCGATTCATAGTTTCTCAAAGTAGGTTCAAGGACTGCTTGCATCGGAAATTCAGAATCACTGGTGATGTTGAGATTCAGATCCTCCAGCATAACTGACACATACCGAATGGGAGCTCCCAGAAGAGAGAGGACTTAATCAGCTTAGCAAATGTCACCAGCTGATCCTTTTTGTTTGGAAAGCCACACATTAAACCTTAATCTCGAAAAGCGGAGCCCAGAAATCTGCATTTTTGACCACAGGGCCAGGCACAAGTGTGGACCCATGAATGCTTGCTACGTTAAAATGAATGCATCTATTATCTATTATACTAATTTCCTTAGAGAAAAAGTCACTTTAATTTTCCATTTCTTTGTTTTCACTGTTCTTCAGATAAGCTCTTCCCTCCCACGGCTGTGTTCTCTCTCCCTTCCTCGGAACGTTTGCAGCAGGGTCTCCCCTCACCTAGGCGGCAGTTGATGTCCCAGCAGGAGCACAGGGATGGTACCCAGAAGGCCTCTGTAGCCTTGATGAAGTCCTTCTACTGCTCTGAACACCAGTTTCCTCATAACTTGAGCTTCTCAAACTCCAATTTGTACCATCTCGTGGTTTAACTTCTCTAACACTGGCTAGTAAAGACGGAAGTGGAAGACAGAGAAAAGGAAAAGTGAGAAGTCTGTATAGTATTCTTGTCTAGTTAACACTCTTTTCCAGTAGTTGGAGAAAATGAAACGAGAAGGACTTCCAACTGTAGAACTTTCTAGTGTCTTTTCTCCCTTAAGCTCAAAGTTTCCTACTCTTTAATTTTTTTTAATGTGTATTTATTTTTGAGAGACAGAGAGACACAGAGCGCAAGTGAGGCAGGGGCAGAGAGAGAAGGAGACACAAAATCTGAAGCAGGCTCCAGGCTCTGAGCTGTCAGCACAGAGCCCAACGTGGGGCTTGAACTCACAAGCTGTGAGATCATGACCTGAGCTGAAGTTGATCGCTTAACTGCCTGAGCTGCCCCAGTTTCCTACTCTTTAAAACACGAGAGTTTTTACCATGAAAACCCCCGAGTGGGCTCACTATGGGCAGTGTGATTCCAGAAGAGCCTGTGGTGTGATAAAGGTAAGAACAGGAGGCAGTCCCAAGTGTATGAAGAGTAATTGAACTGTTGATGGACTGACTTTTATGCTTCTTTTCTCTTGAATGGACTAGTCCAAATATATTTGTATGGTGTTTTGCCTTTTTGTCCATTTTAAAGACACTACAGAAAGGAGGCAATCAAAAGGCTTAACATCACATTTGTTCTCACTCAATAGTTCTAAATCTATAAAGATTAGCAACAGGAGAAATAGAGAGTTGGGAGGGAGTACGCATTACTGGAGCAAAGGAGAGGAATAAAATAGTTGGCATATGTAGTAGGTGTGTTGGGTTATGTAATGGCAAGGTTAGCTCAGCGGTATCCATCTCATAATCATCCCAACTCCGCCTTAAGCTCTGCTTGCCTTGGAGCTGCCTTTTGATGCCTCTAACATGCAAGCCTCTAGAGACTCTGCAAGACTCCTCTCTGGCCTGCCAAGGTGTGGGGATGCTCTGTTTCCTCTCAGTGCTAGGAAGGCAGTGTTTGACTTTTCCAAAGGGAGTTTTCCTAGCAAACTAAGGAAAAACAGAGCCAATTTGCCATAAACACAAAGAAGCATGAGAAATCCATAGTTCAATATAGGGCTCAGCTGACTTAACTCACTTCCAACCAAATTTGGCTTTGCTGGCACAGATTCTGGAGAACCAGCCCCAGAGTCTTCTCCTTACCCTCTTCTGGCTAAACAAACATGCTCCATCTCTCAGCCAGAAGTCAAGTTGGGTTTGTCCCACTTTTAGGCCTGGCAGGAATCCTAATGCTTTCCTAAACATCATTCCCCATACATTCTTGGAGGGAGATGTGAATGGAAGAGGGCTTTTGAGACAAGAGGTCAAGGTCTAAGTTCCCTATGGTCAGTGACAAGCTGTGCGATCTTGTGCAAGCTATTTACCATCTCTCAGTCTCAATTTCCTCCTGTCAAAATGAAGAAACAGTGCTGGCTTCATGAATTGCCAACAAGATAAGAAGAAATGCAAACACCTAGGACATCCTTTTCCCCTAAATCATAAGGTACAAGTCCCCAGATCCACCTATCCTCCTGGTTCCTGTGCTCTATTTTCTCCCTTCTGGGGATCCTGCCCTGATCCATGACTTGAGCACGGAGGAAGTATTCAGGATGAATGGAAGAGAGAACAAAGCAGAGTCAGGGTGCCTTGCTAAAAGAAGTAAGTCCAAATCAGAGGAAATGAGGACCCAAACTAAAGAATAACATCAAAAATAGAGGGTGAATATGGAAAATGTAATGAAGGTAGGATCTCATTGGAAGTGCATGCTGAAAGCACAAGAGAAGATCAGCCATGGCAGGGAGGGAAGAACACTGCACTTGGAGCCAAGAGACCTGGATTCAAGGTCTTTGTTCTACCACTTACCAATTTCATAAACTCTGAGAAGCCCCTCACTTGTAATTCTCATTTTTGTCTTTTGCAAAAACAAACAAACAAGCAAACTGGAAATAGCTACAAATTAAGCGAGAAGCTGCATAAAATGCCTGAAATATGATAGAATGGACCATTATTCCATAATGGTCACTTTAAATCTTACTCTGACCTTGAAGTCACTTATCTTTCTTGTGCCTCAGTTTATTCATGTGTAAAGGTTGGACCTAAGTGAACCCTGAAGGCCTTTCCAGCTCTAACATGTTTGTATCTATGAGGAAGTGGTGAATTTGGTTTGTGCATGTCAAATGCAAAAGTTTCCTGGTCAAGTTGTTAACACAGATCAAGTCTCTAAAGAAGTAGTTCTCAAAGGGTCACTCCAGTCCTGGGTGGAGGGTATTGAGGAAATCAATGGGTAGTCTTAGTTGCCAAAAATTATGGCAAGACACTACTGACTTTAGAGGACAGGAACCAGAGATGCCATGATGTGTGCTATGTGTGCAGTACAAATGCAACAATGAATTGTCCTGTGTGGCTTTCACATGTTTCCCTACAGAGCCAAGTAGGATATCGGTTCTCAAAGCATGGTCTGGGGACCTCTGGAGAGCCCTTAGACCATCTCAGGCATGATCATGGTCTAAATTGTTTTCACAGTGATACCATCATATTATTTGCAGTTTTTACTGAGTTGACACTTACAGTGATGAGACAAAAAGGAACTGTGGATAAAAATGTTGGTGCCTTGCACAAATCAAGGTAATAGCACTAAGCTGTATTGCACTAGTGATCAGTGCATTCTTCACTACCATGCACTTGTAGTTAAACTAACAAACAAAAACAACAAAACCCTCCATTTTCATTTTCGAATGTCCTTGGTGAAATAATAAAATTTATTAACTCTAATTTATTAACTTCATTAACTCTCAACTCTTGAGTACACACTTTATACTATTTTGTCTGACAAAATGCTACAGATCAAAATATAATTTGTTTGAGTTGCAAGCTGAACTAGCCATGTTTTTCATGGAATACCATTTTTACTTGAGAAAACAACAGGAAGACAAACTAGGATTATTTAGATAGGTATCCTGCAGACCATTTTCTCAAAAACCAATACTTTCTTGCTTATTTCCAAGAAGACAAAAAAGTACATGTTACAGAAAATAACTTTTAAACATTCAAGAAAGAATTAGAATTGTGGGAAATTCGTACCCGCCACCATGAGCTTGATACCTTTTCAGCACTTGATCTGCTAAGATTGGTGGCAATATTAATGAATGTGATTTATTCATTTCGTATGATGAAATGTGTCACCACTTGGAAGATCTGTATAACCTAATGAGCTAATACTTCACAAATGACCAATGTACAATGTTACAAAATCATGCTTGGTTAAAAAAAAAGAAAAAAAAAGATCGATTCAAAGTACAAGATAGACCAACGGAATTTAATGGAACAGAGTACAAAATATTCATTGATATGATTTCAGATCCCACTTTGAATAGCCTTTAAGAAACTATCACTATCTTTCTTATCAAACAAAATTATCCACAATACCTGAAAAGTCTACTATAGCACTTCTACAATAAATCCAAATACATATCAGTTTAAGTCTGGATTTTCTTCAAAAACTTCAAGCAATGGGGCGCCTAGGTGGCTCTGTTGGTTGAGCGACCGACTTCGGCTCAGGTCATGATCTCATGGTTTGTGAGTTCGAGCCCCGCGTTGGGCTCTATGCTGACAGCTCAGAGCCTGGAACCTGCTTCAGATTCTGTGTTTCCCTCTCTCTCTGCCCCTCCCCCACTCATGCTCTGTCTCTCTCTGTCTCAGAAATAAATAAACATAAAAAAATTTAAAAAAAAAAACTTCAAGCAAAATACCATATTGCAATAGATTGGATACATAAGCAGATAAAGGAATATAGTTGTGTTTGATTAAGCTAGGTGTCACAGAGATTTGCAAAACTGTCAAATATGCTACTCTTGTCACCAAATTCTCTTTTGTTTGGGGAGATGTAATTACTTCTAATAAAATGTTATTTATGTTAACATGTATTATTGCTATTTTAAAATAAATCATAAATATTGTTAAAATTTTGTTTTAATTTCTAATACAGTAAATATCAATAGCTATAACCCATATGAGCAAATGCTCCTGAGGTCCTCAAAGAGCTTCTGAGACCAAAAAGTTTGCAAACCACTGACATAGGATAACATTCAATTATGTAAGCCTAGAATTTGACTCTATTTTATATATAAATGCCAAGTACTTCTGTATCTCCTAAAGTATACCAACTTCCTGGAATGCAACTAGCAAGCGAATCAGTGGCGGATTGTATGTTTCTTGGTTTAAAACTTGACCAAGATCTTCTGACCATTTCATAAAGTCACACCACCAAGGGCAACACGAGTCATGATATTAGAGTTGCTGACACAGTACACCTGTATTTTCTGGCTTTGTAGTTGTGTCATCCCTGTGATTGTTTAGTAAGGCACAACTTAAGACACTTCATTTTGTCTTCCGATATAGTTGTGCCCAAGGATTTGCATACTGAAATGCATACTGTATTATTAATTTTCCTTATATTTTATAATACAGTTAAGACATTTTTAAATCATGTATGTAGATAATTTACATTGTTTATGAATTTCATAATAGTAAAAAGGACATTAGAAAATATTTGTTATGAAAGGGGCATTGGGTCTGGTATGTTGAGAATCACTGCTCAGAGGCTGGTATGAGAGATTTGAGGATTATCTTCATAGAGTGGATAGATGAAGCCACAGGGAGGAGTCATCTTGTGATATGTCTCATTCAGAGTTCCATGCCTTTAAAAGTGATGGAAGGGGGTGCCTGGGTGGCTCAGTCGGCTGAGCGTCCGACTTCAGCTCGGGTCATGATCTCACAGTCTGTGAGTTTGAGCCCCACGTTGGGCTCTGTGCTGACAGCTCAGAGCCCAGAGCCTGTTTCAGATCCTGTGTCTCCTCTCTCTCTGACCCTCCCCCGTTCATGCTCTGTCTCTCTCAGTCTCAAAAATAAATAAACGTTAAAAGAAATTAAAAAAGAAAAGAAAAAAAAGTGATGGAAGAATTAACCACTGGGTAGAAGATGTCCCAAAACAATGCTGCTTATGAAAGTTTGTCCAAAGTTCCCCAGTAATGTGCTACATCATTGTTAATCTCTAACTCTAATCTCCCATTTGCCCGCCAACTCCTGTACATACGCTTTTTCTCCTTGGACTTGTTTCCTTGCTTGAATCAACAGATATCACATCCCACTTCCAAACCCACTCTACTAGCCACACTTTCCTGGACACTTGACCCCAGCCCACCCTGGTTTGGAGCTCTACTATAGCTGGACTTTAGCTCTAGAAAACGACCTTGACACCTGACCACAGAAAAAACTGGAGATCAAAGAGGGCAAGTATAAAAAGCAGAAATATGAAAACAATGAAATTCTTTGAGAAGACAAGAGGTTAAGCTCTTGCTACACAGCACCTTCCAGTCCCAGTTAAGTCTGTTTCTCTCTCCCACGAGTTCTGAAATTCATTCAATTTCACATTTTTATAAAATGGCAAAATGTCTCAGCCTCTTAGCCCATGATTAAAATCCAGTTGTTTATTTATAGGGCCATTTGTTGCTGAAACCTCTCCTTAAAAAAAAAATAATAATTGCTTCTCAAGATGGTTTTCCTCTATCTGCCAGAAGATGTCATTTTGGGATGAGGCCATTCAAACTTACTCAAATCTGAGCGATAACTCAGCTAAAATGAGGTCAATGTAAATGACTACCCACAACGGGGGAAAAACCTGTTAAATTAAATCCAGAGTAAGTACCAACATATCATGTAGTGAGAGTTACATGTGTCAAATGAAGGAGTGTTATGAGGATTAATGAGTCCGTTATTAAAAAACGCTTTGGGATTCTTGGATGAATGGCATTGTTGAAAGTGGGGGTAGGGCTGGCATTTACAGATTGCAGCTATATCAAGACCTTGTACCTGACTCTGGGGAAACATGGAGAAAGCAATGGAAGAACTTAAAATAGATTTTTTTTTTTTTACTGATTGTTGTATTTTATATTACACTTAGCAATCCAAATACTTCATTTAGCAAAATATATGGGTAGATCCAAGTGTCTACTTCGCAAAGTTCTACGAAAAGTAATGTAAGCTCATCTGAGAATCTCAACATTGTGTTGTAGTTTATGAAAGAAACACTGGAGCAACAGCAAGAACCAATTCAGAACGAATTTATCCTTACCCCCCCGCCCCCCCCCCCCCCCCCCCCACCCCGCTGGTGGTGTGTGTAATAGGCAAATCCCAAAGATGGAGAATGTTAAGGAATTCTCTGTTGGGGAAGTACAGACTAAGCCAGAGGCAATGATAGGATTACAGGCTGTTTCCCCACAATGTTTGATGTTGTCATGGGTAGTGGAAAATGCAGTCAATCTCCTGGTTGTTTCTAAATGCCTGCAAGTCTCAGCGAGGCTTCCAGATGACTGATTTTGTTTTTTCTTTTTCACCTGGAAGTTTTCACTTTGTAAAATGTGAGACTGAGATCTCATCCTTTGAAATCTGTATAAAATTGTCTCATCTCAAGTCTCCTATCACCGTTTTTACAGGGTCTGCCACCCTAAATAGCTCTCTGTGACTTCCCAGGGGCTGAGTCTTCGTGGTCTCCTTTGGCTGTGAGCTCCTGTAGTATCTCGATCCTCCCTCAATCTTCTGCTGCTATTTACCTCCCATCCTCACCAATCTAGCCATGGAGTCTAAGTCTTTTCCTGGACTTCTCCAAAGCCTGCTGACCTAAAGCATTCGATGGGTACCAGCACATTTTACTGGGCACTTGGGCAAACAAATGGCATTTAACTGACAGAAACAAAGACAATTTGAAATTACATTAATAGATACTCCTGTCCCCAGAGTTCCCCAGTCACCCTAGCACCAAGAATTGCCCATTGGCCACTTTTCTCCTTAAGTTTCAGTCTCCTGCAATGCCACTTGGCTCCAGGGTCTGTCTCTGCCCTCCTCTGCCTCCCTTCTCCTCTTCTCTTTCCTACTTCCAAAGTCCTATTCATTTTCTATACAGAGCTGTTCAGCTACTTCTTTGTGATCTCCTTCTAATCCAGGCCCCCAAAGCATCATCTTCCATCCTTGATGCAAGTTATCAAGGTGTTTTCCTGATTAAAACCATCTCTTCCAGAAAGGAATGAAAGTGATTCTTTTCCCAAAAAAGATTCTGTTGCGTCACATGCAGAAGCCTTGACCACACTGCAACCACTTAGGGCCTTTGGAGGGAGTCCCAGGCACCAGGTACTTTTCTTTCCTTGCCACTTCCTGGTGAAGCACTTCTACCAGCCAGTGCCTGTCTAGCCCCCCTTCCCAGAGGCAAGCCCAGGTAACAGTTTCTTCTGCATCCTCCCAAAGATTCTCTGTGCATTTACAAACAAAGATATTTGTTTATTTTTTTCCTTAGCTTGTTCCCACTCTGTATATTCTTCTGCTCTTAATTTTCTTAATGTTTATTTATTTTTGAGAGAGAGACAGAGAGCATGAGTGAGGGAGGGGCACAGAGAGAGGGAGAGACAGAATTTGAAGCAGGCTCCAGGCTCTGAGCTGTCAGCACAGAGCTTGATGTGGGGCTTGAACCCACAAACTATGAGATCATGACCTGAGCTGAAGTCAGACGTTTAACTGACCAAGCCACCCAGGTGCCCCTCTTTATTTTTTCATTTACCAATGTATCTTGTAGATCATTCCTCATTAGTAGATAGAGACTCTCATTATTTCTATTGGCTCCATTGTTTTATATTATATGCATCTACCATAATTTAGTCAACCATTGATGGACATTTAAGTGGTTTCAGTATCTTCCTAGTATGAACATTCTTGCAATGAATTCCCTTGTGGATATGGTATTTTAACCACGTGCAATATATTTATAGGATAAATACTTTGAAATGAAACTCTTAGGCTAAATTGTATGTGTGTATTTTAACTTTATTAGATACTGTCCATTGCCCTCCATAGATTCACTAATTTGCCCTCCAGCAATGTGTTGAAGACACACAAATTTATCTGCACTTTAAAAGATGGGTAAGAGTTTGAACGACATATAAAAGGGTGAGCAGAATTCTGCTAAAGAGAAGTGGCTTACTCCTGGTCCATAAGCACCTTGAAAGCAACTATGCTGTTTATCATCATATCTTCCAGCCCCTAGCACAATGTCTGGTGTGTGTAAATATGCATGTAGTTGTTGATAAGTGAATGGTACCATAACAGTTTAGAGGTGGGATCTAAACTTAGGCTGTCTGAGGGGGAGAGAGTAGTTCAAATGACCTAAGGTGCATGTATGACAGGGGAGAGGTGGCCAAAAAAAAGTTGAAAATGTGAATTGTTTCTTTTTTGTCATCACCCAGGAAACAATTTTTCCTCTAGCCATTGTTATAGTCAGGATGAAAAGAGAAAATATGGTAAAATCTACCTTGGATATTATAAACTTCCATGAGAAAAAATATTGATCATATCATCCTAGAAAGAACATTGACTCTGCTATTTTTCCAAGCAGCAATCATTAGTTTTGTCAATATGTAGCCATTGGATCAGGATGTTTTAAGTCCAGACTAATGGTCTTGGCTGCCCTTAAGGTCAGGCCAATTGTTGGGGCTGCCTCACTGGCCAGCAATCCATCCTGATCTCAGCATTTGGAGATATGATACAGATGAGTTTTTCTGTGATCAGCCACTCCAAATGTGTGGAGCCAACCCAACACTATAATGGGAATGGAATTCATGAATTCAGTTATTGGTTTAACAATATTTATTAGAAGGTAGGTAAGCTGATGATATACAGATTATGGAAAGGTTTTATGCACACACATGCATACACACACAGAGAAAGTTATACATATAATTCATTAAATGCTATCATCTGCCAAGCAGTGTCCTTAACAGCATTGCTAAGTTTCACAACTATAGCTTAAAGTATGCTCGACCCATTTTACAGACAAGGAAACTGACTTCTAAATCAGTGAATTGACTCTCTTGTGATCACTCAACTAATAAAATGAAGAAGTGAGAATTCATACCTAAGTATATGAGCCTCTAAACTCATATTTCTACTATACGGTTAGACTTGAATTGCAAGCATAAACTAATGCCATGGGCCATTCACCATTCTTGCCACTATCACACATTTCTTTCTTCAGAGGCTGTCTCACTGAGTCAGTGACATGGCAGCATTTATAACACACAGTTAAACCTCATTCTCACTCACATGCAGGCCAACTCCTCTGAGTCACCAGTGTTATATCCTTTCTGCAGAAAGAATGGAGTAGGTTTCAGATCTAGTAATGGTACAATTGTAGTGCACGACTTTCTTTCCAGAACACGTCTGATCACCCTGGACATTGGGGGTATTTCAGCATTTATACTCTACATTTATCACAATATGTTGCCTGCAATGTTTTTTTTTTTCTCTCTCCCTCTCTTCTTTTTTTCTAGTACCTGGCTCATTAAAGAGACCACGAGTCATTTTAAAACCAAATTGAGTTTAAATACATTTCCTTGACACATCTGTTTTGTTAAATGTATCCCACGAAACCAACATTAAAAGCCAATGCCATTAAGAGGGCATAAGGTAAGCTCATTTAGTTGACCAAATTGTATAACACAATGAATTAATATGGTAATACGCCTTTGGAGACCAGCAGCAGATAATGGAGGTGAACAGAGGAGCTCCAGCCTGGTTTTGGAAAAGCAAAAGCAATTCATCATTATGCTGTAACAATATAGGAGAACATTTCTCATTTCCCACTCGCCTGCCCCCATCTGAAAACCTTTTGGTTGTACTTTTTGAACACCAACTTCAACCAGCATGACTTTGCTCACTCAGACTGCTGCATTGTGGCAACCCAAAGAATTCTCTGATTTGTGCTTTGAACCAGCAGTAAATAAGTGAAGATTCCAATTGTAGGTAAGAGTTGGTGGGACATGCATCTGTGAGAGCCATGCCCTTGTCACTCTGCAGAACAACTAGCAAAATTATTCTCCAAAGAGAAGGCAAAATCAGGGAGCAAAGAGAAGTGGGTAGAACAGAAATACTAGCAAAGATTCTGGCCATCCTTCCCTCAGAATTAAGCTTTAGAAATGATGTATTACGTAAACTGACAGTCATTTCTTGGACTCAATCCTTCTCCCTGTAGCTTGGATTTCTGTTTCTATCCTGCCAGAAAGAAACTAATTAAAGCTTATTGTGTCTGGTCAGCAAGAATGTATCCCCTAGCTGCTTACAAACAAAAACAAAAACAAACAAGAAAATGCCAACTATCTCAATAATGTTTTCCCTCAACTATAAAATTAGATATGTTCATTAGAGAAAATTTTAGAAAACACAGGACAGCACAAAGGAGAAAATGCAAAATCATTTATAACCTCTATGCTCAGAGATACCACTATTAATATTTTAGCATATTTATATCTCTTTCACATACCATTAAACAGCCTTCAAACATAGGATTTTAATTGCTATATAAAATGATTTTTTAAAACTTCTGAGGTTGAACATTTAGGTTTTTAATTTTTTTTTTTCAATTACAAACAAAGCTATAACAAACAATTGTCCATAAACCTTCTGCCCAGTTTCACTTTCTATTAGGACATATTCCTAGAATGGCATTCCTGGGCCTGGGGTGTGAAGAATTTTAGAGCTCCCATGTTAAATCCACCACCCTTAAATCCTCATCCTTGTTGGCCTCTCAGCAACTTCCAACACTACAAGGAGTAGTTGACCACTACTCCTTTCCTCAAGCCTTCTCTCCTTTGCTCTGTGACACCAAGTTTTCCCAATTCCCACTTACCTCTTGCTCACAGTCACTTTCTGGGTCCCCTCCTCTGTCTCACCATCAGTGTTGAAGTTCCTTGGGTTTCCATCCTATGCCCTCTCCTCCTCTGTATCTATACTTTCTCTGAGTCTATCTACTCTCAGGATTTCACTAACAGTTCCTATCTCTAAAATCCCCAATTAAAAGATCTGTCCCGGCTCCCTCTTCGGCATCTAAAATGCATACCCTAGATTCCTGGACTTCTCCCACTTCAATGCTCACAGGCCTTTCAAACCCACAATATTATCACACCAATTCTTTTGTCTGTTTTAGAAGAAGGATAAATAATAGGAATAGTGTGCACCATTTTCTTGTTCTTGATTATAATGGGAATGTCTCCTGTGTAGTGCGTTTAGCAAGAAGATGTTGCTTGTTGGTCTGAAATAGAAATTTGGATCTTATGAAACAGTACAAAGGAAGACCTTTCCTTCCTGGTATTTGGACTCCACCATATGTTTGCAGTGTGTAATCCTACCAAGCAGTCTGACCCTGTGCCTTTATCAATGATCTTAGCTTTGGGTGGTAAAATTAACCAGTGCACAGGGGTGCCTGGGTGGCTCAGTCAGTTAAGCATCTGACTTCAGCTCAGGTCATGATCTCACAGTTCATGAGTTCGAGTCCTGCTGTGCTGACAGCTCAGAGCCTGGAGCCTGCTTCAGATTTTGTGTCTCCCTCTCTTTCTGTCCTCGAAACTAAGTGCAGACTGAATAAACAGCATTTTAAAATGCTACTAAATTAAACCTAGTGTTTTCTCATTCTGTGTCTTTTCAATCAACAGATTCTAAAAGCCCAAGAATTATCATGTGGGAGTACATGACATCTTTTTTTTTTTTTTTTAATGTTTATTTATTTTTTTGGGACAGAGAGAGACAGAGCATGAAGGGGGGAGGGGCAGAGAGAGAGGGAGACACAGAATCAGAAACAGGCTCCAGGCTCTGAGCCATCAGCCCAGAGCCTGACGCGGGGCTCGAACTCACGGACCGGGAGATCGTGACCTAGCTGAAGTCGGACGCTTAACCGACTGCGCCACCCAGGCGCCCCCATGACATCTTTTTAAGAGTAAATGAAATCTTCAAAGCCAAAATTGATCCGGTCCAATCCCTTCATTTTATAGATGAGGCCTGGGTAAGTTAAGTGACTTACTTAGGGTCACTTATTGAATTAATAACTGGGATGGATCTAAATATTTGTACTCCTGATTATACATCAAGGGCTTTTTCTACTAGATTCCTTTCTAAGGAATGTCAAACTCAAAACATGGCTTTATGCTTTCAGATTGGCTTCATTTAACGTGGGTTTTTTGGTTTTTGGTTTTTGGTTTTTGGGGTGTGTGTGTGTGTGTGTGTGTGTGTGTGTGTATAATTAGTGATAGCTAAACCCAAATATCCTAGAGAAGCTGAAAAAACAGCTGGTCCTCAGAAAATAATTATTAGATTTTCTTAAAACACTTATAATGGAAAAAATGCCTTTTTTTCTTTGTAAGCCACCTTAGGACAATGACAAAAAAGTCTCCATGATTATGACCTGCTGTTCTCTCTTGCAAGCATATAGTTACCCTGGTAGAGACCACATTTCCCAGACTCCCTGTGGCCAGGCGTGTCTGTGAAATTAATGTGACCAAGTACTGTCAATAGAATGTGAACAAAAGTGACATGTGCTTCACTTGCTTGGAAGGGGATTTCTTTTCTTGGATTTTTTTTCTGACTTTTCTCCTTCCCATTAGCTGGCATATGAACATCTCTGACACGGCTTTGGTTTAGCAGACAAAATTAATGCCCCCACATTATGGTAGAGCAAAAATAGGCCAGGCACCAAGGTATCTGAGTGGCTGCATGGAGCATAACTGCCCATCAGCCTGGATTATTAAAGCTTTGGCCCATGTCACTCGTACTTTGGGGACACTTTGTTATAATCATTCTGTCTCTACTATAACTTATACAGTTAGAAAATTCTTTTGCCCTTTGTGGGCAATGAGGAAAAAAATTAAGTCATCAGCTTGCCCCACTGGCCAACATATATTTAATTTCAGATTAGTCTGTACAGTATCTGACTGAGGGAGAAAAATGTCAACTCTGTGTTTTTGGATCAAAAGGGTGGGTCTGATTCATGTTATAGAAGTAAGCCATAGATGTCTAACCCGTATTTTAGGGATCTCCATCACCTAACAAACATTAAAAACGGAAAAAAGAACCCCCCAGAAAACCAAAAAAACTCTCCTCCTGTTTTCATAATTCCTAGTGAAGAATTATGTGAGCAGGCAGAGAAAAAAAAAAAAAAAACATGAGAACCCTGCTGTGCATTTCATTGAAAAAATATTTATACTTCTAAAATCTTGATACAAAGACACTAATTTAAATCATATTTGTCATTATTAAAATATTTTCATGTTGATCTTTTAAACCACTCTTGCTACTCCCTCCTTTACACTAAGGGAGCTTTGTAATAGGCCTTCTGGGAAGGAGATAGGGAATTCTAAGTCCCTTTCCCCTTTGCCACATCCTTGAATGCCCAATCTGACCTTGTATCTGAACTCATACCCAGCCACAGTTGAATTGGGAGAAGAGGGCCTATAAATAAATTTGGGTGCCCAGGTCTTCCTGAGAAATAAAGTGTTCCCTGGTGAACCCTCTTCTCAAGGACACAAGAGCCTGAAAGCAATGCTTTTAATGCCCCTGCCAGCCACCAAATTGATGTGAGGATGGGAAGCTCTACAGAGCCCATCTCTATAGAGATGTTCACCTCTCCTTTCCTCTCTTTCTCCATCTTACAAAGTAAAACCAAAACCAAGGTCCATTCTTATCCTGGAAAGTACCACCCCTACCCACTGGGCATCTCCAGGGACAATGGATTAAATGAAGCCTCCTAGGGGTACCTGAGTGACTCAGTTGTTGGGTGACTGACTTCAGCTCAGCTCATGATCTTGTGGTTGTTGGGTTCGAGCCACGCATTGGGCTCTGTGCTGACAGCTCGGAGTCTGGAGCCTGCTTCAGATTCTGTGTCTCCCTCTCTCTCTGCCCATTCCCCACTCGTGCTCTGTTTTTTTCTCTCTCTCTCTCTCAAAAATAAATGAACATTAAATGAAGCCTCCTATTCCTTTCCAGCTTAAAAATCTCATACTTCCATATTTCTAATTGGATATTTTTTCTCTCCAATGGGGAATAAGACTGCTCCCCCCATCTGCTCTGTCTACCTGAATCTCTCTTTCTCAGCCTATTTATAACTCCCATTGTTCCCCAAAGAACTGAAGGTGATTGAGTGCTCTTTAACACAGAGTACCTCTTTTTGTCCCTGTCCAAACATTCAGTTAATGTCCTGTTTTTAAATTAGTGATTTGAAATTAGTTGATCTGAAATCCACAGTCTGTCTTTGTCATTTAAAAAAAGCGGGGGGGCGGGTGGCACTGGGTGGCTCAGTTGGTTGAGCGTCCAACTTCGGCTCAGGTCATCAGATCTTGCAGTCCCTGTGTCAGCAGCACAGAGCCTGGAGCTTGTTTCAGATTCCGTGTCTCCCTCTTCTCTCTGCCCCTCTTCCACTCGCTTTCTTTCTCTCTCTCTCTCTCTCTCTCAAAAATAAATAAACATTTTTTAAAAAATTAAACAAACAAACAAAAAAAGAATTGCTATTGTAAATGTGTTCCCATACCCCCCTCCCAACATGTGAAACAGACTGAGTCAATTTTGGTCCATTGCTCCCATCTAAGTGCAGAAATATGTAATAGAGAAACCGCCACCTCAAACTATAGGGAAAGGATTTCTTAGCTCTTTTTAAGTTTTTCTACTCTGATCCAGGGATGTTCAGGAACTTTCCAATCACTGTCTAAAGGAATTGAAAGTCCTTCACAGAATATAACCTTCTCCTGCTGCTACTACTGGCCCAGTCAGTACCCAGCAATAATTGCTAATTCAGTGTTTTGAAAATGAGATGATACTGAAACATTTTTAAGACTGTGATATGACAGGCAAAAAATAATAATTTGTAATAGAATTCTGTTCACAATCTGTTCATATTAGTTTAAAGGCTGAATTGACTGGCATATCTTCAAAGAAACAGCAGTTAAGGACACCATTATTTGATTGCTTTGTAATACTGAGCAAGTCTGTGAAAAACTTTTTTCCTCACTCAATTCTGTCTTAAAACCATCCCTTATGTAGAAACAACACCTTTGACTGACTTTAATCAGGCTAATTATCCTCCCAAAATTTAATGATTGGATTTTGCATAATATAAGGAGATGACACTACCTAAATCTCATATCATATTATAGACTGATACAATAGGTCTCAGGGAGATGAGTATTAGAACTTTGGGTGGGATATTGGGTGAACAGTGCCAAAAGTCATGTAAATACATAGTTCCAGTTAATTTATTTTTAAGCTCATCCTCTCCATCTAATCCAGACTCCAACTTGGATCATAGAAATCTCTTCCTTCCTTTTCTGGCGGAAACAAAAGTCAACACAGCTTCTCTCCCCAGTTATAAAATAGACAGACCAATATATTTTTGAAGACCATATTCAATGATAGTCAAGTTTAGAGATAATGTTTTATTGCAACCATTGATTATAAATAGTGCAATAATTCAAGCATTCACCTTCCTTCCATTGTTTGACCCCAAAATGTTAAGTATAAATATGTGATGCTCCTCTGGACAAATGAGATTTCAGGAAGCAGAATTGCTTTATGATCAAACTAAAACCTATTTAATAAAAAGCCTTTAGTAGAGCTGTGGTTTAAAGCCAGTCAAAAGCAATGACATATGATAAATGTTCTACTTCAAACGTGCACATTATAATCAAATCATAAGGATAATTCAACCCAATGCTTGAACTGTTCCTGTGTTCACCATTTATATGTTGAAACTCCATATCGTACTCAGAACTAAGGAGGAATCGACATATTTTTTAAAAAAGTATTGCTTTTCTTACTTCAGATGGAGGGAGGATCGCTGCCTCTATTCACATTGCGAAAACACACACACACACACACACACACACACACACACACACACCCCACATCACAGCTAAGTCTATATATACTTCCCAAGTGACTTCAGGAGCTCATTTAGAAAGATGTATTACAGAATTCATGCATTCTTCAGGAAAAAATTCTGAACCTTCCATTTTTAATAGTTAAATGATCCTTATTTCTGGAAGTCAACTGTGAATACTTATGCAAGCTTCAAGTTAAAAACTTAAAGAGAAACATTTGCTAAGTCATTGTCATACTATGGATCAAGTTTGATCCATCTCAATGATTTGAGACCACCTAAATTATTAGTGATACCTTAAGTCCAAGACTGAACCAGGTAGTGTTTCCAAATTCCCTATGGATATTAATCATAATTCAGGATATGAAATTAGAATTCCAGAAATTCTCTGGAATTCCCACAAATCATAAACTATTCTTAAAATCCTTTCAATATTCCTCATATACTTGGCTCATTATCATGGATATCTTAAAAATTGTTTAATTAATAAGAAATATTACCTTTAGCAGTATTTATGAAGAACTGTAGCCTACAGAAAATATTAGAACATTGGAAAACACCAGCAAACATTATTGGTTAATATTTTTAAATAAAATTCAGATCTCTTAGGAAAATCAATAGCGCTAAACAGAATCAAAGTCTAAATTGCCAATTCAAGATCATAGTTTGCTTCCTAAACTCATTATTTCTTGGAACACCGTTACTCATAGGATTTGTATAAAGTATACTATGGGATTAATATTTATTTTATTTGCAAGAATGAATCACCATTAGCAGCAGGCTGGCCCATGAGCACATACTAATCATGACCTCAGCTACAAGCAAGCCTGGCTGATTAGATTGTGACACTCCTCCTCTGTGCTCCTAACCAGGTTCCACGAAATATCAACTTTAACCTTAGAATTTACATGCTAACGTTTCTTGCTCTTGCTTTCAATTTGATGTCAGTGGATTCTTTCTGATCGGTAGCTGCTCTATGTTCATCATTAAGCTTTAATCGTCACAGGAGGATTACACTTTTTTCCTTTTTCCCAAATTCTTGACAGGATTTTCTGTGGATTTAGAAAAACATTAGTTTCCTGAATAACGTTGGAGCAGGATTCCCACATGAACACACTAGGTTTGACAGGAGAAACAGGTCAGGGAAGTAATGCAGGGTTTCATAATGGCATTTTGCAGTACTTTTAAATTTTTTTTTTTCAACGTTTATTTATTTTTTGGGACAGAGAGAGACAGAGCATGAACGGGGGAGGGGCAGAGAGAGAGGGAGACACAGAATCGGAAACAGGCTCCAGGCTCTGAGCCATCAGCCCAGAGCCTGACGCGGGGCTCGAACTCACGGACCGCGAGATAGTGACCTGGCTGAAGTCGGACGCTCAACCGACTGCACCACCCAGGCGCCCCTGCAGTACTTTTAAATGGTACCCAGGAAAACTACAAGAGTCATGGAAAATGAGTCTTCAGCCATCTTTTCTCTTAAACTTCACCACTAGCTTTTTAACCCTCACCCCCTTCAGCACCATACAGACAGCATCTCTCTTCCCTAATACTAAATCCCCTGGGAACTTCACTTGGATCCAACTCATTTCTAGTCACTAAACTGATCCTGGCAAGACTAGGCCCAGAACTTGGGGTCCAAACCATGTTCCACAGTACCCTCTGAACTTAGAGAACACCAGAGGAATTCTTGGGGGTAGGGCACACGCAGCCCCTCGTCTCTGCTTTCAGCCAGCCGCACTACATCTATCAGTTTCACATAGTTGGATTTTGCAAGGATTTATTGTTTGTTTAAAGGAACAGTTCTACTGCTAAAAAAGAAACCATAAACGCTGACTCAGAGTATCACAGAAGGCTTTAGTGACCCATGGTGGGACACATCTCTGGGAGACTGAAGTCAGTTTCGGAGCAAAGCTTACAAATCCAGTGCAGGATTGGGACATAGGAAAGTAGTGTGTGGGTACCAGAGCCCAGCCAGGGTGATCTCCTCTCTACTCTACTCCTCTCTACTCTCTATCATCTACTGGGTGATAAGCATGGAAGGACTTCACAAGACCAACCATGGACTGAACCAGACCTTCTTGGTCTTTCTGGCCATGCATTACCCACTTGAACCATTCCAGTAGGCCAAGAACAAAGCCAAAAATAGAAAGGCCTGAAAACTCTCAATTGCTTTGTATTTTTCTAAGTCTTTTTCCCCTAAAATGAGTTTCATGCGATACTGCAAACATTTCCATGGGGATTACAAACTGGGGCTCCTCATCCTTCTTGTCCTCCTCTTTCTCTTCCCCCTTCCTCTTTCTTTTCCTCCTTCTTGCCTCTGCTGTTGCTACAACTCATTCTGCTTCTGCTTTTTTTCCCTAAGGAACAGAATCATTTCACTTCCTCAGCTGTCATCGAGAACACAGTCTACTTTGCCAGCCAATCAGCTTAGACTCTCTCCCTTCCTCCTGGGTCCCATTCCTTCGAAGTTCCAGGCCAGTAACTGACACAACTGCACTTTCTCTGCCCCATACCCTTGCTCACACTGAGCCTTGAGAATAGGTGTCCTTCTACACAAAATCTCTACCTGGTGAGAGCCAACTTGCTCTCAAGTCTCTGCTCACACACACTTGAGCTGCCAATATTCCCCAAAGTCACTTCAGTCCTCCTGAAAGTGGAATGATCCATCATGGCACATAACACTCTGCCTTACATATAACACATTCTCAACAAATATAAGGAAGTAATCAAACTGAACCTCCCACTCCCCAAACACACAAAATGCTCTTTATGTAGCAGGCTAGGTTATTGACTGGCTAACCAAATAGGAGAAGGTGAGTTAAACATCCCAGAAGGGTTATGCTGTCTTGGGTCTTCATTTCATGGTATGCATTTTAACTCGTACAAAATGAAAAGAAACAAAAAGATCCTGGATTTTATTCAAGCGGAAAATGTTTCCAGATTTTTTTCAAAATTTCACAGATGCTCATTTTATAAATTTTTCAAATCTTATGCTCAGCGTTGTCAGAACAAATCTCAGCAAAAACCTGATAGCTCCCTAGGGCAGCAAACTCATAGGCTGTGTCAGCAATAAGAACGTGGGGTGGGACACAATGCATGTCACTTGGAACCGCATGCCCCCCTTACTTCCTTGCCATCCAGCCCTGGTGACCTGGAATGTGGAATCTCCACAGCAGCAAGGGAATGAAAGACTGTCTCACAGAGAACAGATTAGACTGTGCAAACATATGCACTGAAGAATTCAAAACAAAAGCTGTCTTGTTGAATAAACTGCAACTTCGATGATAAAGAGGGACACAATGGGTCAATGTCCGCTGCTGCTTCAATTTCCTCTTCCGTGAAATGGGAAGAATAACTCCTGATGGGGCTGTCAAGCAGGTAAGACAACATACCTTACACACTGTGTGAAAGCAGGGATTATGTCTTGTTTACAATCTTTGCCCCAGAGCCTAGCAAAATGCCTGATCAATAGCCACTCAGCATGGGGCGCCTGGGTGGCTCAGTGGGTTGAGCCACTGACTTCAGCTCAGGTCATGATCTCACAGTTTGTGAGTTCGAGCCCCGTGTCGGGCTTTGTGCTGACAGCTCAGAGGCTGGAGCCTGCTTCGGATTCTCTACCCCTCCCCCACTCGCACTCTGTCTCTTTCTGTCTCAGAAATAAATAAACATAAAAAAATTAAAAAAAAAAGGCACTCAGCATGTTGGGGACTCAGACAAACATGAAAATGTCCCAAGAAATGTTGGGAAGGAATTCCCACAAGGAAACACTGGGTTTGACAGAACATGTCGGTGAAATAGTGCAGAGTTTCATAATAGCATTTTGCTGTATTGTCAAAGGGGACCCAGCAAAAGTCCTAGGAACACTGGGAATGGATGAATAAGTGGATAAATAAATGAATAAACCCTTAGCATGGGGCTTAGTATCTATTTAGAGTTTACTGAGTGGAAGCTTTCAAAGTAGACTTCATAAAGAGAGTAACTCAATCCGCAGAGCACCTGCTGCTAAGTGCTTGCTGTTCTTTCGGGCCAGGTCAGGCTGAGGCTTGTATGTATGGTCCTATGGGAGGGAGGGGAAGGACTTGACCTTTAAAGCTCTGTGGTCACCTCTGCAATATACTTCATGGTGAGCTTTCACCTAACTTAGTGCTGTATTTGAAGAACTCCAGAACTTTTCCTTAAACCTGCAGGGAACTTGAACATTCTGAAGAGTGGGAGCGATCTGCACCGACTTCAAAGTCCCAGATGCCTATCTTCCAGCAACTTTTTGCCCTGCTAGAGCCCTTCTAAGGCTGTTCACTCTTCCTCTTAGCACCTTCTGTCTCCCAAGAGTTAACAAAAAGACAATGGGGTGAAGCAGGAGTCTAGGACCTCCCTGTATTCTTGACAATCACGGGTGATTTACTTGGTTCTTTTGCCAAGTATTTACTGAGCACCTACTAAGCCAAGATCCTGAGAATACAATGGTAAACAAGACACGTTGCTGCCTCTGGCAAGGAGGTGATACAGATACTGAAGTAGGATGTGGGGATAGCAGAGGTAGGGGCGAGTGGTAGGACCGGAGAGGGCAGCTCTGTATGCTCGGGGGATGGGCTCTGGAGTGAGCCTCTGGCATTATCTGAGAAGTATGGGGTGATCATGTGCCCCCAAATACCTCCTCTTGGGCCTGACGTCTGAACTATCATCATGCCATTAGAAAAGAGCACCAAAAACCCTGAGGCCAGCAATTCTGACCCTTCCTCTTTTAACAGATGTGACATTCGAGTCCACAGGGACTAAGTGACTTATTTGACACTGTGGAGCTAATTCAGAACAATACTAAATCCACACTCAATGCCTTGGGCCTTCCTTTCAGTGTTAACAAACCACATAGGGGTCTCCCCTTTGAATCAGAGCAGTCTCCAAAAGGGAAGGGACTGGGAGGAATCACAGCCCTTCATTGGAGCACTGTTAGTACATCAATTCCAGTGATTATATGCCACAAGCCACTTAACGGGGACGTCACTCTGTCCTCACACCTCGGAGGCTACTAGCAGCTCTCACCTGCCTTCGGTTGCTGCTGTCTGACTAATCCGACATCTCTGAGACCCTGGCTTTAGAAACATAACAGCCAACACATGTATGGTGTTTGTTAGGTGCCAAGTACTGATCTAAGTGCTTTTGCACGTATCAACCCATGTAATGCTAACAGCAACCTATTAAGCAGTTAGGTCCTAATATTATTCTCCCTTTGCAACTGAGCAAATTGAGGCACAAAGTAATAGGTAACTTGCTCAGGGCCACAGAGCAAGTTTGTGACTGAGCTAGTTTTCAGACCCAGGCAATGAGGCCCCAGAGTCCATGCCCTTAAGTGCTACCCTATGCTTACCCCTATCATCTCCTGCTGTGTAAAAACTACTCCAAACTTAGCGGCTTAAAACAATACAAATTGGTTTTGTCCACCATTCTATGGGTGACAACAAGCAGAAAACAGTAGAGACTGTTCATCTCTGTTCCACAATGTATGGGGCTTCAGCTGGGGCAGCTCAAATGACTTCCCAGGGCAACTTCAAATGACTTATATATCTGGGGGGGCCTCAGTTCTCCTTCACGTGCTCTATTCATGAGGCTAGCATGGGCTTCCCTACAGCATGCGGTCTCAGGGTTCCAAGACGGGGCATTCCAAAGTATCAGGGCTTACAAAGCTTCTACTTGCATATGACTTGCTAAGTGGCCAAAATAAGTTGCATGGGCCAAGCCCAGAGTCAGTATGGAAGAGGAATACATAAATGTCAGGATGCACGGTTCAATATGGGAGAGGAATACATAAATGCCAGGATGCACGGTGCATCTAGGACCACCTGTGGAACATCTTACTACAGCAGACAAGTAGGATGTAAAAGTGGGCTGAGAATTGCAGATCCGGGGCACCTGCGTGGCTCAGTCGGTTCATCTGACTTCGGCTCAGGTCATGATCTCATGGTTTGTGGGTTCGAGCCCCATGTCGGGGTCTGTGCTGACAGCTGAGAGACTGGAACCTGCTTCAGATTCTGTGTCTCCGTCTCTCTCTGCCCCTCCCCCACTCGCACTCGGTCTCTCTGTCTCTCTCAAAAATAAATAAACATTTAAAAAATTAAAAAAAAAAAAGAATAGCAGATCCTGGGGCAGGGTTTCTGCTTCTTCATCTTCCTGTACCTTCTTTTACAAGGAACATGCTCCCTACAGGAAGAAGAAGCTGTAAGCCAGTGCATATTACATTACAGAGTGTAAGAATAAGGTTCTTTAGCCTCAGAGACAGTTGTCATTTTTGTACACAGAGGAGGGCATCAACTGATTCACAGTCTGAATTTGTTTTCACCTCATTTGAAGAGACCTGAGTTTGGTTAAGCCACAGGAGACTGAACAGGTTAATGGAAAATTTTTTTGAAAATAATAAATTTCCAGGGACTTCAAGAGGGACTACAGCTGTAACTGTTAAAATTAATAGGATAAAGTAGAACAAAAAAACGTGTCTTTAGCAAGTTTGTCACTCAATAAGGCCTGACTGGAGAACCTATTGTAAAGAGAAAAGGGTAGACACCAAGAAGTGTAACAATAAATAACTAAATTAATAGTAGCTTGTTAAGATATCATTTAAAAGAAAAAGTGAGCAGTTTAATAAATTCCAAAATTACTAGGTGAGAAGCTTGAAAAAACTACCCAAGTATCCTTTCTTTGTTCAGAAGATAATAGAACCATCTAGAAATTTCTGTCCTGTGAGTTATATTCCTACTTGTATTCCCATACTAGATGAGTCATTTCTTTCTCTACTGCTTTATTTCCTCATTTTAGCTTTCACTAACAGAGACAAAAATCCAATTTTTAATTCTAAAAGCAGTTTTTGACCCTATTCTTCACCTAAAACCGATCAAAGTTAACCATACTGTCACAGATATTTCAATTAAAATTATATGTTCATTTCTTCTCACATATGTATATTTTTATCAATGCTACAAGCATCATTTTAACATATGAACTACTAATATGTACATCTATCTATATTGTGTGTTTATGAGCATGAACTTGTGTTTATTCTCTTCTGAAGTGTAACTAAAGTTGAATCAGGCAATGTGAGGCAAAGCTGTAAACCAGCACACAGAACGATTTGTTTGTGCTTAGAATCCACTTGTCCCAGCACCATCATTGAGAGATAAAAGTACACACCCTTCAAAATATGGCTACAGTTGAGTTCAATTACGTTCACTCTCAGCCAGTTAATTAGAAAGAATTCACTCAGTAATGTCATTATGTCACCCTTGGGACTAAATACATCAGAGGGATCAGACAAAACGTGGCAGCAAGAACTTCCAGGGCTGGAGAGAGACGTGATGGTATTTTTCAGAAAGCTTTCCCAAATCAGTGTGGAGAAACTCTTGAGTCATTTTCAACCACTAACTCTTCTAATATGAGAGCCCATTGCCAGCAAGTTCGCAGAAGATCATAATTCAGCAAGAGTTCCTTCAGAAGCTGAGTGATCTTTTGTGATTTAAGATTCCAAAAATACAAAAGAAAAGAAACATGCAATTTTTGTAAGAGCCTTGGACACGGTACTTCTAGAAATGGAGACATATCTTAGGTTCACACTGCCAATTTTCTAGAGTTCAAGTAGAGAGGTCAAATCCATACACAGAATTTTTAAGCCTTCTCTAGTGTTCCCACATTGTGCCTGGGCACAGAACTTTGAGAAGATCTGAATCTGCTGAAGAGAGAATTTTAATTCACACCTCCTAGGAAATGTGACAACTTAACTCCACTAGAACAGTCTGCACTTTACAAAGTGCTTCCAGGTACGTGACATCATCTGATCCACATGTCTATGCTTGAAAGCGTCCCCCTTTTGAGGTGAAGAACACAGGATGGAAGATTTTTAAGTGACTTATCCAAGGTCATGCCCTCATGAGTGGCAGCACTGCAAGGAGACCCCAAGTCTCCCCCTTGCTAGAGGGTGCTCTTTTCATCAGACAGAGCCTCTCCCTGCCACCTCCTCTGACTCCCTTTGGTTCTTAAAAGTGTTCTTGGAAGATCATCTCCATGACTGAGAAGCTCACGACTTGCATATTTAGTCACCTCTGTGTATCCATGGAGTAGAGATACGTATCTTTAAAAAGATGAAATCTCTGGGGCGCCTGGGTGGCTCAGTCGGTTAAGCGGCCGACTTCGGCTCAGGTCATGATCTCGCAGTCTGTGAGTTCGAGTC